>NW_015169181.1:158329-215946 GCF_001447785.1 Gekko japonicus | reverse complement strand
CCTCCTTCTTCCCTTCTCTTTCTTTCCCTTCTTTCCTTCTCTTTCTTTCCCTCTTTCCTTCCTTCTTTTCTTTTCTTCTCTCTCTCTTTCCTTCCCTCTTTCCTCCTTCTGCGGCCCAACTTTAGTGAGAAGGGGTTTAAAATTTAAACCCCTTCTCTCTTTGCTCTCCCCTGCCCCCCCCCCGCAGGCCAGCTGGGGAAGGGAAGGGGAGGCTTTTGAAGATGCCTCCCCCCCTTTTGCTTCCCCTTCTAACATCACTTCCAGTGATGTCAGGTGGCATGGCATATGCCAATGAGCTATTATGCTAATAGCCTAGTGGCTCATTAGCATACCTTCTGCTAATGAGCTCCTGCAGCTCTTTTTCCACGAAAAGACCCCCGCCGGAAACTAACCTCTCGCTGCTCTCCAGGATCTGGGAGTCCAGTTGCCTGAAGCGCACGTAACTTCTTCAGCAAAAACATCTTATCCTTGCCTTCCTACAAAACAAGAAACATTTCAGTATCAGTGAGTTTCTAATTCTAGGCAGGATTTGATACTCTCCAGTGAAACCCATTCAGCCTTCCCCCAACAGTAGAACATTGACACTCAGGGCCTTTAGCTAGGCTGCTCCCACGTGGGGGCGATTCTGTTAGCGTATGAAGCGTCTAGTAACCACACGTACCAGGTTGCTAGTGCTGACTATTCACAGTGGATTTATTTACACAGATATATACACAGTTCATATAGCACTCTCCAACTCCAAATCGCTGTACAATCCGGCAGAGTGCTCCGCAGCAAGGCATTCACAGAGTGAACACCTCTACAAGTACTTTACACACTTATATACATGTTCAGCACCAATCAGTGATCAGTGCTGACTCATGGTGACGTCATTTTAGCTGATGCAACTGAGATGCAATCTTAACCTGGTGACGTGATCGTATGACTCCTCCTGCTGTCAACCAGATCAGAACGATCTCCACCATTTACTTTCTTAGGCTGTCATCTTGCTTCATACCTGATAGTATGCTGACAGATTCCCCCATTTCATTCTCACTACCGCTGCAAAGGCAGGTTTGAGGGAAACGGCAGCAGAGCCAGGGGAAACCCAGAAGGCTGACAGTGATGCAGAAGTCTCCCCAAAAACACCCATGGCAAGAGAGCTCTGGGTGGAAGTGCCCTCCATTCCCTTCCCTTGCAGTGAGACAGACCGACCAGCCTGGAACTCTCCGCCGTAGACAGAGGGGTAGAAACCTCTTAGAACAGGGCTGGCCACAGCAGACAGACTGGAAGGCCCGTCTCCCTCCCTCCCACCCAGCAGAAGCCCGGAGGCCAAAGAACACCGGGGGGCAGACAACACGGGGGCTCCACAATGACAGACAAGCCACATCACCTGCCTGCCTCTTCTGACATGCAGAGCAGAAAGGGGTTGTGTGGCCATCGGTATTTTCAGATTCTCAGTGGTCTGCCTCATCCAGCAGGCAGAAATGAAGAGCAATTCACAGGAGTGCAAGGGGGACATTTCCGTTTGCTTGAGGATCTAGTTACCAACCACCTAGACAGGCCTCAGGTCAGCAACTAGACTCTCAGTTTCCTAGAGAGGCCACTGCGGAAGACCAAGCCAGGCGCCGAAGACTTCCAGTTCTCCAAAACGGCCTGCTGGCAACTCTTGCCGCCTTTCATTCTAGGCCCCCTGTTTACTCTTGGGTGGGCAATTAAAGGGCCAAGCAGCACCTTTCAGAGGGCACATCTTCACCCCAGACAGTCCAGCTGCCAAACCTACTCCAATGGTAGTGTTAAGTTCCACTTTTGCATTCTTAAATGGAGAAAAAGTCAGCTCTCCAACTGGCTCTAAGCCGCCAGTGAGAGACTCAAGTGGAGCACACGGATAGCCAATCGCGCAGACAGACAGGGAGGTGTAGTGGTTAAAAGCAGGGGAACCTAATCTGGAGAAGCAGGTTTGATTCCCCACTCCTCCTCGTCATGAAGCCTGCTGGGTGACCTTAAGCAAGTCCCAGTTCTCTCAGAGCTCTCTCGGCCCCACCTACCCTCACAAGGTGCCTGGCGTGGAGAGTGGAAGGGAAGGCCATTCTAAGCTGCTCTGAGACTCCTTCGAGAAAAGTGGGGCATAAAATCCCACTCTTCTCCCAATCGGAAATCATAATTTGCCATGCTTCTGTACATTTTGAAAAGAGCAAGCGTCCAGTAGCACCTTAAAGACTAACAACATTTGTGGCAGAGGGAGGAGCTTTGGTGAGTCACTGCTCACTTCTTCAGATCCTGTGCACTTTGAATCAGGGCCAGGGAGGAGGGGTACAGCTACCACTGGAATCCTGGCTCCCGCCATTTGTGCAGAGAAGGGGAGAACTGAACGAACAACAAAACATACTTCCATTGGGAGTTGCTCATTCTCCACCCTTTGTAAAGAAACAAAAGTACACTGTACTACAGCACAAACGACCCATAACAACACAGCAACACACTTACATTCACGATCTGCTCTTGTAGCAGTTTAACCATTATTTTCCGTCCATCGATTATCTGCCAGTAAAGGTATGTGATAATTCTAGAACAGAACAAAGACATCCCAGTCAGTTCATTATTTACAAGTAGCATATGTCCTTCTCCTTACTAGTAAAGGTAAAGGTTCCCTCGCTCGAAATCCAGTCAAATCTGACTCTAGGGTTGTGGTGCTCATCTCCGTTTCAAAGCCGAAGAGCCAGCACTGTCCGAAGATGTTTCCATGGTCATGTGGCCGGCATGACTAAACACCAAGGCGCACGGAACGCTGTTACCTTCCCACCGAAGCGGTACCTATTTGTCTACTTGCAATTTCTTGCTTTCGAACTGCTAGGTTGGCAGGAGCTGGACCTAGAGACGGGAGCTCACTCCATCATGCGGCACACCCGGATCTCGAACTGCTGAACTACCGACCTTCCACAGCCTGCAGTTCAGCGTCTTAACCACTTGAGCCACCGCAGCTCCTCTCCTTACTAACTGATAAGTTAAAAAAAAAACACCACAGGATTTTAACAGACATCCTTACATTATTTATATAAAAAAAGATGTTTGGAAAACATTCATTTCCATACTAGTCATGTACAGGATTTGAAAGGGGGGGGTGATGCTTCCCCACTTTTATGGGTGTCCATTTCAACAGGCAGTCTTTTTCCCTGAATACTTAACAGGACTTGACAACTTTCAGATATTGGCTGATCATTCTCTTGTTCAACATACTGCTGATCAAGACTCCAAGATGGTAACTAGTGTCCCATCAGTGGGAGCTAATATTTAGGAGATTGTCTCTTGATAGCTGGATACCTATGTTTGTGTACAAAAGAGCTATGAGAGCTCAGAGAAGGAGTCACACCCTCTACCTAAGGGGGTGGGGGGCAGAGAGATAGCAGAAATAGACGTTTGAAAATCACAATGGCCAGAGAGAGAAAAAGAGTTAGTTGAAACTGGGGGTGGAGGTGGGGAGTG
This sequence comes from Gekko japonicus, assembly GCF_001447785.1. Classification (NCBI taxonomy): domain Eukaryota; kingdom Metazoa; phylum Chordata; class Lepidosauria; order Squamata; family Gekkonidae; genus Gekko; species Gekko japonicus. Next base: position 212,484 of record NW_015169181.1, on the reverse strand, counting down.
CAAACTTGGAAAAGGCTCCTGTGGTATTTGCTGTCTTGTGGGAGGGCAGGTTTGCCAGCAGCTATGTCTATGTGGGCCATTTGCTTTATTTACTACCATACAATAGTAGATTAAGGCTCCTGTAAAGGAAAATAAAATCCAGCAGTGCTGCTCCAAGTTCTGGGGACTGGTGTTCCTTCTAAGCCGAGTTAGTGTGAGCTAGCTCACACTTTTTTAGCCTCCAGCTCATACAGTTTTGTTTTAGCTCAGGAAGGATGGCTCCAGAGCCAAATAATTTATGCAGCAGCCAAATGGCTGGCTCACAGCTTTAATGCCAGGAGCTCACAAAGCAGAATTTTTGCTCCGCAGCCTAGAGGGAGCCCTGCTTGGGAGTGGGGATTATCTGTCATAGAAATTTTGCTTGCTCGCTTTCATCCATATAAGTTAGGTCAAACACCATTGTCAAGGGAATAACAACGCAACAGACACTCACAACACAATGACTGAAAGGATGAAGAAGAAATGAACACTTTCAAGCAAATTGTGATAAATCCACACGATCCATAGTGAGCTGGAGTAAGTGGTCAGAATGGCTATCCAGCCAGAAATGGCTGCAAAGATAGTCTCCAGGCCTCGGAATGGACCACACGTTTCGGAAGGCTTCATTCTGGGAAGATAAGCAAAAAGGCACTTCAGAAAGACATTTGTATATTTTGACAACGGGGCTTCATTATGAATAGTACTCATGAGGCAGTACTCTCATACCTAAAGTCCTTGATATAAATAATTTCATCAACATTTGTGGAGATTTAATAACAACTATAATAAATAACTGTTTCCAGCAAGTCAGAAGAAATGGCCAAGGATGTATTGGGGGGAGGGTGGAAAGCAATGCTCCCTCTATGCTGTGGAGTCTTGTGAGCAAAAATGCTACTTGGTGAGCGACTGGCATTAAAGTTGTGAGCAAGCGATTTGGCTACTGCATAAATTAAGTTTGTTCTGGAGCCATCCCTTCCTGAGCTGAGACAAAAATGTGTGAGCTGGAAGCTAAAAAGCTGTGAGCTGGCTCACACTCACTCAGCTTAGAGGGAACACGGGTGGAAAGTGCCGTCAGGTAACAACCAAGTTATGGAGGGTTTTCAAGACATTCAGAGGTGGTTTGCCATCGTAACCCTGAACTTCCTTGCTGGTCTCCCATCCAAATGCTAACCAGGCCTGACCCTGCTTAGCTTCTGAGATGTGATACAATCTGTCTAACCTGGCCCATGGAGGTCAGGGTAAGAATGTATTAACAGCCTGGCAATGCCTCATCAAGCTTGAACACAACTGGCTGGATCAAGACCAGTGTTCCCTCTAAGGTGAGTGAGCATGAGCCAGCTCACAGGTTTTTAGCCTCCGCCTCACACATTTTTGCCTGAGCTCAGGAAGGAGGGCTCCAGAGCAAACTAATGTATGCAGCAGCCAACCCGCTCGCTCACAACTGGAATGCCAGTAGCTCACAAAGGAGGATTTTTGCTCACAAGGCTCCACAGCTTAGAGGGAGCATTGATCCAGACTATATTTACCATTAACAGAAGGCACCTTTGTATGCGGAATGGAACTCTCCTCTCCCTCCCCCACTGCAGGAAACTGATCTCCCCAAAATGTTGGTTCTGTGCAGGGCTCTTTTTGTAGAAAAAGCCCAGCCGGGAACGCATTAGCATAATAGGCCACACCCAACACCAGAAACTCATTAGCCTATTAGGCCACACCCCTGCCAGCACAGCTCATTAGCACATTAGGCCGCAGCCCCATGTTACCAGAAGTGTGGTCATCCAGCCACACCCACCGTTTGCTTCTTATTCTGTTTACCTTGTTTGTTGTCAAAACCCAGGGCCTTTTTTTGTAGCAGGAACTCCTTTGCTTGTTAGGCCACACACCCCTAATGTAGCCAATCCTAATGAGTTTCTGCCGTTGGGTGTGGCCTATTATGCTAATGAGTTCCTGATGGGCGTGGCCAACTTGGGAGCCAGCCGGAACTCAGTTCCTGTGCGTTCCTGCCCAAAAATAGCCCTGGTTCTGTGGGACAGGAGATTATTTTGTAGACTCCAGTAGGAGGTGGTTTTGCTAGCAGATGTGCCTCTGGTTAACCAAACCAGAAGCTGAAAGGGGAAGGAGCCTCTTGTTACCTCCAGACAATGACTGCTATCACAGAGAGGACACCAGTAAAGGACGGGAAGAACAGGAAGAAAATGAAGAGGGTGTTCATCTGAGCAGCTCTCCAGGCTTTGCGAGGTGGCTGACAGTTCATCATCAGACTGACCTGCAGGAGGAAGGGATGGAGAAGACTAGAATCCCCATACAGGCATTGCAGGTTAGGAAAGCCCCACTTAATTGACTCGAGGAGGCAAGGAGTTCACTTTAGCCTACAAGCTCGAGAGCTCATGTTGGCACTGCAGTGACGAGGACCCGCCGTTCCCTTCGTTTTGTCTTCATTTACTCCACAAACAGGAAAATATCTGCAGACTATCCTGAAAGGCTGTTTCTGCTACTGCAGACTACAGAGTCTCAGAGTCTTTCAAAGTTCTGTCTAGTCACCTTCTGCAAAGAAGACACCCTACTCAGCTAGCTTCCCTTAAAAAAAACAGGCATGATGTATTCTAAAGTAAAGGTAAAGGTTCCCTTGCTCGAAAGCCAGTCGAGTCAGACTCTAGGGTTGCGGTGCTCATCTCCGTTTCAAAGCCGAAGAGCCAGCGCTGTCCGAAGACGTTTCCGCGGTCATGTGGCCGGCATGACTAAACACCAAGGCGCACGGAACGCTGTTACCTTCCCACTGAAGCGGTACCTATTTATCTACTTGCAATTTCTTGCTTTCGAACTACTAGGTTGGCAGGAGATGATGTATTTTAGCTAAGAGTAAAAAAGCTGCTAGGTTCTTAGAGGTTACATGAAAAGCACGGTACCTTTTTCACATAAAATATGATGAAAAATGATAGTATCTGAATGGCTGGAATCAGAGGTGAGAAGAAGATGCCAATCCTGCGGAGAAGAAAACCAGGAGTAAATCAAACTCTTTTTTTGGGCACAACGTGGCAGTGCAAGCAGAAGACTTCCTCCTTTGCTTGTTGGTGAGCAATCCTCTTTGTACATTTTTACGGTAGTGCCATTTTGTCAAGAGCAAACTATCCTTTAAGTTTCTGGACAAGGGTCTCTTTGTCTCTCTCCTTGTTGCTATTGTCTGATTTAAGAGCCGATAGAAGCAAAAGCTGCAGTCACACAAGCGAGAAAATGCGGGCGGGAAGCGAGGCTCTTTTCCCTGGGCCAAAATGACGCGCGTTTGCATGATCAGACTTCCGCCCGTGCGCCCCGCAGTTCCGGATAATAGTAGCCTTTCCCCGGTGGCTTTTTCCCACGCTCCTGCGGCGCAACAAGACGCCCCAGCAACTACTCCGGGACGCTGGACAGATGTTTCTGTCTGATCGCGCCCCTTTACTCCGCGGGGGAATTCCACCGTTGCTGCCGCTTTTGGTACGTATGATCACACCCTAAATCTGATATATACAATTTAAAAATAATTCAAGCAACACCACTGCACTCTCTCTCTCTCTCTCTCTATGTTGTTAAACGTTACTATGAACAGCTGAGTCAAAATAATACTTCGTAATTTCTATTATTGTAACTGAGATGCCTCTGTACACAGATTTTATTGTATTGAATTGCTAGGATTTTTGTCAATTAACTTTCTTAACCTGCAACAGCTTTGGCATATTTGTTCAATAATAATCTGTAATGAAAACGTTGAAATAGAATTTTATGCTTTAAATGGTTCTGTTGAACAGTAAAAAAAATCTAATAATAATAATATACTTTATTGTCATTGTACATAGTACAACGAAATTAAAGATGCAATCATTTTGGTGAACCATACTCATATACACTCACACAACCATTCACAACCATCCCATAACTCCCCTTAAGGTTCACATTGCAATTTAAACCACCAATGTCACCCAAATTCCAATTTCATACAGCATTTAAAGCAATAATAGCTCTCGAATAAAAAACTATTTTTTAATCTGTTTGTCCTTGTTTTAATTGTCCTATATCTTCTACCCGAAGGCAGCAGTTCAAACAGGGAGTGTTCAGGGTGTGACAAACCCTGCAGAATGTTCTTTGCTTTTTTCAAACTTCGAGAACTATACGGAGCCAAAAGTGTCTTTTCACGAGCATATACAGGTTTGGCTTAGGGTGGCCAGCCTGAAGGCAGCCGGGGTCTCTGGCTTGCCACGTCTAAGCCAAGCTCATGTGCTCAGAGAAAGATCCTATCCGATCCCCAGAGAGAGGCCCTCTGCACACGCAAGGGGTCAAGAGAAAAACCATCTTGGAGGAAAAGGCCAAGTAAAACTCTCTTCTCCTGGCATCCTGAGCGACAACCCCACCCCCCCTCAAACTGAGGGTTACCTGCCAAGGTCATTTCAGAGCCTGTTAATCAGTTCACACAGTTCGGCTGTGAATCTGGTAGGGAAGGGGGAACTCCCTCTCACTGCAGAAAGTTCCATGGAGACAGCCTTGCCAATTGGTAGGAAAGGTCAGGAAATTATGGCTGGCATATGTTATAGATAGACTACAGAACAAAGCTTGAGTCCAGTGGAACCTTTAAGACCAATGAAGTTTTATTCAGGGTATGAAGAAATGCATTTTCCTTTGGAGGTTTCAAATGAGCAAAACCTTCACTCTGAGTTACTAAAGTTTTTTCCCCCTCTCTTGGCAGAGAACAGGCAGGAAAGGAGGAAGTCAAGTCAATGGCTTTCCAGACTTACCTCAGCCCACCTTCATACAAATGCTAATAAGTCTAGACAATGGGATGGTCAAGTTCTCCCCCCGCCTCCTCTTCAAGCAGGGAACAGAGATTTGGCGGTGTTAAATACTAGAGAGACTTCAGGAAAGAAATTTCTGGAGATGTCAGGAAAAGCTTTCTTGACCCGGCCTGACCGGGTCAGTGGGAAGGGAAAGGAGAGGGGATAAAACTCAGGGGAGCAAGGAGGAAGCTCTCTTTGGTGCTGAGTCCATCAGAGCAGACAGAACTCTTAACTGAAGTCTGGAGGACGCAGCCATTTAACCATGTGCTGTCCTGGAGGAAGCTTCAAGGGAATGGTGGAAACTGTAGAGATCTATAACATCCTAAGCTAAGGATTTTTAACATCTGATAAAGAGAGAGGGGGACAGAGGAACTGCATTCTACTCATTTCTTCTGAAACCCTTGCTCAATCTGGTACTGTGCTTAAAAGTATGCCTGTGAACATTTTCTTTTAAATAAATACTTTATAGCTTTTGATGCTGGTGGTGGTTCTCTGTACCATATAGACCTCCACTGTCTTGGAGCAGTTGGCAAGCAGCTATTGTGTCCATGTGGTGACCAGGCAGTGGGCAGTGGGAGACACAGAGGCAAAGCCTCAGATCTGGGAAGGGAAGCTGGAAGTCCTGACCCTCCCAGCGGACAATTCCTTACAAAGGTCAGGTGGGTGGCAGTGGTTATCTGAGAGAGAAAGAAAAGCCTCTCCAGGTATTGGGGAAAACCTTGGGGGGGGGCAGGGTGGAAGAGGTCCGGCAGGCTGGAGTGGGCCTGTTCCACCACACAGGATATAAGCTTTCATGTGCACACACACTTCTTCAGATACATTGAAATGGAAATGACAAGTCAGACATGTAGGTAGAGGGTGGGCAGTAAATTAGCACAAGCATAATAAACAGTGTTTAACAGATGCAAGGACCGTTTATTATGCTGATGCTAATTTTCTGCTCACCCTCTACCTACATGTCTGGACTGCTTACTTCCATTTCAATGTATCTGAAGAACTGTGCTTGCATACAACAGCTTATATTGTAAATAAAGCTTTGTTGGTCTGAAAGGTGCCACTGGACTCAAAAAATTCGGGGGGGGGGTTAAAATGGTCTTGATGGCCCTGGCTTTTTTCTTCAGTCAGGGACATGGATCCAGCTGTTTCTCTCATCAAGTCGTCTGAGAGAGGGATGCTGTTTCTATGCAGTTTCCAGCCCATGCCCTACTGATGAAGCATCAAAAACTAGTGGTCAGTTCCAGGTTAGACTGTCTTATCACTAAACTTCAAAAGAATAGGAACTAATTAGACAGGTATTGTTTGTATTTGGATAGCCTGTTTAAGGACAGCTGTGCCCTACATCTCATAAGTAGCATATTTCAGAAAATTTCTCAAGCAGTTATTACTAAAATCTTTTAAATGTAAAGATTTGTCACCTACCATGCCAATGTCTGAGCATAGATCAAATCCAAAACATTTCGAGCAATGTCAAACTCTGGCACGCCAAGTTGTTTGCAGCATTTTGTGCCAATGATTCTGGAAAAATACCACAAAATCATTTTAATCGCAAACATTTTGATCTGCCAGCACACTTCATTCAAATACTTTCATATATTTTACTTATATGGTGGGATGAAAGAGCCATCACCCCCATTTTGTCTAGTGGCTCACCATGATCAAACACTCCAACCTCCCCCTTCCCAGCCAGGAGTAGCCTTTAAACGCGGGGAGGGGGGACACACACACATCAGAAACCCAATAACAGATCTCCAGAATATAGTTACAAGAGTAAACACACACAGGTAGCTGGGAGATTAAGAATTCTCCCATTGTAATACCATAAATGAATGCACCCAAAGGATCATTTGAATCACATGGAAACTCATTCACTGACCTTCGTGCAAATTCGCCAAAGAAAGATCCCAGTAAGCAACAGATGAATTCAGCAATGATGAGCCTGTATATATCTTGGCCAACCAGGGTTTCCCAGCACTAGTTCAAAAAAAATTGGCAGGGATAGGAAAAGTCATCAAATACACAGGCAGCTGCGCTTTCCTATGGACACATAGCATGGGGGGGGAGGTTAAGAAAGCAAAAGCAGAGACCCCGTGTAACTGAAGAGAAGTGTGTATTTGATTCAGCACAGGCTATGTGGCACCTGCATAAGCCATATGACTCCCCTAGTGGACCATATGGCCAACTGTAGGATTCCCGGGGAGAGAAGAAGAAGAAGAAGAAGAAGAAGGAGGAGGAGGAGGAGGAGGAGGAGGAGGAGGAAGAAGAAGAAGAAGAAGAAGAAGAAGAAGAAGAGATTGGATTTATACCCCCCCCTTCCCTTGGAGTCTCAGAGCGGCTTACAAACGCCTTTCCCTTCCCCTCCCCACAACAGACACCCTGTGAGGTGGGTGGGGCTGAGAGAACTCTGACATAAACTGCTCTTTTTCAAGGACAGCTGTGCCAGAGCTTGTGACTGACCCAAGGTCTGATTCAGTTGCTCATATCCTTCTGCATTGTCCTCAATATTCTACTATGCGTAGCTATCTGATTAGTCCCCACTTACCTACCACAAGGAACCCGACTGACAATGATCTTAAAATTTTATTGTCTGATAAGTCCCCGGCAATTACTTTGTCTGTTGCCGAATTCTTAGTCTATGTTTGGAAGCTTAGGGTAGGGGCGTACAAGCCTTAACCCCGTTGTATTTTTTAGAATTGCTTTATTCTCAACTGAGTCTATTATTTCCGAGAAGTTTATAAAAACGATTCCTTGTTGGTGCAGCATGGTGTAAATTGTTATAATCTATTACTTCGTGCTATTTATTTTCTATTTGTTTCATTGTTCTCTTTGCTGCTGTGTTATGCCAATAAAGGTCTATGTATGTGTGTGTGTGACCCAAGGTCACATCAGCAGGTGCAAGTGGAGGCGTGGGGAATCAAACCCGGTTCTCCCAGATTAGAGTCCGCACACTTAACCGCTACGCCAAACTGGTTCTACACCAAACTGGAGACTGATTTTCACTCAAGTGACATGTTAGAAGGGTCACCAAAACCTGGTAGATTATTTTTTTCAGGCCCTGCTGGAGCACTGAATGGAGGTTTATTTCTCACAAAATACTAGAGGACATGGTAGACCAGTGTCTTGGGCCATTTACCACCTCAGACTGAAGGTGGAGGCTCCTGTCATGGAATGCTCAAAATGCTACAGCAACATCTAAAAAAGAAGCATCTCAGGGAGAAGGATAGCCTAAATTCTCTTTCCCCAACACCTAGTTTTTTATGTTATGACTGGGTTTTGTTTTTTCCAGTGGAATACCATTCCAAATTACATTCCATTCTATCACTCCAAACTGCATTACATTCTACTATGTTACATTACAATCTACTATTCTAATCTAATAATAACAATAATGGTAGATTGGTATGATGGTAGATTGGAACTTATTTCTCTGCTCTGGGGACAGGGGAGATAACTCTACACAGCCAATTGCCCCACTTCAAAGAAGAAGATGCTGCAAGGTCACCTCAATGCTCGAGAGGAGATGGGTGGAGCGTAATGGCAGGGTCTCAGTCAGGGGTCATTTCCTGCAGGAGAGCACAGGAGCGGAGCTCCGGCAGTAAAGAGCCCAGGGGGCGGGCACATGCAACAAGCCCCACCCCCTGCTCCCAGCGGCCCTCAGTCAGAGCTAGAAGCAGCCAGGTAAGTTGCAGAGGTCCCCCCAGCCCACCGGTCCAAAACAGTCCAGTGGCACCTTTAAGACCAAGTTTTATTCAGGTACAAGCGCTCCCTCCTCCGTGAGGACAGATCTGCACATCCCCCCCCCCAACAGCTAGCAATCCAAAACAGTCCAGTGGAGCCTGAGCGGTGGGTGTCGCCTTCTGACACACTTCCAGTGACATCAGGGGGTGTGGCATATGCAAATAAGTTATGCTAATGAGTTATGCTAATGAGCTCCTGCACCTCTTTTTCTACAAAATGACCCCTGGTCTCAGTTAACTGCTTTCAGCATTCCACAATTAAGGATACATCTGCCCATGCTGACATATTTACTTCACTGTATCTGAAGAAGTGTGTGTGGACATGAAAGCTCATACCCAGAATAAAATCTTGTTGGCCTTCAAGGTGCCCCACTGGACTCAAAATTTGTTCTGCTGCTTCAGACCAACACGGCCGCCCACCTGGATTTGTTTTCATATGTGGCTGTCACGAGTCTATTCATCTGAATTGCCTTCATTGTTTGTGTTCCTGAATCAATAGCTCACTTTATGCCATTTTATACAACTGACACACAGATTAAACACTGTGTAAATTTAACAGGAAAAACTCTGCACCAACAGAACATGGTGCAAAAACTATGACTCCTGGATTCGATTCCCACATGGGAGTAGGGAAATCAAAAATGGGACTTCCAAGTTGAAACGGTGGCCCTGTGAAACTCATTAGTGCCTCTAATTGAGATGCACAGCCGCACAGAAACGAGATCAGAACCGTACCTGTACTTCTGATGCGGCCACAATGTTAAGCCAGTAGTAGCAGAGGATCCCAATTATTGATATTTTCAGGATAATATTCCTACAAAGCAATTAACAGCTATGAGGATTAAGTAAAGGAAGAACCTAGACACTGACAAAAAAAACCCTCTGTTCTAAACTTGCTAAACTCCAAATTTGCGCGAAGGTCTGTTCTAAACTCTGAGCTACACTCAACCCTTCTTGCTTAGGGGACAGATTACATGGATGCCATAGTCTTCATTTCCAGTGCTGGGGATGAGGGGGGAATGGTTTGTCTTTACTGCAAGAAGTGTCAGATTTCTGTAAGGAGAGAAACAAATACTATAAATCTCTCCACAGTGGTTTAAAACAGTTTACGAATGGCTCTAACCCAGGGTATGTCCAAAACCAACCAGGACAGAGGTTAGGGAGTTCCTGTGTCAGACCTTCCTCCCAAGCCAATTCATGAACCTTCCACTTGCTACCTTTTATTAAAAACAGGGAGGGAAAGGTAGTCCATACCTGCCAATAGAGGTGTAGATTTGGTGCTTAGGGTACGTGAATTTTTCAAAAAAGCCAAGGAAAGAATAGAAGAAAGGCACCATGTGATTGAGCAGGCCGACAACGACAGGCAAGACCAGTGTGACAGCTTCGCTTTCCAGCTCTGTTTGATCATCTTTCAGAAACAGCTACAAAGAGACCGGGGGTGGGGGGGACGAAAACCAACCTGCAGTCAATTCCCTTTTGTTTCTTGGCAATGATTTAAGTTACTGACACATTTATTATAGAAACAAAACTTGTGCAGCCAGAACTTAACAGAATCCACTCCACTCATAAGGTCAAGCCACTGGGTAATGGTAAGTACGCCGGATAGTATGCCAGATGGTAAGGACACCAGATGAGGACGCAGAACCATGCCTTTAAAAGCCGGTCTGCTTCAATCACAGGTAAATGGAGGGGGGGGCAGTACAGTTTAAAACGGGGGTCCCCAACCTTTCTGAGCCTGCATGCACATTTGGAATTCTGACATGGCATGGTGGGTGCAGAAACAAAATGGCTGCCAACACGAGAGCAATACAGGCCCTACGCTCAGGGGTCGTTTCATAGAAAAAGAGCTAGGGGAACTCATTAGCATAACTCATTAGCATATGCCACACCCCCTGACATCACCGGAAGTGTGTCATAAGGCCACACACCCCGCCCCCAACGGTCCCGGCCGCCGGTGCCGGCCTTGCAGCTCCACTGCCGAGCCCCATGAGGGGCCCGGCGGTGGACCTGCAAGGCCGGCGGGAGTGCAAGGAAGCCCCGCGAAGGCCCTCCCTGGCCCCAGGCAGGCAGGGGTGTGGAGAGGCAGGGAGGAAGCAACTTACCCTCCCTCTTCTCCTGCCTCCTCCTGGCTGAATGAGGGCCGGAAGCGGGGCGGCCGGAAGCAGGGGGCGGGGCTTCGTCATGTGCACCGCCCCCATACCTCACCCGGGGGAACTGCGATCCCCCGCGATCCCCCCCAAAATGACCAAGAAGAGCTCTGTAAGCTCTTGGAGGATTAGCTACATTAGGGGTGTGTGGCCTAATAGGCAAAGGAGCTCCTGCTACAAAAAGAGCCCTGAAGACAAGCCAGAAAGTCCAGGAGTGCTGTGCAGAAGCAGGCAAAGGCCAACCACCTCCGCTCAGCTCTTGTCCTGAAAACGGGTCATTTCATAGAAAAAGAGCTAGGGGAACTCATTAGCATAACTCATTAGCATATGCCACACCCCCTGACATCAGGGGCCCGGCGGTGGACCTGCAAGGCCGGCGGGAGTGCGAGGAAGCCCCGCGAAGGCCCTCCCTGGCCCCAGGCAGGCAGGGGTGGGGAGAGACGGGGAGAAAGCAACTTACCCTCCCTCTTCTCCTGCCTCCTCCTGGCTGAATGAGGGCTGGAAGCGGGGCAGCCGGAAGCAGGGGGCGGGGCTTCGTCATGTGCCCCGCCCCCCTGCACCTCACCCGGGGGAACTGTGTTCCCCCCGCGTTCCCCCCCGAAATGACCTCTGCCTGAAAACCCGATGGGGTCGCCATGAATCGCCCTGGACTTGACAGCACTTTACACAAGCACACATGAACACAGAATGGGGGGGAAATAGGTACACAGAATGGAATCACTGGCCCTTACTTTTAAGTTAGCTGTGGAGAAGAAGTAGATACCAGCACAGGAAGCCACTGCAGCCCCCAAGGAGACAAGCCAGGCAGCCAGATGAACAGAGAGCTTTGCAATCCTCTGACCCACGGAAAGCTTCAGCACTTCAGTATTCACTTCAGAGAGTGTTTCCTGGAATCAAACAACGGCTTATCAGCACCTGGAGGGTTTAATCCAAAAACTCCTCATTCCTCAGATTAAAAAGTGGCCATGATGTTACAGTTCTAACAAGTAAGGCGCCTTCTTCATATGAGCAACTTAAAGCAAATACCTGAAGGGCCAGCAGGTATTTCATTCTCCCGCCCAAGAGCATTCACTGTACAGGCAGGATATCGGTTCACATGTCGCTTAGACTCACCGCCTCAAGTCACCTCACAAATACAAATCAAGAGCCCCCTCCAATCCCCTGACACAATAAAAGAGTAATACAATTATGTTTTAAAATACCATCGCATCATAAAATCATCATATATATCTAACATTAAAAATTAAAGTCAAACTCCACACAATCCAATCTATCAGGCTGGCTTCAAGTTATTGGGTTGGACCCAGAAGAGGCATTGACAGAGTTCACACTTGGCTGAGCGGATCGATCCCCGCTTTCCCCAAGCACCCCACCATTTGTCCCAAAACACACACCCCCCAGCCATTGGGAGAGCTTCATCAGCAAAATGCACGACAGGATGGGGAATGGGGTAAAATTATCACTCCTCGTTCCCTGCTGATGCAAACCTCACAAAGGAGATGAAGAGGCAGTTTAAATCCAATTCCCACTTGTCACCCTGGGGTGAATTTCGCTTGTCTCTCAATCCTCACAGAGCAGTTTCATGACGCTTAGCAAAGGTGGGGGAAAGTCACTTCACGGACTGCTTCTGTTAACTCTTCCACTGAAGCCAACCCTTTATCACAAAGTTTCTGTGCCACTGACATCGATTTGACTACCATAGTCCTTTTGTTATATATCCCTAGAGAAGATTTAGAAGATGGTAATCAACTAGGGTCGCCAGGTCTGGGTTGGGAAATACCTGGAGACTTTGGGGGTGGAGCCAGGGGAGGGCGGGGTCTGGGGAGGGGAGGGGCCTCAACATGGTACAATCCCCGAGAGTCCACCCTTCAGAGCAGCCAATTCCTCCAGGGGAGCTGATCTCTGTCAGCTGGAGATCAGTTGCCAAAGCGGGAGATCCCCAGGCCCCACCAGGAGGCTGGCAACCCTATAATAGCCCTGACCTGGATGGCCCAGGCCAGGCTAGCCCGATCTCAGAAGCCAAGCAGGGCCGGCCCTAGTTAGTATCTGGACAACAGACCGCCAAGGAAGCCCAGTGTTGCTATGCAGGGGCAGGCCACGGCAAACCCTCTCTGACTGTCCCTTGCCTTGAAACCCCTACAGGTGGGCACAAATCATTCGTAACTGGATGGTACTTGCATTATGTTGTCTGACTGAATTCTTGAATTCTTGTTTTAAACTTAAAGTGTTGCTGTCACGATTTTAAAACTGCTTATAGATCTGTAACAGGTATTAAATAAAGGAGCTGCGGTGGCTCAAGTGGTTAAGACGCTGAACTGCAGGCTGTGGAAGGTCTGTATTTCAGCAGTTCGAGACCCCAGTGTGCCGCATGATGGAGTGAGCTCCCGTCTCTAGTTCCAGCTCCTGCCAACCTAGCAGTTCGAAAGCAAGACATTGCAAGTAGATAAATAGGGACCACTTCGGTGGGAAGGTAACAGCGTTCCGTGCACCTTGGTGTTTAGTCATGCCGGCCACATGACCACGGAAACGTCTTCGGACAGCGCTGGCTCTTTGGCTTTGAAACGGAGATGAGCACCGCAACCCTAGAGTCGGATTCGACTGGCTTTCGAGCAAGGGAACCTTTACCTTTTTAACAGGTATTAAGAGTTTAATTATTGCTGCAACTGCTGTATTATGGTTTTGATGTTGTTTTTGGCATTTCGGTGTTATTTGCTCAGGCTCTGAGCCAATGCAATAGTTTATGGGGGGGAAGAACTTTCTGCCACCAATCATCAGAGCGACCAGGAAAAGTGGCTGTAAGAGGAACCATCATTGTCAGGTCTTCTTGGCACACAGCTTATAAGAAAAGAGAAAACATACAATAGATCCTAAGGGTTTACGGACATTATCTCTGCTCCCTGGGGGGGGGGGGGAGATTCATGGTAAACCCATTAGACAGCTTTTTTCTAAAAAAAATTACGGGCCTGTATAACAATAAAAAAATCCCAGGGAAAACTACCGTGCGCAAAGTGTCTCTGTCATACAAAATGTCATTCAAGAGAACAGGGATTATTCAGGGATTTCTTTTTTAAACACACTTTTCATTCCATACCTTCATTTGAGTACTGAGGTTTCTCTGTTTCAGCTTCACGGCTTTCTCACTGGTCACACTGAAGTCCCAGACGCAGAGAAGTTTGGCAGCATTCCCAGAGTACATCGAAGGATTAATGAAGTTCCTGCGGAAGGACTTTGCCATGCTGTTGTGAGAACAGAATACAAAAGGGAAATGCTACTGAAGGGGAAAGAGAAAATTAAGATTAAGATTAAGGCAACCATTTTTGACAAATGATGGAGAACTTCCTAAACAGAAACTGTGACCCGTTTCTGAAATTTCTTCCTTTTTTTGTAAATGAAAAGCAGATTTGGAAGGGAATGATTCTGAGCACAGAAGCAGTGCAGACATGCATCTGCAGGACGTCCTCTTAACCCTTCCACCTGTTATTCCAATCTAAACTGTTCCCCCACCACCACAGGTGCTTTTCCAGATGTGCTTCTTCACTTGCAGGGGTCTATCTGGAGTCTTGCATAAGAAAAACAGCTAGGAGAATATTTGAAACAGAAAACGGTTTGTGAGGGAAGGGTTAAGCACACACACTCTGCCACTTTGTGGCTCAAAATGCACCTTGCAACCTAGGGCTTCCCTGGATGCTCCTATTTCCTCGCTTTTAAGTTCCTATTCCTTCAAGTGTGTGTGTGTGTTTCTGTTCCACATGTGTTTTGCTCCCTCTAGTGGCCAATCTGATATTACACTAGTTTATTTCCAGCATATCTCCATGCAGATTTAAACTGCAGGTTTTTATGCTGGAAATAAACCACTGTGATATCAAATTGACGACTTGTTGTTCAGTCGCACAGTCGAGTCCGACTCTTTGTGACCCCATGGACCAGATCCCACCAGGCCTTCCTGTCTTCCACCGTCCTCTGAAGTTGGCTCAACTTCATGTTCGTTGCATCGGTGACACTGTCTAACCATCTCATCCTTTGCCGTCCCCGTCTTCTTTGACCTTCAGTCTTTCCCAGCATCAGGGTCTTCTCCAGTGAGTGCTCCCTTCTCATTTGGTGGCCAAAGTATTTGAGCTCCGGTTTCATTATCTGGCCTTCCAGGGAACAGTTAGGGTTGATTTCTTTTAGGATTGACTGATTTGTTCTTCTTGCAGTCCAAGGGACTCTCAAGAGTCTTCTCCAGCACCACAGTTCAAAATAATCCATTCTTCGGCGCTCAGCCTTCCTTATAGTCCAACTCTCTCGCAGCCATACATGACTACTGGGAATACCATTGCTTTGACCATGGGACTTTTGTTGGCAGGCTGATGTCTCTACTTTTTATCATGCTGTTTAGGTTCGCAATCGAAACAGAAACTTAGAAGCCAGGAAGATGAAAAGGTGGGAAAGCCTTTAACATCCTTTAATACATGGCTTTGTTGCATGCATTTCTGCGTAATGTTCTCCACTTGTCACCCTGAGACTTTGGCAGGATATATTTCCTTTCTGACCTTAGCAGCAAATGAAGCACAGCCTGCCTAAACAAGGGATCCAGAATTGTTTTAATAGTAAATAATACTCTACAAATTAGCTGTTTCCCCCCACAATGATTAAAAAAACATTTCACTTTTAAACAAAAGAGGAACATAAGCAAACATACCTGTACAGCAAGCTCAGGAAGCAGAGGACAAAATAAACACCTATTGTGAAAATATAGGCCAGCTGCATGTTATACGGAGAACTGCTCTTATTTTCTGAGATTGTACCATTGGCATAAAACCCGTAGTAGAGCACCGTTTCTGTAAAATAGCCCTGAAATAATAGATAGGATACAGAAGTTAGAGAACTCCTTGGGGATCATGAGTTTCACGTGGCCGTGTTGGTCTGCAGAGGAAGAGCAAGATTCAAGTCTAGTATCTGACAAATGGAAATGTCTTGAAAGTGTGTGTTCTGGAAATCTGGTTGGTCTTTAAGATGCCCCTGGACTGGAACCTGGCTCTTGGGGTTCATTAACCCAAAGATCCTCCTACTGCCAAGGAACTTCCTGTTTTGTTCTATGCCAAAAGCATCTATCGCATGCTCAACTAGTAATGCTGCAGCTGTATCAGTGTCACTTCTTACAAGGAAAGAACGAAAAGCAATGCATGCATGTGCAAAGCAAATGCTTTGGAGTGCTGCTGGGGGGCTTCGGGGTTCTGGAGGGGCTGCTGGGTGCCTTAATCTAAAATAAAAAATTAAACCCTGTGAGGGTTAATTGTGCCTCCCCGTCTTCCCCCTGCAGCAGCAGCACGATTTCTCCACTGCGGTGCGACTCCAGAGAGAGGGTTTAAAGTTTAAACCCCCTCTCTGCTCAGCTGGCTGGTGGGGGAAGAGAGGGGGCGCCTGCGCGGCCTCCGTTACTGGCTACAGAGTCTTCTTTCTGCCTCTTGCCTGCAGAGTCTTCTCCCTTCTTGCTAGCAGGAAGAAGACTCGGTTGACAAGGAGGCCACACGGCTGCCCCCCCCCTCTTCCCCCATCAGCCAGCTGAGCAGAGAGGGGGTTTCAACTTTAAACCCCCTCTCTGGAGTCGCACCACAGCGGCCCGCTTGATTTCTCTCGAGGTGGCGGCTGGGTGGCCTCCGTTGCTGGCTGCGGAGTCTTCTTCCTGCTAGCAAGCAGGGAGAAGACGCTGCCAGCAAGGGAGAAGGGAAATCTTGTGGGGCTGTCCCTTTAAGGCTGAACCCCCCCCCCCCCAAAGCCCTTCCCTCCCCATGTGGGGGGTGCCCCCCCCCCCCCCCAATAGCCCTACCATAGCCATGGGCCAACTCTCCACTTGGCCTGCAACTCCAGGGGTGCTGCCTCAGGTGGCAGCAGGGATCAGCGTTTGCACGTGGAGGGTGATCCTCAGATGATTCTCTGTTGGGGGCTGCTGGCAGCCAGCTCCGTTGCTATATTCATCCCCCCTCCCATGAGGCAGCTATGCTTTGGCCATGGCAGCTTCTTCCACACATCGGGGGGCCTAGACCTGCCACCAAGGACCAGACTCAGCAGCCAGGCCTCCCTCCCCCATGGACCACCCAGCAGCCTTTAGTCTTAGGCAGCTGCCACCTCATGCACCCTCTAGTTCTCACTGGTTGGCCTGGGGCCTCTGCCACACACGTGGCCTTGTGCGCGTGGTGCCTGCTCCCCCATCAGATGATCTGGTGGACTTTGGCCTGAGACGGCTGCCGCCGCCGCATCGAGGTGGCACAGCTTGCTGATGATCTCTGGCTTGAACACCCAGCTCACCTGGTGGCCATGGCCGGAGGCGGATGCTGCCGCAGGGGCACCTCCGGCTTATCAGGCTTTGCTTGGCCTGGGTCCCGCTGCAGACGTCGCCTTGAACCTGGGCTGCCACCCGCCACTTCTGTGGGTGGGTGGGGGGGTTAGTTCAAGCCACCTTCCATCGTGGCTCGGGGGCAGAGGGGACCTTGCAAACCACCCATCCACTTTGTGTTTAACCCTGGGGCCCTGGTGGCAGGAGTCAGCTGAAGGAGGGGTTTGCCCCCCCCCCCCAGGCAGCATGGGAGCATCTGCCCAGCACTGCACTGCTGGCTCTCCGGTCTGCCCGTGTGGGTATT
Source organism: Gekko japonicus (assembly GCF_001447785.1). Taxonomy (NCBI): domain Eukaryota; kingdom Metazoa; phylum Chordata; class Lepidosauria; order Squamata; family Gekkonidae; genus Gekko; species Gekko japonicus. The sequence continues at coordinate 195,166 of NW_015169181.1, read as the reverse complement.
CCTCTGCACCCCCCTCCCGACCCATGAGGCCTTGCAACGAGCACACACCAGCTTGGAGCTTACCAGCTGCCATCCTTTATAAAGTTCACATCTCCAGTACCTGGCTTTACATTTTATGGTACACAAGGGCCAGCCTGACAAAGTGACATTTACGTCAGATCCGGCTCTCATAACGAATGAATTTGACACCTCTAGTCTAGAGTGCAGAGATTCCTGATTGGGAAGATCTTTGCCCTTTGGTCAGTTTCTCCCTGTCTCCTGGCAGGTAAGGGGGAAGAGTTAAGCACTCATGTTCCCCCACCACCACGGCCCATTTCCCCCCTGCAAATGGCCTCTCCCTCTTGTCCCGGCATAAAGAGGCAAACAGGGATGGATACTCTCTTCTTATCACACCTCTAGATCAAAGTCAGAAGAACAGCTCTGCATAGTACTAGGATGATTTAATGGGTGGGAGAGGAAGCCCACATCAGATCCGCTTTCAAAAAAAGAAAAGAAAAGTGCACACTTACGGCTCCTGTGAAAAACTCCAGCCCTGTGAACGAAAGGTTATTTGCTTTGGCTTCAAGGAGCTGAGGGACTGTGATAAAGCTGAAGTTCACAAGGAACGAGAAAATGTTGAACATCAGGAGCCACGTGAGGAAAACAAAGTAAGAGCAGACGCTGGTCCCAAATTGGCTGCCGATAACCTTGAGAGTCTTCTGCCAAAGGTGGAAGAACTGAAAACATTCTGACAAGCCATTTTTTAACTGCCGAAAGGACTAGAAGAGGATGGAAGGGAGAAGGAGAAGAAGAGATTGGATTAGTACCCCGCTCTTCACTACCCAAAGGTGTCTCAGCGCGTCTTACAAACTCCTTTCCCTTCCCCTCCCCACAACAGACACCCTGTGAGGTAGGTGGGGCTGAGAGAGCTCTGACACAAACTGCTGTTTTTCAAGGACAGCTCTTATCAGAGCTTCGGCTTGCCCAAGGTCACCCAGCCAGGTACAAGTGGAGGAGTGGGGAATCAAACCCGGTTCTCCCAGATTAGACAAAAACATGGACCCCTTCAGTTAGTATAGCATCTGATTATGGTTTGGGTTGCTTTATTGGTGGCTATATTATGTGGATTTATTTGCCTCTTTTGGCTTCATTTCTGGCTTACATTGCTTTACAGGTTTTTTTATTTAATCTTTTAACTACCAGACACTTTAACTTGCTGTTGAATTATGATTTTATAGGTTATGTTGTATGCCACAGTTTGAAAGTGGGATTTCATTTTCTAAGCTGCTTCAGAGGTCTTTTACTGAGAACTGGCATGAAAATGTTTTGACCGGCAAACCAGCATTGGGACTTGGACTCACTGCATTACCCAACTATGTTTCCGGAAAGTAACCCATGTGTCTAAATGGATTATTTATCTTTCCTATTAGATGGTTGATATTATAGTGTCCTGCAAAAAAAACCCTTTACTAGAATTACACCTGCCTTTTCCAGCTGGGTGTCCTTTAGGTTTAAAACTAACCCCTTGCTGCTGAGAGGCACGTAGCCCAGGGAATCCTTATCACAGATCACAAGCACAGTTCATAAGATTCTGTTGAATTCCTGAAGACACCAGGAGTCATGTTTTCCACCCCACCCACCCCCGCCCAGATAAACTGAGAGATCGTTTTCTCACACATTTTTGACTAATCAGAAAAAGGTCAGTGAGACTTTCAACAAAAATATTATTACGGGTTGAATCCAACTAGCTTTTTTGCTGGTAAAAATCCCCATCGTCCAAAGAGGCTATGCTGGAGATCTTGGGACTTGCATGGACAAAAGCCACATGGGACAGGGGCTGCAGGAAAGAGAAGAATTAAGTGACACTGAGCAAGAAAAGCTGGCTAGATCCAACACAGGTTCTGGCAACACGCCCAAGGCAATGGCTCGTACTGCGCCCATCTTCTCCACCCCATCAAGATGAAGTCAGACAGATGACAGTTTTTAGGAGGGCTGAAAATGGTTTGAGGGAGGTTCCCTGGGTGACGGTGAGTACACACAGATATCTTTTCGTCTCACTGTCTTCTCTGATCAGACAATACAGACATACGCAAAACCTGTTTCCCAGAACTCAGAGTTGGATGAGAATGTAAGCAGTCAACCCTCTTCTGTATCACCTTCAATTTGCTGGAAAAGCTATCTTCACTCTCCGGCCCGTGCTTCCAAATTTAATTTGTTTGTCATTGCTTTTCCCAAATGATTGTTTGACACATCTACACACAAGTCTTTAAAGTACAGATCTTTCCAGGGAGCACTGAGTTAAGAGACCTGTCTCATAATTAACAAAACTTATCCCTGCATTTTTAGACTGATTCAATGAATGACCAGAGACAGCAGAAAATCCTTGACTATCTAGAAACCTCTTGAGCTAAAGGAGCGATTGCTGTTATCACAATGTCACCCTCACAAAGCACAACTTTATAAGAATACTGTTTATTTATACCCCACATGATATCTTAACAGTACCCTTTGTTGCTATTGTGCCACCGATAAAGGGAAGACAAAAGGAAGTATCTCTTCACTCAGAGAGTCCTAAACTACATTCCAAAGCAGTCTTACACCCTCCTAAACCCGTAATTCTGCTTCGGATTGTATGGCTACAGTTGCAAGGGGCTTCATGAGGCACGTACTCCAACCTCCTGCTCAATGCAGGAAATCCAAAGGAGGGATGGCCAGAGTATTTCTACCAAATGGCCATCCCTCCTTTGCTTAGGGGAATGGTAGAATAACAGGCCAGTATAACAAAATGTAGGAGCTGCGGTGGCTCAAGTGGTTAAGACGCTGAACTGCAGTCTGTGGAAGGTCAGCAGTTCAGCAGTTCGAGACCCGGGTGCCGCATGACGGAGTGAGCTCCCGTCTCTAGTTCCAGCTCCTGCCAACCTAGCAGTTCGAAAGCAAGAAATTGCAAGTAGATAAATAGGTACCACTTCGGTGGGAAGGTAACAGTGTTCCGTGCACCTTGGTGTTTAGTCATGCCGGCCACATGACCACGGAAACATCTTTGGACAGCGCTGGCTCTTCGGCTTTGAAACGGAGATGAGCACCGCAACCCTAGAGTCGGACTCGACTGGCTTTCGAGCAAGGGAACCTTTACCTTTATAACAAAATGTAACCAACAAGTGCCCTGACCTGGATAGCCCAGGCGAGTCCGATCTCGTCAGATCTCGGAAGCTAAGCAGGGCCGACCCTGGCAAGTACTTGGAAGCAAGGGAGACCTCCAAGGAATTCCAGGGCTGGGACGCAGAGGCAGGCAATAATAAGCCACCTCTCTGAAGCCCCACTAGGGGTCGCCAGAAGTCAACCATGACTTCCAGGCATATACACACCTACAATACACACACAAGAAATACTCAACATGTAACCAATAAGCTACACCCCTCCCTGCACCACGAAACCTGTTCTCCCAGGGCCAGAAAAGGTAAGCATAGGTACTTAAGGGCAATGAGGGCTCTACCACGTGGCCCTTATGCAGCTTTATTTTACGTAACTGAGCACTTACTTTTAACACTGCCAACTTCACAGACTTCTTAATGGCTCATAAAGAAGAAAATTCCTTTACTTTGAATGAGCCAACACAGAAGCAGTGACACTGCATGGCGATTTGTTTGTTAGGAAATCCTCACTTAAATGCTTCTTCTTCCTTGATGAATGTAACGTGTGCTACACTTACCAAAGCTGTGTTGTAGAAGCACTGGGCACAACAGTTAATCTGGGCATCCCGGTTGCGGGCCTTTGTTTTCTCCGTAAGAACGTGATCCCTGTTGAGGAGTAAAAAGTAATGTGCGGGATACATTAAAATTAACTGGACGTTTCCAGGCTCCGTTGCTTGCGTCTGATTGCATTCTCTGCTTATATCATGCAGAGCAGTACCTTCAACAACGAACGTGTGTTTCCCAAGTAAGTCTCTGGGTGATTTCCCACAAGCGCTGCTCCGTGCTCACTCCTCCCTTTTGCCCCGATGGTACGTGTCAATTCGACCACATTTTGGCCCGCAGCTTCGTGCGATTCTCCCCGCGTCTACTCAATCCTGTTTTTTGAGGACTGAGTAGAGGTGGGGAAAATCGCACGAAGCCGCAGGGCAAAATGCGGCCGCGCAGCAGCTTGTGTGAAATTGACACGTACCATCGGGGCAAAAGGGAGGAGCGAGCGCGGAGCAGCGCTTGTGGGAAATCACCCTCTGTTGGGTAATGCTCGTGCAAGAATAGATAAGAGCGCCCCTTGTGTAAGATCAGAAGGTAGGAGGAAAGTTTCACCTTTCCCATTAATTCTCCCCGTTTTTCTCTGCACCAAGGAAGAACTCCTGAAACATAATCCTCCTACCCCCTCATTAGATCAGCAAGAGAAACACCAGGAAGGGGAACCCCGTGTTTCACTTGCCATGCGTGCAGCCTCACCAGAGCCCGATCGTGAGGGCGAGGTGGGGGTAGGGAGAGGATGGATTCCCTTTACGGGAGTAGGAGAGTTCAGGAGAGCTTTGGCCTGGTCTGTAAGCTCAGTATTGTGATAAGGTATATTTATGACACTTCAGAAATTAAAAAAATAATTGTTTCTTTTTTTATAGAATCATAGAGCTGGGCCATACAGAGCATCTTGTCCAACCCCCTGCCCAATGCAGGACCAGCCTAAAGCATCCCTGACAAATATTTGTCCAGCCTCTTCTTGAAAGCTGTCAGTGAAGGGGAGCTCACCACCTCCCTAGGCAGCTGATTCCACCTCTGAACCACTCTGACCGTGAAAAAGTTTTTCCTAATATCCAGCCGATACCTTTCTGCATGTAACTTATACCCATTGCTTCGGGTCCTATCCTCTGCTGCCAACTGAAACAGCTCCTTGCCCTCCTCCAAATGACAGCCTTTCAAATATTTAAAGAGAGCAATCATGTCCACCCCCTCAACCTCCACTTCTCCAAACTAAACATCCCCAAGGCCCTTAACCTTTCCTCGTAGGGCTCAGTCTCCAGACCCCTGATCATCCTCGTCTTTCTCTCTTCTGCACCCACTCGATTTTGTCCAGTTCCTTTTTGAAGTGAGGCCTCCAGAACTGCACACAGTATTCCAGGTGCAGCCTGACGAAGGCAGTGTACAGAGGGGCTATGACCTCCTGCAATTTCGATGCTATGGCCCTTTTAATACAACCCAAGACTGAATTTAGCCTTTTTTCCTGGAAGTTTTATTAATGCATGATAAAATACGTATGTATTGGAATCTGAGGAGGGGAAGCCCCCAGTCTGAGTTTGTACTGGGTCCACGTAAATTACATTTGGGCCCTGAAAGGTCTTCAACCAGGTGTCCCCAACCTTTTTGAGCCGATAGGCACTTTCGGCATTCTGACACTGGACAGTGGGCACAACCACGAAACGGCTGCCACGGGATGGGGAGCCAGCCACAAAACAGAAGCAAGTGAGGCTATGCATAACTCTAAAAGGAGCCCTTCAATATCTCAGGTAGAAGTTCTGATTAACAGGATGCCTTTTAAAATGAAGATATTATTTAAAATACTTCCTTGTGTACACACACTGGAAGAGTCACGCAGAGAAGATCTTGGGGAAGATCCCTCCTCTGCTAAGCCCCACCGAGCCCCAGTTTCTTTCTAACAACATTTCGCAGGCTCCAGGAGAGGTGCTGGTGGGCGCTCTGGGTGCCACGCTGGGGAACTCTGACTTAAACCAATTTTTCTCTTATTACCCCCCAAAAGAGCTGCTTGGGTCCAACCCACTATTTTGTATTTAATTAATTAACGTTAAAGACATGTTTCTTTTCTAATTATTCTATATCGGGATGCAGAGGCAGCAAGATGGGGACCTCAGTAAATGTTGGTAAAATTGCTACAGAAAGAACGTGCATGCTTACATTTTTTTAAATTCTCAAAAAAAAAACATTACTTTAAAATGTTATTAGCCAACCGTTCCAACCTAGGCACGCCCAAAGCACTTACAAAACATCAAAATGCAATGTGCTTCTACCTGAGTTCTCTCTTTTCTTTCATAGTTTTTGGGATCTTCTGGATTGCTTTGACTCTTTCTTTTTTTCTCTTTCCCAGGCAGACAAGCTTGCAAGACTTTGGATTAGTTTTTCTTCTGCATAAAAAACCCCAAAACATTCAAGTAGTAGTAGTATGAAATAGTATTGCTGTTATCCACGGCTTTTTTGTAGAAAAGGCCCAGCAGGAAATCAATAGCATAATGGGCCACACCCAACAGCAGAAACTCATTAGCATATTAGGCCACACCCCCATGCCTTCCCTTGGCTTGCCCGGGCACCCCCTTGGAGTCGCTCTCTAGGCCTGCCCTCTGTAGCCACGCACGCAGAGGTTTTGGCTGTAGTGGGCGTGGCCAACTCTGAAGCCAGCCGGAACTCCATTCCTGTGCGTTCCTGCCCAAAAATAGCCCTGCTGTTATCTATCATCTCCAGAATGTAACTGTGAAAACTAAAACTGGGGTGGAAAGTTAAAATATGTGGGTAACAACAAGACGTTGTACTGGAGGGCATGATGGGAGAGAACCACACAGGCCGCCCTGAGCTCCCTGGAGAAAGGGTGGGATAAAGACGCAACTAAACAACAGCAGACAGCAACACTAGGGGGTGAAATGTGACAAAGAAGGACATCAATACTCCACAAAACCACAACTTGCTATTAGGTGATGCAGAATTATCGGTTACAAGCTGAGAGAGAATGGGAGAACGGGAAATTCAGCACTGGCATTTTTCAAACATTCCAGAAGCAGATCCAAACTCAAATTGTTCTGAGGTACTAGTACCAGTATCTATCAGACATTCCTTCTAGGTCTTTCAGTAAAGGACATGCCATATTTGATCCAGATCGAGACAGCTCCAAGTTTTGGGCAGAGCACCCTCTAGTGGCCACTGAACTCCCTTGTCCTCTGCTTCTCCAACAAGTGATATCCTAGCTGATGAAAGACAGCCGTTTTATTTAGGTTAACTGGTGTGGTTAGTCCAGTAAGCAGGGGTCCTTTCTTAGAAAAAGAGGTGCACGAGCTCAATAGCATAACTTATTAGCATAATTTATTTGCATATGCCACACCCCCTGACATCACCGGAAGCGTGTCAGAAGGCAACACCCACCACTCAGGCTCCACTGGACTGTTTTGGATTGCTAGCTGTTGGGGGGGGACGTGCAGATCCGCCCTGGGAGAGCTTTTACCTGAGGGCAGGCCGGGGGGGGGGGGCTCTGCAATTTACCTGGCTGCTTCTTGCTCCTTGTGGCCCAACTGAGGACTGCTGGAAGCAGGGGGCGGGGCTTGTTGCATGTGTCCACCCCCTGGGCTCCTTACTGCCGGAACTCCGCTCCTGTGCACTCCCGCAGGAAATGACCCCTGCCAGTAACCATTAGTTAGCAGAGTGCTTAAATAAAGCTACAGACGCAGGAGCCTCACTTTACCAGGTTACTCAGCTTACAAAGCTGCACAGAGCCACATTGCAAGTTTAAAAGAGAAATACTTCTCTCTTTATTTGAGAAGTACACTTTGGATAGGAAAGAGCAGAGACTGATAGATTACTAACTTACTAGCTAAAGGATGGAGGCAGAAGGCGGGAGGCCCATCTGCCTCATGGAGCCAAGGGAGGACGGCCTGTCCCTCTCTTGGCCCGTGCAGGTAGAGAGCAAGTCTTCATTCAGAGTGAGAGAGAAGCAGGAAAGGGAAATTGGCCCCTGAGATCACGATCTGCATATCAAAGAGGACAGTGGCAGATGCGTAGATAAAGGAAGAAAGGTCCGTTTGCCTGTCTAGCTATCTTAGTCTCTCTTGCCACTCAGTCTGGAGGTCTGAGACCGGGGGCATCGCATCTGGAACTTCCAACACCGTTTCTGGTTCTAAAGTAAAAATATATCATAATGCATCAGTGGCAGAAAGCCTCATTTGACAGGCAAACTCCCGACACTTCAAAACAGTACATTTTAATCTCCTGCTTCTTCTAAGGAGGTCAGGGCGGCCTGTTTTACCTTCTTTCACTTCATCTGTGAACCTGTGAGACTGGTAAACCTGTAAGATTGGTGATGCTGAGAGTCACTAGCCTAAGGTCATCAGGCAAGCTTCATGGTGGGAAGGGCTGTGGCTAAGTGGCAGAGCCTCTGCTTGGCACGCAGAAGATCCCAGGTTCAATCCCCAGCATCTCCAGTTCAAAGGGCCAGACAGTAAGTGAGGTGAAAGACCTCAGTCGGAGACCCTGGAGAACAACTGCCAGTCTGAGTAAAGAACACTGACCTCGATGGTCTGATTCGGTACCAGGCAACTTCACACGTTCATGGCAGCTTGTCAGGGCCGGCTCACTCACTAGGCGAACTAGGCGCTCGCCTAGAGTGCGCCAACCCTTAGGGGCGCCAAACTGGCACACACACCCCTCCACTGTCCTGGTTCAGCTGCAAACACTACTGAGTTTTAAACATGTTATGATCTTTCTGATGATACAAACACCAATTCTACCAAAGAACTTAGCCCTCTGGGCACAGAAGGGTCACTCAGCTGAGTCAAAGAAGAATCTAAGTAGGGGGCTATTACATAAGGACACTCAAGTTGCAACTGACTTATGGCAACCCCAGCAAGGAACTGTCAAGGCAAGTGAGAAGCAGAGGTTGTTTGCGACTGCGAGTGCCTTTCTTTGCAGAGTCTTCCTCGATGGAAGCCAGATGTGCAAAGCAGGCAAAGTTACAAAAGGAAAAGTGAGTGTTAAGAGCATGGGTGCCAGGGGAACGGGAGGTCCGGGGTACAGATCCAATTAACAGGTCAGAGCCATGGTGGGCGCACGGGGGGGGGGGGGGCGCCAGAAGGGATCCTCACCTAGGGTGCAAAATAAGCTGAGGCTGGCCCTGCAGCGTGTGGATCTGAGCCCCGGTCTCCTAGATCCTAGCCCACCACTACCCCATGCTGGGTTTGAGAGACGTATGCCCATGAGCCCCTTGTCAAAGAACTCGGGGGAGGGGAGAGCAACATTTCTTCAGCAGATGAAGTGAAAAGGAAGCACTCGTTCACCTTGCTTTTGCTTCTCTTCATCATATCCGGGGTCCAGCTGACGGAGGCTAGAAGGTGCCAGGAAGGCCATATCCACTTCTTGCCGGCTACGCTGCTGAACGGCACTAGCTGAGGAATTAAACAGAGCATCTTTTCACGAGCCTAAAAGCTTCATAAGTGTATTGTTAAAGAGAGAGAGGATTCTTATGGAACTAACTACCTTTTATTCCAGAAAAAATACTCATGTCCACTTCCTCAGGGGGGAAAAGAACACTTCTTTGAATATATATTATTTATGAAACTATTTCCAATCAGGTACATCATTTTTAATGTTATTCTTCCATAATATTTTTGTAACTCAACATTCAACAGTGCTGTAAGATATTTATCCCTTGTAGTCTTACCTCCATCTGGTGTATCAGATCTGTGTGCATAATGATCGTTAAAGGTATCACCGGAAGTGGGTAACATGTATGGAAATTCTGATTCATAGTCAAATGAAGGATTCACTGTAAGGGGGGGGGAAACAGAACACATGGTGCTTCCTGTAGTCAATACAATGCAGCATTATATTATATAGACACATGTATTAAATAGATTTCCTTCTTTTTTTAGTCTAGTGTGACACTGTTCAGAGCCGAATTGGCTGTAAGAGCAGTATCATTAAACTAAAGAATACAATGCAGGTTTACTGGCAGAATAACAAGGCTGTAGATGTTTGTAGATGGCATGGGCTATATTCCAAAATAAATGTAGTCCTGAGTGCCAGTGTGGACCACTAGACAGGACAACTTGCATTTCAGCTCTATTCCTCATAAAATCCCTTTTTAAAAGAGCTGATTTCCTCATTAACTCTGCCACTCCCCCCCCTCCCCCAGTGCAAAGTCACTCACACCAAAGAAAGAAAAACAAAACAGGAGTCAGGAAGTAAAGAAGCTACAGATCTCAAAGGTACATTTTGGAGTTGTGGAAGACGTGTGTTCAGATAGTATTTACAACCTGGTTCTAAGCTGGCTGTTGGATTAATGCACAAGTCTTGTTTGATACAACAGGCTGGTGTAATGATGAGTCTGAGGACAGCAGACAGTGTAGGCTTTATAGGCACCTTAGCCAATTTGGTCCATCATAAAAGGTATTACCTGTATGATTTTAGATCCTCTTTGGGAGCAATGGGACAAGCACTTTGGACAGAAGTGCTTCGATCCAGGGGCTTCGTTCTCATTGAAGCACTTAACCTCAGTCTACAGTCTGAGATTGCAAGGGGGGGGGGATTCACAAAACTGAATGTTCCTGCCATACAAAAAAAAATCCTTCCACACAGAAAACTAGAATGTCAGGGAGAAGGATAGGCTAGAACAGTGGTGGCGAACCTATGGCACGGGTGCCAGAAGTGGCACTCAGAGCCCTCTCTGTGGGCACGCGTGCCATCACCCCAGCCAGGCCCAGACCATCATTAAAGTGTCGAATTCTCTGCCAAATAATTTTAAGTCAATGAAAGCATTTGGGATTGCTTTCCTTACTTTGTTTGGATCATCTTAAATTAATGTAGGAGTTGTTTTTCTAAAGTAAAACCTCAGTATTCAGGTTAAATTGCCGTGTTGGCACTTTGCGATAAATAAGTGGGTTTTGGGCCGCAGTTTGGACACTCGGTCTCTAAAAGGTTTGCCATCACTGGGTTAGAAGGTGTCTCCCTGCTGTGTAGGTTTATTATAGGCATGGAGGGATGTGTGGATGGAAGATCATTTAGGTTGCCATCTAAGAACACTCTTCTGGGAACAATCCCCAGACGTGAGCAGGATTCTGAGAACATCTGCTTAGAACTGGTCTCTTAATTATGCAAGCTCTCACCTGCAAACTGAAAAGAAGTGCAGCCCAAATACAGGTTAACCACCGCACAACTAGTCGGCAGCTGAGTTCAGGTGACTTATGCATGTGTGAACACACACGCAGCCCAGCAGCAAAAGCTCTCCCTTGCCACCCACGGCTTCCAAGCTTTTAACAAAGGAAAAACACGCACGCACACACGTGTGCACAAAAACACAGAGAGGATTTTTTATAACAAGCCCTGTAGCATGAGAACTAGACATTCTGCAACAGAAGCCTCCAAACAATCTGCATTTGTATAATTAAGATGTATGTGATTCAATAACATACCATGTGAATCTTCATATGGATTTGAATTGGATGTCTCAAACGCAAAAACTCTTGGACTGTACTCAGCAGCAGGAGACTGAATCCGCACGGAGTCCATAGGTATTTCCACTGGTGGATTCTGCCTTTCTCCATTGTAATCATCATAGAGATTGTAAGGAGAGGAATTGTAAGGATTGCGATGAAAAGAAGTGCTCCAGCGAGGTCGTCTAAATGAAATATAAGAAAAGGGGAAAACAACAGTTGTTGCAAAGAGGAACTAAACAACAGTTGCTTTAAACTGCACACACTGAAAATAACTGAAAAAACATTTTGCAAATATGATAAATACCCATGATTTAGCATCATGGATGTAACACATCAACATTTAGGGATGACTTTTTTGTTATTAGAATGAAGTTAAAAACACATATAGAAAATCAAAAAGTGAAACTGTTTCACTGATTCATACTACCATCTTCTGAATGATTTCTATCCCCTTAATTTTAGGCATTAAGCAATAAGAACCTAATTAAGAAGAGATTGCCTTTATACCCCACCCTTCACTCAGAGTCTCAGAGCGGCTTACAAACTCCTTCCCTTCTCCTCCACACAACAGACACCCTGTGAGGTAGGTGGGGCTGAGAGAGCTCTTTCAAGAACTGCCCTTTCAAGGAAAGTTCTTATCAGAACTATGGCTTGCCCAAGGTCATCCAGCAGCTGCAAGTGGAGGAGTGGGGAATCAAATCTGGTTCTCCCAGATTCGAGTCTGCACACTTAACCACTACACCAAACTAGCACCAAATAAACTATATTTCCAATATCAGTTTGATTTTAAACAAATATCCACAGCTGCTTGCTTGCACTAAAACACTTGAGCATCAGCTTAATTCAAGACAGTTACCCCTTCCATGTGCATTCTTAATCTGAAAACTGTGAATAAAACTACATTAACATGGGATATTCTACACATGTGAACAGGAGTTGATGATTTAAACTGAAAAAGTTACTGCTGCATCTGCTCCAATCCTACAGACAGAGATTCTCACCTGAGGGATCTACAACAAATCTTTCTGTAACTAAAGTACCCACCTGATGAAGTCAAGGAACAGATTAACAAAGCCAGAATGGTACCCAGAGAAAACCTGATGCAATACAGGCCCAAAAGAGACAATAATAGAACACCACTAGTGGTCACATACAGCTCTCCATTCAAAACTGTTCAACACATCATCAGCGACTTACCACCTCTTCCGGAATAATGACAGTTCTCTCACACAAGTACTGGGGAGAAAACCTTTTACTGCACACAGACAGCACCCCAATCTTAAACAACTCCTCACCAGTGTTCCCTCTAAGCTGAGTTATTGTGAGCTAGCTCACAGGCTTTTAGCCTCCAGCTCACACATTTTTGTTTTAGCTCAGGAAGGATGGCTCCAGAGCAAACTAGTTTATGCAGTAGCCAAATTGCTTGCTCACAACTTTAATGCCAGTAGATCACAAAGTAGAATTTTTGCTCACAAGACTCCACAGCTTAGAGGGAGCATTGCTCCTCACCCACAATTATACAACATCTAATTTGAACATGGACACTGGGACCAGAGCTTGCAATAAACCCAGATGCCAACTTTGCTGCCACATATACCCAGACAACACAATCACTGGACCTAACAATATCAACTACATCATCTCAGGCTTATTCACTAGATGCCAACAATGCCCTTTGGTTCTCTACATAGAGCAAACAGGTTAAACCCTACGGCAAAAGATAAGTTGACATCAAGAATCACAAGACTGAGAAACCTGTAGGAGAGCACTTCAGCCTTCCAGGACATTCAACAGGTGACCTCAAAGTAGCTGTCTTCTTGCAAAGGAACTTCAGGAACAGACTAGGAAGGGAAATTGCTGGTTTGCAAGTTATTACAACACTCAGAACAATGGAATCCCCAGGACTTAACAGGGATATTGGCTTCTTATCTCACTGCATATGCTAACCTCATTCAGCCCTTCCATCTGTATTCTTAACAATCCCCCAGAAGGGCCATACATCCTCTTTATTTTATTTCTTATTTAGAATAACAGATTAGAATAGTAGATTTTAATGTAGCATAATGAATAGTAGAACAAAGTTTGAGTCCAGCAGCACCTTTAAAGACCAACAAAGTTTTATTCAAGGTATAAGCTTTCATGTGTGAGCTCACCTTGTCAGTATCTGGAGCTATCATAATGTAGTAGAATGTAACAGATCCAGGTGGGCAACAGTGTTGGTCTGAAGCAGTAGAACAAATTTTGAGTCCAGGGGCACCTTTAAGACCAATAAAGGTATATTCAAGGTGTGAGCTTTTGTGTGCACGCACACTGCTTCAGATACAATGGAATGAAAATAGAAATAACAGTCATACATATAGAGGATGGGCAGTAAATTAGCATATAGAATAATGAAGATGTTTTTAACAAGCTAAAAGACTAACAAGCTTAGTTTATATGGCTATCATCTGTTTGGCATCAAATAGTGGGGGGAAACATAGCAAGGAAATAAATAGGTCAGAATTGGAGACTGATGTATCCTTAATTGTGGAATGGTGAGAGTCTGTCCTGTTTCGGTTCCACCCCTCTCCTCTCAAGCACGGAGCAGACCTTACAGAGCATCTTTTTCTTTGAAATGGGGCGATCGTCTGCATAGAGTCATTTTCCTTGTCCCCAGACGAGAGAAATACATTTAAATCTACCATTCCAAATACATTAATATTTAATTACATTCTTAATTGTTAAGAGTAATAAACTGAGACTGTTGTAATGTAAAATGTGATGTAATTTGGAATGGTAGATCGCATTGAATTTCTCTGGTTTGGGAACAGGGGAGATACATCTACACAGCCAGTCGCCCCACTTCAAGGAAGATGATGCTGTAAGGTCGCCTCCATGCTTGAGAGGAGACGGATGGAACAGGGTCTCAATTAATTGCTCTCAGCATTCTACAATTAAGGACACATCAATCCCCAATGTAAACATATTTATCTCTTTTACTATTTCCCCCTCATTGAACCCAAATAAGTGGTAACCATTTAAACTTAAGCTTGTTATTCTGGAATCTGACAAACATCTTCATTATGTTGCATGCTAATTTACAGCTCTGTCTGCCTATGTAACAAAGTTAGAGTCCAGTGGCACCTTTCAGACCAACAAAATGCTTCAGACCAACACGCCCACCTGGATCCATCTGCTTATATGTAAGTAAAGGTAAAGGTTCCCTTGCTCGAAAGCCAGTCAAGTCCGACTCTAGGGTTGCGGTGCTCATCTCCGTTTCAAAGCTGAAGAGCCAGCGCTGCCTGAAGACGTTTCCGAGGTCATGTGGCCGGCATGACTAAACACCAAGGCGCACGGAACACAGTTACCTTCCCACCGAAGTGGTACCTATTTATCTACTTGCAATTTCTTGCTTTCGCACTGCTAGGTTGGCAGGAGCTGGAACTAGAGACGGGAGCTCACTCTGTCATGCGGCAACCCGGGTCTTGAACCGCTGAACTACTGACCTTCCACAGCCTGCAGTTCAGCGTCTTAACCACTTGAGCCACCGCAGTTTATATGTATGGACTGGTAAATTCCATTTCATTGTGTCTCAGGAAGTGCGCGTGCACACGAATGCTCACACCTTGAATAAAACTGTGTTGGTCTTAAAGGTGCCCCACTGGACTCAAACGTTGTTCTGCTGCTTCAGACCACCTGAAGTTATTCTCCCAGTTAGTCAACAATAGCAACTGTCTGTAGTCTTATAAACTACATTTCAAACTTACACTCTGTCAAGCTCCAGCGTTTCAGAGTCATGGTAGTCTGGGTTTTCAAAGGCATCGTTATAGTGAAAGGCCATTGTGCAATGAAAATACTTGGAGATTTATTCAGCAGGGCACATCAGTTCTTCATTACCTATTTCTTCATTTTGAATCTGTATAGAAAGAAATTACATTCATTAAAATGTTTGGGCCGAATTATTTCTAGAATACATCTGCTATGGAGTCACACACTTTCATACAGGATTAAAATCCACGGAACCCAACTGGATTTAGTCCCAAATGAAGTTTAACCCTAAACTTAATCATACGCTGCATTCCTAGGACTAAAAGGTAAAGGTAAAGGTTCCCTTACTCGAAAGCCAGTCGAGTCCGACTCTAGGGTTGCGGTGCTCATCTCCGTTTCAAAGCCGAAGAGCCAGCGCTGTCCGAAGACGTTTCCGTGGTCATGTGGCCGGCATGACTAAACACCAAGGCGCACGGAACGCTGTTACCTTCCCACCGAAGTGGTACCTATTTATCTACTTGCAATTTCTTGCTTTCGAACTGCTAGGTTGGCAGGAGCTGGAACTAGAGATGGGAGCTCACTCCGTCATGCGGCACCCGGGTCTTGAACTGCTGAACTACGACTTTCCACAGCCTGCAGTTCAGCGTCTTAGCCACTTGAGCCACCGTAGCTCCTTATTCCTTGGACTACTGGCTAATCAACTGTATAAATGAACCCAGTTACCTGTTCTGACCCATAATAGCAAACTTAAGGCATAGGATCCCAAAACTTTTTCAGTTGCATCAGATCTAATGGGGACATGTCAATGAAATAGACTCCAAAAAGTGAGCATGATGATTCTTCTGTAGAAGTGCCTCTTAATGAAAGTCAACTGAACCAGCTTTAGGAATTCTACTGTTTATCTTCTGACCACAACTGCCAGAGACGTTTTATCACCAACCCTCTGTTGCTCTTCCTGTTAACATTCTAGTGGTTACGAAAATATGTGGTAGTCCGCCATTCCACAGCCATGGTTCCGGAGCATCTGTCTATCATGCTGCAGATGATATCCATTTTTGCTTTAAAAAAATGATACTGTGCTTTTCTGCCCTCATAAGCACCACCAAGGCAACTAATAAATCAAATGTATGTAATAAAACCACTGTAACAATTCCTTGTTTATGGGTGTGTGTCTCTTTAAAAGTTTGGTTGCATGTGATAGACTAGAGTGCTTGAAACAGACAAGGGGTGTGATTGGTGAGTGACAGAGAGGGGGAGGGGTTTTGGAAGTGATGCTGTGTGGATGAATATGTATGTCTATCAGGAGTGACAGTTTGAGGTTTTGACATGAGGACAGAAAAACAGTTAGTTAGAAGAGTTCGTTCTGAAGTCTGTGAGAGAAGCAGTCTGTGTGTGTGCAGTTAAGAACAGCTGAGGTTGTTCTGAGAGAATAGTAAAATGTAAATGAAAGTAATTGAAGACAGTTTAGGAAAGGCTGTATGTCCTGGAGAGAAACAGTGAACTTACATGACCTTGAGTTAAAGTTACAAAGTTACATGCCAAGATCCCTGACAGTGGAGAGAAAAGTGTGTGAAATACCCAAAGCAATTGTTTAGTATTTACCCATTCCTAGTTACAGTGTTCTACCATATTATTTACGAATTATATCAATAAATCTACTTTTATTTAAGATACCAGTTCTGAAAGAAATACTTCCCAGGACCACATTAGAACCTGGAAAGCCTAAAAACCAACCTACCTACCCAGTGATAGAAATATTATAGTATAAAGGTTTGGAAAGCCTTAAATTTCCTGGTGGCAGCCGGATATACACAGTAAAACAAAACATAAAGAACATTTTAAAGGGAAACCAGACCTCCCCAGATAAGGGGACGTCACAACCACACTTTAAAAACCATTAAAAGCAACCAAAAACACATCATTTAAACAATTAAAACAATTAAAACATACAAAAACATAAAAACAACATTTAAAACATTGAACAAGAAGGAAGGATCACTGAGGGAATGCCACATTAAACAAAAAAGTCTTTGCCGGCAGGTGGAAGATGGCAGCAGAATGGAACAGATGAATCTACCTGGGGAGGAAGGTCCAGAGTTTTGGTGCCATGACCAAGAGGGCCATCTCCCAGGTTGTTACCTGACTAATTTCAGGAGGCTGGGGCAACTGAAGCAGGGCTGCCAAAGACAATCGTAGTAGTTGGGTAGGTTTCATAAGGGAGTGGGTGGACCTTCAGATATGTTGGTTCCAAATCATATAGGGCTTTTTAAAAAATATATATTTTTATTGGGTTTTCACAATAATGCCCATATCAATAATAGATCATAAATAAGCATTCCATCCCATTAACACCCTATACTACTGGTAGCATATTCTGAACAACAACAAATCAAAGCATAATTACTTCTTATCATTCACTAAATAAAGCAATTATCAAGTACATACATCCATTAGAAAAAAAAATTTTGGATTCAACTTCATCATTTATGAATTTGAATATAGGTAAAATGGGAGGCGGTGGCTGTGAGGAATATGGCGGCCATGC
This sequence comes from Gekko japonicus, assembly GCF_001447785.1. Classification (NCBI taxonomy): domain Eukaryota; kingdom Metazoa; phylum Chordata; class Lepidosauria; order Squamata; family Gekkonidae; genus Gekko; species Gekko japonicus. The sequence goes on along the minus strand of NW_015169181.1, from coordinate 177,713 downwards.
TCCTCTTCACAGACCGCTCCTGCTTCAGGGCAAGAAGTGGACACCTCCCCGCGTTGCCAGTCACGGGAGGGGCCACGACAGAGCCCCCTGCTCCAGATCTCTCTCCGGGAGATCTGGCTGGGTGCTCCCAAGACCTGGGGAGCTCCCAAATGAAGCAGAAAGGAATCGGGCATCTCGGAGTGATCCAAAGACCGCCCGTCACTGTGCCGTGCCGACCAGAAGTCAGCACCAACACCTTTAATGGGGCCTGGAAGTAAATTGGGAACCAGTGTATATTGGCCAAGACTGGAGTGATATGATCCCTGTAGCCTATTCCAGTCATCATCGACATCCTGACTGCAGCCTTCTGCACTTATTGAAGTTTCTGAACATGTGTCAAGGGCAGCTCCATATAGAATCCATTGCAGTAATCTAATCTAGATGCAACTAGGGCATGTACCACAGTGGCCAAATCTTTTCTGCCCTGGAAAGGCCTCAGCCAGCTAACCTGTTTACGCTGGTAAAAGGCACTCCTGGACACAGCGCCCACCTGCTTATCCCACAGTAGGCCTGGGTCCAAGAGCACCTCCCAAACTGTGGAGCTGTTCCTTCAAGGGGAGTGCAACCCCATTCAGAACGGGTGATGCCTTAAATCCTGGGCACCATAGAGGAGGATGCTTCCAACAGCATTAACAAAACTCAAAGCCAACCCTACTGATACGTCTAATGGTACAAACCTAAGCAGAGGTACAACCCCCAAAAAACGGTTACCAGCCCTTCTCCCTAGATTTGGTGCTATACGAGTGTGTGTGTGTATGTGTGTGTATAAAATTATTATTGTGCTGTTTTAATATTGTAATTTTTTTTGTTAGCTGCCCTGGGGACCTTATTTGGGTGGAAAGGCAGCACAGAAATGTTTTCAATAAAAATTAATAAACTCTGCTTAGGATTGCACAACAAAGGTCTTTCCTACGAGGCTTTGGGTGAATGGAAGCATCTTTACCCCCCTCTGCATTCATTCTGACACGTGCTCCACTTCTGAGTGGTACAAAGTTCCAGGGGCCAGCACTTATCTGGATCAATTCCCTCTGGAAGGGAGAGCACGAGTTCATGGTGCTTCTGCAGTATTTGCTTCAATTACAGGCATATTGCAGAACGCAAGCGGAGGCAAAGAGGCATTCCTACAATTCTGTATTTCATTAAGTACAATAACTTTTAAAAACACCCCACAATCCTGTGCCTTCAACCTGACTTGAATCCCCCCCCCCCCCCCTGCTGTTTAACAAGAAAAACACCCTGGAAATCCATTCAGGGCTCTTCCAGCTCCTCAGCTAGTGAAGCGCCAGCTGCACAATCCCGCTTCCTTGGCTTCCCAACCACTTGTCTCCAGACAAGGATACGTCCATCCGTTTGTTATCCTTATGGAATGACACGGGACACCTTGCAAAGAAAACCCTCCAAAATCATCTCTGTCCTTGGAAAATACAAGGAAGTCCACAGTGCTTGCAATGTTCCCTCTAAACTGTAGAGTCTTGTGAGCAAAAATTCTACTTTTTGAGCCACTGGCATTAAAGTTGTGAGTGAGCAATTTGGCTAATGCATAAATCCGTTTGCTCTGGAGCCGTCCTTCCTGAGCAAAGACAAAAATGTGTGAGCCAGAGGCTAAAAAACTGTGAGCTGGCTCACACTAACTAAGCTTAGAGGGAACACTGCTTGCGGGATTCCTGAACATTCGGCATTTGTTCAGTGAATGGGGCAAACAAAGTCTATTAACGTCTATAGATATTTCACCGACATATAAACACCTAGGCACAAAGGTCATGTTTCTGTTGATCTGAAATGTCTTTTATGATTAAAAACCTCAAGCTGCTTATCCGTAATCTTGTCATCAGGAAATAGCTGCCAGCAAAAGCCCCAGTAAGCAATTTAATACGTCTTTGCTGACAAGTCAACAAAAGTAAACTGGACTCCGATACTGAGAGCATCAGGAGGGATTAGGGAAGGGCGTGGTGCCTCCTGCACCCAGGCTCTGCTGCAGCTAGCTCGCTCGTCCCTCATTCAACATCCTCCCCCCAACTGCAGCTAAAAGGAGAGCCAAGATCAGTAAAAGCTTTTCCTTCTACAGATCCTGCAGAAACACCGGAAAACAAAATCTAGGAAATGATGACGAACATCACATGCAGTGGCTTCTTGTAAGCTCCTCAGAGGAAATCTTCAGGGACTGCCACAGAGAACAATCCAAAATTCTCTCCCTTATTTTTTCCCCAGACCAAACTGGAGTATAAAATACAAGGGCTTTAAACCTGAATTTTTAAAAATATTACTTAGATCAAGGGTCCCTAACATGGAGCCCTGGGCACCATGACACCCACCAACACCTTTCCTAGCTTCACTAATTTGCGTGTCATCCTTGCGCAGGGGCCATGCTAATCTTCTCTGTATCGTTCCAATTTTAGTATATGTGCTGCCGAAGCGAGCTTGCCAACTGCTGGCCCGGCAGTTGGTTCCCTATCTCGACCGGGAAGACCTGGCCTGCAAGACGGAGCTCTTCTGCCAGGCCTTTGAGTAGGAGCTGCCGCTGCCACTATTCCACCACTGAGATTCCATCATCCATCTACCCCATCACTGGGGTGGGGGGTAGATGTTGCCCAGCAGAGATGGGGAGAATATCATTCCTGGTGCTCATGCCATTAAAAAAGTCGGCCGCCAATGTGGAACGTTGCGCATCTTGGTGATTTTATGTAGATTATTAGAGCACCGATTTTATTATGTATGTAATATTGTTGCCGTTGGGTAGGGCGGGATATAAATCCCAAAATAAATAAATAAAAAGTGTGTCCCATATGCAGTTCTTTCCTTAGAAACGGGTCTGAATCTAGTCGAAACCAGAGCATGGCTTATGACATTTAAATACTGGCTACGTCTACATTATAATTCTGACCCAGGGAGCCTCATATACCAAACGCTCTCAGAGTCTAACACATCAAATTAAGGCCATGGGTATATTTTTGGATTCACTGACTATGCTCCCATTAGCAGGTGCATTCCAGTTGTTCCAACAGAGGATGTTGGATATTGAGTGTCAGGAGTTACATAGTCTCGCCAACAAAACCCGCTCTCCTCTGAGCTTTGAGATACCCCTCACTGTAGGTAGGATGGCTTCATATTTATCCTCCCTACAAGTGCCACAACTACACAGAGCTTTCTCTTTAGCCAGACGCAATGCCATGCCATCTGCCCTTCTATATGGCAGATTCAATAAGACAGCATAGGCGGCTAGACATTGCCCTTGTGGATCTGGATGTGTTGAGACGGTCTTACGTGTTTTCTTGCAATGTCACTTTTATGTAAATATACGCTCTAAATATCTAAACTCTATATTGGCCAACATGATGGGTTTTTCAGACTCCCATAAAGTTTACAAACTTTTGGATGATTCCTCTGCTGACGTAACTGAGAAAGTGGCTAAGTTCCTTCAATCGGCCATGCTGCTACGCCAAGGAAAAGTACAGTTGTAACCTATTATTTTATTCAATGTATTTGTAATACAGTGTCCTTGTGCTGCTCCCAGCCAGCGTTTAACTGTAGTTAAGTAGAACTGCCATATATCTTTAAGAGCAGTTGCCCCTGGGAATTGAAGTCTTTAGTTAGACATCCCAAAGCACCCCTCTGACTGGCTGTTTAACGGTCATTTCCTGCATCCAGAGGCGCGGGATTTGAGTTTACAGCTCTCTTCCGTCCCTTTGTCCACTCTCTAAAAGGCAAAGGGGTCGGAGCACGCAATCTTTTTCACTGTTCCGTCTGGCGCTAAGTCAACAACAGCGCCTTCTGGACATGATTCAACGCACGGCCTACTGGTATACTTTTATAATGACTTTGTTCTACAGATATATGCCAATAAAGGCTGACTTGACTTGACCTTTCCTAGCACCTGCCAAATGTTTTTAGGAGGGGAGGTAGGCACAGCAGTGCTTCTAGTGGGCTGTACAGTTCTTTAAAAACATTGACCTGGCATCATCTACCACCCCAGCACAAGCATCTTTACTGCATGACTAAAGGAAAGCTCTGTGTATGCAAGAAAATGTTTAAAATCAATGTTTTCGTTTTAAAGGGCATTCTGTTAAAGAGAGGTTCTTCCTGAAATGTTACTAGTAGAACAACGTTTGAGTCCAGTGGCACCTTCAAGACCAACAAAGTTTTATTCCTGGTATAAGCTTTCGTGTGCCACTGGACTCAAACTCTGTTCTGCTGCTTTAGACCAGCGTGCCTACCGGCTGTTACTACTAGAGTAGTGCAGAACCTCAGTCCCTGGCGTTTTGTGATTGCTGCCGTGCCAGCCCCTTCCGAGGCAGCCATTTTGGGGTTGCAGCCACAACCCTGTGTCAGAAATCCAAAGGTGCCCTGATTTAGAGATTACAGATTTAGATAGAGCTACCCATGACTTAGCTTAACCTGTCTGGTAAGCCCAAAGTGGCTTACAACACCCTTCTCACCCTGCGGTAGGCTTGCCAATTCCCCCCAGGGGGCAGGGAAACCCCCGCCCCATTCCCCGCCACCTCCGATCGGACCCCGGGGGGAACCCCACCCCGACGTGCACGTCACCCAGAAGTGACGCGACCACGCCGGGCATGCTGGGGGCGGGGCCACAGTCATCCGAGGGAAAACTCTATGGTTTTCCCTCGGATGGCCGTGGCCCCGCCCCCAGCGTGCCCGGCGTCATCACGTCACTTCCGGGTGACGTGCACGCGGCGCGCGCACTCCAGCCGCCAACCGGGAGTCCCCCGCTGCGGCTCAAAAAGCACTTGGCAACCCTACCCTGCAGTGTGATGTTGGTTAGACTGAGAGAGTGGCTGGCCCAAAAGCACCCAGCAAGCTTCTGTGGTTGAACAAGGATTTGAACCTGAGTCTCCCAGATGCTAGCTGACACTCTGACCACACCACGCTGGTATTATTAAATAGCACATCCCTCCCTGAGGCTATTCCGTCATATTGCTACACTTTAAAGATCCCAAGACAACGCAGAGCGTTCACCTTGGCGAGGCTTAACTCCTCCCCTCTAAGGTGCTCTCTGGTCGTTTCTTGGGACTTCCGTTTTCGGAACGTGTCTGCGATTGTGGACAAGAGATGATAGAAACTATGGATCATATAATGCTTTTCTGTCCTAAGTGGAATAAGGAAAGAGAGAGATACATCATTCCCGTTATGAGAAAAGAAAAGCTTCCTCTCCTTCCTTGGGTAGTTTGAGTGCTATTGTGTGATAACTTCCCTGACAATCAAACCACGGCTATAATGGCTTCCTTTCTCGCCGCGGTGATCAAGAAAACAAATCTCCCTGAGCTATTATTATTAAAGTTGTCAAATGGTATAGTTTGCAGCTTCAAAATGTTAGATTAAAGTAACATATAACTTATTCCTAACTATTAAGAAATTTAACAGAGTGCCTCCATTGGGCATTACTTAATTATGATCCTAGTGAAGCATGTACTTTCCTTTGCATAAGTGAGTTCATGGTACTCTGGGTCTTTTATTCCTGCGGTCTCTGGTGGTCTTCCATCTTGTTGCTGGTTGATCTCGTGGTGGTGGGTGGTCCTCTTGTTGTAAGTCTTGTGGTAGTTGAATTTGGAGTGCTTGCAGTAGCTGTATTCCTGATTCAATATCTGAGGCAAGAAGAAGAGTTCCTTGTGCATCAACTTGGATTTTACAATAGGAAACCCACTTGTAGCTGACGTTTGCTTCTATAAGGGCTTGCACGATAGGTTTCAATGTCTTTCTTCGTTGTAACGTTTCCGTTGAGAGGTCTTGATAAATTTGTACAGTGTTGTTTTGTAGTTTAAGTGGACCTTGGGTTCTTGCTCTCGAGAGAATTTTGCTTTTAGTGTGTGAATACAGCAGTTTAATTACAATATCTCTTGGATAGTTGCCTTGTTGAGCACGCCGACCTCCCACTCTATAAGCATAGTCCATAATTGGCGCGCTTTTGTCTTCTATGCCCAATAAGTCATTTAGCCATTCAGTTAAAACAGCTTTAAGTTCAGAGGGTTGGACTATAGATTCTGAGACCCCGCGAATTTTGATGTTACTTGCTTTTAGTTGATTTTCCAAAGCCAGTATTTTGTCTGATGCCCATTCTTCTCGTTGTGAGAGGTAGTTTGTTTCAGTTTGCAGAGTCAAACAAGACTCCATCGCCTCATCCGCGGTTTTTGCCACTTGTGTTATTGTTTTGTTTAGGTCATTTATTTGTACCGTGATAGGCTTCAGCAGTTCAACCATCGTGGTGGTCATGTTCTTTTCAAGAGCTGTTATTGTGTCACGGAATTCCTGCCGAAAAGTTGCAAAGCCGTCTTGAGCGTTTGCTCCGTGTTCCGCCGCCATTTTAAGTTCAGCCGTGGGGGGAGGCTTGATGGTTCCCGTTTTTGCGCTGCGGGTGGGATATTTCTGCGCGGTAGTTTTAGCTGAGAGAGATTTATTTGCAGCTGACTTAAAGGTTCTTTCCATCTCTCGTTGGGTGAGTTTGGATTGAAAAAAACGCTCTTTTTAGGCTGGTAAGGGGAAAAGTCGTCGGGAGCTTTCAGTTCAGGCGTCCGTCGCCATTCGCTCCGACGCCACGCCCCCCAGGGTGCCAGTCACAGCTGCTGGCGAAACGTCAGGTCCTACAATGCCAAGACCACGGCCATACAGCCCGAAAAATCTACAACAACTAAAGTACGTCAAATGATTGTCCAGCCTTGAATTATTAAATGATATCATTTTTATCCTGGGCTCAAAGAAAATTAAAATGGCTCACAAAAATATGGCCGAGCAGGATCACAAACGACAAGGTTTCACATCACCACAGCCAAATTGCTCAAGTAATGAGGCTTTAAAAAATGGAGACTGCTTTGCTATGCAACTAAATTCATCCTGAATTGGAAAGGTGAAATGGAGACTGAGGCTTGCTGCTGGTGCCAGATGATAATTTAATGAGCTATATCAGTTACGAGCATTTCTTTGACAAGTTTATTGGAATGGGGAAAGGAAATGTCAAAACGAAGTCTATTTTTACCTCAAGACCGACATAAGGAAGACTTCTGTTATCTCAGAACAAACAATAAGGTAATCACACCACAATTTGTTGGGGTGGGGAGGTTCCCCCCCCCCTCCGACCTGCTGCCTTGTTTTAGCTCCTGGGTACAGAGAAGCGGGCCATTGCAGATGAGGAGAGATCCAAAGTTACACCAAGTGAAGCAGACCCAACCGGTGCCATAATTTCTATTGCTTTGCTTCAGGGGTCATTTCATAGAAAAAGAGCTAGGGGAACTCATTAGCATAACTCATTAGCATATGCCACACCCCCTGACATCACCGGAAGTGTGTCATAAGGCCACACACCCCGCCCCCAACGGTCCCAGCCGCTGGTGCTGGCCTTGCAGCTCCACTGCCGAGCCCCATGAGGGGCCCGGCGGTGGACCTGCAAGGCCGGCGGGAGTGCAGGGAAGCCCCGCGAAGGCCCTCCCTGGCCCCAGGCAGGCAGGGGTGGGGAGAGGCAGGGAGGAAGCAACTTACCCTCCCTCTTCTCCTGCCTCCTCCTGGCTGAATGAGGGCCGGAAGCGGGGTGGCCGGAAGCAGGGGGCGGGGCTTCGTCATGTGCCCCGCCCCCCGTACCTCACCCGGGGAAACTGCGATCCCCCGCGATCCCCCCCGAAATGACCTCTGCTTTGCTTAATTAAAGGTGTCAAAATAAATGGCAAAGTGTTTTATGGTCTATTGCGTTTGTCTTCAAAACAAAAAGTTAGACTGTATTATGGCATAGTTCTCATCCAGGTGGTAAATCTGTATTCCGGGATGTACCGCATCAGAGCACAGATGGGCAGGCAGCAGAAAACGGGAATGTCCCAGGTGAAGAGGGACAGATGGAAAGTCTGTATCAGGCCCACTCATTTGCATACACACCCAAGCCACCCCTTCTATCCACAGCTGAAGTGCTCTTTTCATGTCCAAGATCACGAGTATGAAGTCAAAATTCCCATTTGAATGTGGAACTGGATCATCTTGATCAGCGTACATATAGGGGCTGTTGGTGGAAGCGTCCCACACATGTTCTAACACTAAACATGTATTGTGGGGCAATCAACATGTACATTTTGTGTACCATGAAACAAGGCTGGCTCCAGATTTCTGCAAGCTCTGACAAGAGATCAGCAGCAACCCCCGTCACATACCAGGAAACGTGTATGCGCACTCAGCTCAAAGACCAGGCTTCTGCCCAGCCTCCACAAGAGCTTCTGCACCCACCCAAGCCGGCCATTGTGAATACTCAGGCACCCCAATAGAACGCAGCTGAAAAGAGAGTTGGTCCAAATGGTCATTTGGGGGCCTCCTGTTTGCAGTGGGGGCCTTAACAGGCGCCCACTTTGCCAGCTTTTGTCACCAGGCCTGTTATAGCTGCAGTTGAGCACGTATTTGAATCTCCATTATTTTCCACGGGATTTAGCAACTTTTTTCTGAGATTCCGTGAGATATGTAAACATTGTGGTGAACCAATTCTGCAAAATATATTTACATTATACAGTGTTTTGAATACGTTTCAAGCAGCCAAGTTCAAAAACAATTTTAAAAGCTGATGGAATACACATCAGTCTTTAGCCTATTAAAGTTAATATCAAAGGGGAAAAAATTTCCCCCATTATGATCAAGTGAAAATATGCTATAGGTTCCTTTCCCAAAGGAGCTGCAGTGGCTCAAGTGGCTAAGATGCTGAACTGCAGGCTGTGGAAGGTCGGTAGTTCAGCAGTTCGAGACCCGAGTGTGCCGCATGACGGAGTGAGCTCCCGTCTCTAGTTCCAGCTCCTGCCAACCTAGCAGTTCGAAAGCAAGAAATTGCAAGTGGATAAATAGGTACCACTTCAGTGGGAAGGTAACAGCTTTCCGTGCGCCTTGGTGTTTAGTCATGCCGGTCACATGACCACGGAAATGTCTTCGAACAGCGCTGGCTCTTCGGATTTGAAACGGAGATGAGCACCGCAACCCTAGAGTCGGATTCGACTGGCTTTCGAGCAAGGGAACCTTTACCTTTACCTCCTTTCCCAAAGTCTGGCTGCCAGGAATTTCTATTGGAAATCACATGTTCTTACTAACAGCCATGCTAAGGGCCAAAAACAGACGGGACGGAAGTCACAGACCTTTGTCACTCTGTATGAAATAAACTGTGCATCCATGCAGACCCCTGTGATTCAGAAAGGAGGATGCTACCCAAACCACTAAGCCTTGTTCAGATTCACTAATCAAGGTCTCCAAGGCTGTTATCAACAGTTTTAAAGAAAAAGAGACATATCTTTCATTATCCCAATTTTTCTTTTATTTTCTACAATGATAAAATGGAAGCCTAGTTTCAATCAACAAAACCAAGCAGGTTTCCCCCCTCTTTCTTTCCTGCATGGCCCAGATTCAAATCCTGGGTGTATACATATGCAATTTACCTTTTATAGACTGATAGAGCCCTGTGATCTTTAGCATGCCTTTTTGTCCCTTGGATTGTACCCTACCCCTTTCTGGAACCTTGACAAAGTTGCGACTGCTGTTGACATTAGCAATTATTAATCAACCTTCTTCAGATCTTTTCCCCCTGTCAGTCCAATATGTGGCTTTCACTTCCTTATTGGCGAAATGTCCAAAGATGGCTTGTGCAATGAATATGCATTTAAAGTACAGTGAGGAAAAAAAAAAACAGCTTCAAGAACAGAATGGTGTCCTGCCACAAACATTAAGATCCCTCCCTTTCCCAAACTGGGGCACACAAAACCACTCGGTCTTCTGAACGAATAGATTCCACCCAGTTTTTCCTCACTTTCAAAATTTTAGCACAGATGATTTAACTTAGCACTGAGCCGGCTCCAAAACCCAGTGGCAAGCAATTTCAAAGGCGACGTTTGCTGCAGACAGGTAGAAGACAGCAACACATTAAGTAGCCCTCAGGACTACAAGCTTGAAGCAAGATCAGTCCATGCTAAGTGAAGTGCGTTTGAAAGAAGAGCCAGTGACACTTAAGTATTCATCTACTACCATCCACTACATATTCAACACTAAAATCCACCAGGATTCTGGACAAAGCCATGTTATTCTACAGGTATATTTATGACACAGGCACAGGACACACAGGCCTCAGGCACACGTCTAATGAGCCCCTTCTCCCCAGTGGTCAGCAGTGTTCCCTCTAAGCTGTGGAATCTTGTGAGCAAAAATTCTACTCTGTGAGCTACTGGCATGAAATCTGTGAGCGAGCCATTCGGCTACTGCATAAATTAGTTGGCTCTGGAGCCATCCCTTCCTGAGCGAAGACAAAAATCTGTGAGCCGGAGGCTGAAAAACTGTGAGCTAGCTCACGCTCACTCAGCTTAGAGGGAACACTGGTGGTCAGCAGCCAGCTCTGCCATATTGATCCCTGTTTGCCGTGTGCGGCTTCCGGGGCCTGGGGAAGAAATCTAAGCTTGGAACTTTTATTCTGAGGGCGGGGAACAGTCTAAAACAACTCTGCCCCACTGGCTGTCAGAGACCCTTGAAAGCGGGAAGAAGGGACTGACCAAAACCCTGAACACCCCCAAGTTTTGTAAATGATCCCATTAATAATCACCGATCTAATCTCCCCCCCCCTCTGCACCAGCAGTCAATCTGGTCTCCCACCCCTTGATCACCTAGGAGACCCAGCTTCGGACCCCCACTCTGCCGGGGAAGCTCTCTGGGTGATCTTGGGCCGATCTTACAGGGTGGCTGTTGTGAGGATAAAACGGGAGAGACAATGTCGTAAGACACTTTGGGTCCCCATTGAGGAGATAGCCATAGTATAAACGTCCAAACGAATAAACGTCAGCAACGAAATACACTGGATCTTTTTCCTTAATAAAATAAAGGAAGACAAGAAATCAAGAAGGAAGGGAGAATGACAGAAAACATGAAAGAAGAAGAGGAAGGAAAGTTAAAGTGGAAGGGAAAAAAAATCACCTTTATTTTCCTCCCCGATTTATTCTTAATACAACTCCTTATGGAAGCCCCCTGTGTGCCGTTTGAAATGAGTTCCAGCCCACAAGCCCTTCAAGTACAGGTTCCAGCCCTTAAGGCACTACATGATTCTATTTGTTTCTGTGGTAACAACAGGCTAACGTGCCACCTGTCTAGACCCACATTCTCAAACTTGCACACCCTTCCTAACTGGGATAAGGAAGAGATTCAGATAAAGGAACTGTTTTTCCCAAGGCAAGCTCAACACAGGATGGTTTCCATTTCAGAACATAAGCACTTGACACAGAGGTCCTGGAATGAGAAGGCGGGGGGGGGCTGGGTGGGAAACAGACACCACTAGAATAAGACAAGAGCTGATGGAAGGGGAGAAATTAAGAAAATCCCCTTTAAGACAACGGACAGACAGAAAGAATTCCAATACTCACCACAACCGTCCAATTCACAGCGAGTCAATTCAAATACTCTTCCAAGGCTGAAAACGGGTGGATACAATACTGCCTGGAACATTTATCGGAACGTAAAAGCGCAGCTGAAACCATCCTTAGCCTTCTGGCTGACGTTCCTTTCTCAGGAAGGGGCTGGCACAGGATCCCAGGGGGAAAGGGAGGAGGCAGCGTCCTGTTGCTAACAGAACAGCAGGTGCTGACACTTAAGCCACTCAAACTCCCAGAAATCCATTCAGCATTAGCGTCCCGCAGAGGCACGCATTACAGGGAAATCTTGGTAGGTCTCCCGATCCTGAAAGAAAACCAGGGTGCACCGAGATTAAAAGTTGACTGGAGCTCTGCTACACACACACACACCCCAAGTTCCCCCTCCCCCTGCATATTTCTTCCTCTCTCTCTCTCTTTCCTGGCTGTACTTAAATTCTCTGGAGCATTTTATGGTGTTCGTTCGAGTGTAATTGCTTGTTAGTTCATTCTTCACTGTCAGGAGTATCGTGACTAATCACAAACCCTCAGCAGGCACACACAAAGGACACACACAAGTTGTCACTTGAATTCACAGAAGACAGGCGCACCCTGTTATTTTCACAGGCTGTTTGATCAGCATTGTTACATCCTTGTTCACTGACAGCAGTCAGAAGCCAACCGATGTGCCCCCAAAGGCACTGAAGCATTTAGCCCATGGCATTCATTTGCTATTCAAATTCCTCTGCGTCAAGCGATGCTGAGGCTGTACACGTGGTTTAATGCAAACCACCACAAATATAATCCAGGAATGTACTCTCATGAAAAAGGTTTTTGGAAAATAATTACAAATACCTCTGTGCATGTGTTCTGTGAGCAAGAGCGCATTGGAAGCAAGGTCCCACACTATGCTTCTGTATACGGTTATATAAGGAGCTGCGGTGGCTCAAGTGGTTAAGACGCTGAACTGCAGGCTGTGGAAGGTCGGTAGTTCAGCAGTTCGAGACCTGAGTGTGCCGCATGACGGAGTGAGCTCCCGTCTCTAGTTCCAGCTCCTGCCAATCTAGCAGTTCAAAAGCAAGACATTGCAAGTAGATAAATAGGTACCACTTCAGTGAGAAGGTAACAGCGTTCCGTGCGTCTTGGTGTTTAGTCATGCCGGCCACATGACCACGGAAACGTCTTCGGACAGCGCTGGCTCTTCGGCTTTGAGACGGAGATGAGCACCGTAACCCTAGAGTCGGACTCGACTGGCTTTCGAGCAAGGGAACCTTTACCTTTACCTTACGGTTATGCACCGTACAGGATTACTTACTGGATCAGATTTCCCAAAATGGTGCCTGCTAATACTTTTCCTGGCGCCGAGTGTTTTTAGAAAGTGTGTGGCTCCATCTGGGACTCTTGCGCAGCAGGGCTTCCAACTGGCCACTGGCGATCTAATTGGCTGTGCAGATTAAAAATAATGTTGTTCCAGCGGCAGCTGCTGCCACCCCCATGTTGGTGTTACCCTCTCTCCCGGTGTATTTTAAAACTACCCCTCTTCTCCCCTGCACTTGAGCTTCCTCTGTGGGTGTGGCTCTGCCTCCTGTCACAACCATGTTTGTGGCTGCGCTTACCCACCCTGCGTCGGAATTCCAAAGGGCACCCACCGGTTCTAAAAGGGTGGGGAGGGACTCCTGTACTCAGTCCTTAGACTGGGCAGGGTTGCCAGCTCCAGGCTGGGAAATACCTGGAGATTTTTGGGGTGTGGAGCTGGAGAGGGCAGGGTTTGGGGGGGGACCTCAGCCGGTTATAATGCCATAGAGCCCACCCTCCAAAGCAGCCATTTTATCCAGGGGAACTGATCTTGATCGTCTGGGGGGGGAGTCAACCGTAATAGTGGGAGATCTCCAGGCACCACCTGGAGGTTGGCAACACTATTATTGTGTCAGATTACAACTGTGGGGAGTCCGGGTTGGGAAATGCCTGGAGATTTTGGGGGTGGAGCCTGAGGAGGGTGGGGTCTGGGAGGGAGGGACTCCAAATGCCACGGAGTCTGCCTTCCAAAGCCGCCGTTTTCTCCACAGGGCGAACTGATCTCTCTTGCCTGGAGATCAGCTGTAATAGAGGGAGATCCCCACAGCCCCCACCTGTAGGTTGAGTAAACCAAAAAAGGGATCACAGTCACAAGGAAATATACCAAAGCAAACACTGTGATAAAAGTGACAATGACGTTTCATAAACTTTATGAACATCAAATTAGATTACAAATGACATTTTTATAATATTACTAGGGAAATTCTAACATTCTCAAGGAAAAGTCCGTCATCCTCAATGAGCACCCGGATATAAACTCATTTCACCAGTCTTCCTCAGGAGGAACCCTGTTATATTGAAAGGAGTCAGCCTTAGTGGAGACCCAAATTCTAACACACACACACACCATCCACAGCTCTGAAATTCACTGGGCAACTCTGGGCTAGTGACTATAAGCGGAACCTACCTCACAGGGGTGCTGCGAGGGGGGAATGAAGGAGAGGAGAACTAAGCACCCTGACCGCTTTAGAGAAAAGGTGGGGTAAAAATGTGACAGATGGCAGGCAGGTCTAATGCAATGGCCAGGTGTTGGGTGATAGTGAGATATTGGAAACATGATAGTGAGGTATTGAAAAAATGGTATTTTGCAGAGGTGATATAACCCAGCAGAGCCTGAGTAAAATAATTCAGACTGAGAGTCCATGTGTGATTAAAATATAAAGTTTTTACTAAATTCTAGCATGGGAAGGGTAACTGGGATGAAAATAACAAAAGAGAATAATCGGCTACATCCTTACACTACAAAGACAAAACTAGAAGAGAGATTATTGCTGCTCTTCTTGTTTCTTCAGAACACCAAACAAAGACGGGAAGAGAAGCCATAATATGGTAATATACCTTGACACTTTAGTCCCAATCAATCCACATCTAAAGAACACTGGTTACACGAGAAACATGTGACTTCCTGTGAGTAACATAAACAAACATTTAACCCCAGATATACTGAGTGTTTTCAACTTGTAATACCCAACACCAGGAGACTACAAATCAGGCAACCCCTGGTTCTAACCTCACCTCAGCCATAAATGTGCTAAGTGGCAAGGCGCAATCTGTCAGCCCCCCCCCATCAGCAATCAAGAGACTATATTGATCTACTTTACAAGGCTGTTGTAAAGGCATGCAACAAAATAACACCTGTGAAATGCTTTGAATGTTCCAAAAGTCTATATAAATACTACCCTTGAAATTATGAATACTATGAGGTGCTCTAATTAGGCAGGTAAAGTACAAAATAGAGTAAATTCCGTGTTAACTAGAAGTAAAGGAAGCCGTAAATTTAAAGTACTTTTAAGCGTAGCCGTCAAAGATCACAGAAAGAATTATTGCTTGGCTAGAGTTTCTTTCTCCCCAGCTGATCTTGGGGGGGAAAGAACGGTGTGTCATTTGGGACAGTGAGTATGGAACACTTGGATCTTGGATCACTTTTAAAAGTCTCTCAAAGATCCATACTCTAGTCCTGGAGGCTTGGGCAGATTGCCACCTGGCTACTGCAAACTTTTGCTGATATACACAGGGACGTGGGAAGCATTTTCTTGTGGAATCCAGTACTGAATTTATGCCAGTATCCTTTGAGATACTGATCCTAAACAGCATGATAAAAAGTAGAGACATCACCCTGCCAACAAAAGTCCGCATGGTCAAAGCAATGGTATTCCCAGTAGTCATGTATGGCTGCGAGAGTTGGACTATAAGGAAGGCCGAGCGACGAAGAATAGATTCTTTTGAACTATGGTGCTGGAGAAGACTCTTGAGAGTCCCTTGGACTGCAAGAAGATCAAATCAGTCAATCCTAAAAGAAATCAACCCTGACTGTTCCCTGGAAGGCCAGATAATGAAACTGAAGCTTAAATACTTTGGCCACCAAATGAGAAGGGAGCACTCACTGGAGAAGACCCTGATGCTGGGAAAGATTGAAGGTCAAAGAAGACGGGGACGGCAAAGGATAAGATGGTTAGACAGTGTCATCGATGCAACGAACATGAAATTGAGCAAACTTCAGAGGACGGCGGAAGACCGGAAGGCCTGGTGGGAGCTGGTCCATGGGGTCGCGAAGAGTCGGACTCGACTGTGCGACTGAACAACAGCAACAACAACAACAAATCCTTTGAGAAAACAAGCATGAAGGATCTTAGAAACATGAGGGCAGAGGGGAGGAATTCTCCCTAACGAGGGACCTTGTCCACACAGGTCCTTTAATGCTTGTACTGCAGCAAATTCAGCAGCTCAAAAGAGAGCCTGTTACAGTTCCACAGGGTCTGTAAGACGGAGCTCTTCCGCCAGGCTTTCAGTTGCGGCAGCAGGCATCCACCTGGGATGGCCTCCCCTCCAGGGACCGCAGATTTGTTGAGGCATATTATATATTCAGTACTAGATTGTTTACAGGTTTTAATCTTCATTATGTGTTTTAAGCTTTAATTGTAAATCTGCACTGTGTGCAAATTGGTTTGGTCTGGAACCCACCCTGAGCCTGCTATGTGGGGAGGGCTTCCTCAGAAGCAACCCAAAATACAGACTGATTTCTAGACTGGCCGCTGAAAGTTGCAACTGGAAATAAAAGGAACCCTAAAAGAAAGGAACAAGAGCAGTCTGCAGGACAGCAGTTTTGTGTGAAATGTTCATGCAGAGCCAGGCTTATAAAACTTGTACAGAACACTGTATACACCAGGTGGGTAGCTGTGGTCTGAGGCAGCAGAACAGCCTTCAACTCCAGTGGCACTAGATTGGAATAGTAGATTGTAACGTAACGAGTAGCAGAATGTAATGTAATTTGGAATGGTAGATTGGAATGTATTTCTCCGGCCTCGAGACAGAGAGGAGACACTTCACAGCCAATCGCGCCACCTCAGCGAAGAGGATGCTGCACTGTTGTCTCCACACTTGAGAGGAGACGGCTGGAGCACGATAGTAGGGTCTCAGGTAATTACTCTCAGCATTCCACATTTAAGAAGAGTACATCTGCCCTTCAAGCTCCGATTCGGATAAATTTATTTCCTTCATTCTGTCCCCACCCCCAATTAAACCCAAACAAATGGTGACCATATAAACTAAGGCTAAACACACAGGCTGGAGATCGTGGGGGGAGGTGTGGCTAATTGCCCCGGCGCAGTTTGATGTGTGATTACGCAATCAGACATGCCGGGGGCATACCACGGGTCCTTCCCTTGGCGCCGGCGGGTAAACGAGGGACCAGAGGAGAATGCTGCGCGCGGGCGTGATCACACCACGGGCGTCTGGAGGCAGCCCGTGGCAAACGTTTACTAGTACCTTGGAGGTACTAGTTTTTTAAGGCACATTGTCGGCGGTAAGCCACCAGTGCGCTCCACTTCCCAGATGTTGGGGTGTGATTGCGCCCGGATAATCCGCCCACCATCCGTGCCTCTCCCGCGGCAACTTTGCCGTGTGACCGGGGCCTCCGCTTGTTATTCCAGTATGGTCCTTGAAACTGTAAACCCCTTTATTATGCTGTATGCTCATTTGCTGCTCACCCTCTACCTACATGTATGGACTGGTAACTTCCTTTTCAGTGTGTCTGAAGACGTATGCATGCGCACAAAAGCTTATACCCCAAATAAAACTTTGTTGGTGTTAAAGGTGCCACTGGACTTGAACTCTGTTCTACGTTACTATATACGCCACTAGCCTCAGAACAACAGCCCTAGTAAACCTTGCTGGAGGAACTGCAGTGAGAGCACCTCGTTCTCTGAAGTTAGGAAGAGAGGAACTAGTAAGGCAGCCTGTTCAAGACCTCAACCCTGTTCATGGTGCGTGCACACACTGCACACGGTGAGTTCATAAACTCCAAACACAGAACAACTGAGCCAGGTGTGGGAGCAAGCAAAACGGTGTATGATTTCAGAGAAAGAAGACAGGAGTAAGGGCAGAAGGACTCTGAAAATAGCCCTATGAAAATAAGAAGATGCTCAAGAAGTGTTCTCAAAATATTAAAATTATTAACATTGAAGCAGTAGTTAAAAATAACTCACAAGTATATTGTTATACTAACACGCATATTGACTAACATGTAGATTAACACGGAAATGATCTCCTACTCTTGGGTTTTTAGTTAGTGTGGGTATCTTTTCTTTATCCCTAGTTGTAGTCCCCCCTCCTATATTTTCTGTTGTAGTTATGTTGTCTATTAAAAAAAAACAATAAAATTACCCTCTTGGAGGTTTAAAAAAAAAGACCTCAGCCCCGTTCATGGTGCATGCACAGACTGCACACAGTGAGTTCATAAACTCCAAACACAGCCCAGACACAGAGAACAACTGAGCCTGGACATATAACAACACACACACTCACCATAACATAAAAACCACAACATACCTACCAACAGTTTGCTAACAATCAGATAAAGTTAACCCAAAAGCACTCTGGAACAGAATTGTTTTAGACAGGCTCTTTCGAGAGCTAGTGTGATGTTCTTGTTAGAGTGCTGGACTTGGATCAGGGAGAAGAGACCCATGTTCAAATCTCCACTCTGCCATGGAAGCTTGCTGGGGTGACTTTGGGCCAGTCACATGCTGTCAGCCTAACCTACATCACAGGGTTCTTGTGAGGATAAAATGGATGCCAGAAAAACAATAGAAGCTGCTTGGGGTTCTCAAAAGGCAGGATATAAATAAAGTAAACAAATAAGATAAGCAAACAACCTTCTAGCCAGAAGGTTGGGGCAGCACTTGAGCAAGCCCACAGTTGGGCCAAAGAGGAGTATTATTATAGTCCTATGGAATTGTATGCGAGTAAGAACTACAGAGAGAAGTAAAATATGATATTTCTACAGGAATGTACAAAAACATGATTTGTTCTACTTAAGTGACAAACTGAACAAAGAAGCCTAGTTTCATCATCTACTTAGAATTTACCGCCTCAAGCATTTACTGGGTTAGCCACAGCAATTTAGTTGTCAGTACTGCTGCAAGGAATGAATCTTGCAAGCTTACTTGGCACACACTTCTACAGTAACTGGAAGCTTTGCTTGTAACAGCAACTTTGCACGTGCGAAAACAAGCCATAAAAAATGAGATTTTTACTGCCGTGCTTAAGGCAACACAATGGGGGAATTGGCAGGTCAATCTCCTTAACTACGTTTTTAGTGTCACCACCTGCAAGAAATACCATTAAACATAATTTGTCAGTTTGTTCCCTTTCTGTCGCCTGAACCAGATTTTACACACACACACACACACACACACACACACACACACACGTAGAAATCCATCAACTGCTTTTACTTCAGCCATTCCACAGCAGCACAAGCATCACTGCAAGACCTAACCAGGTGTCAGGTAGCCCTGTCCAGGGGTCATTTCCTGCAGGAGTGCACAGGAGCGGAGCTCCGGCAGTAAAAAGCCCAGGGGGCGGGCACATGCAACAAGTCCCACCCCCTGCTCCCAGCAGCCCTCAGTCAGCGCAAGAAGCAGCCAGGTAAGCTGCAAAGCCCCCTCCCCCCGTCCCCTGGTCCAAACCAGCCCAGTGGCACCTTTAAGACCAAGTTTTATTCAGGTACAAGCTCTCCCTCCTCTGCGAGGACAGATCTGCACGTTCCCCTCCCCCCCAATAGCTAGCAATCCAAAACAGGCCAGTGGAGCCTGAGCGGTGGGTGTTGCCTTCTGACACACTTCCGATGATGTCAGGGGGTGTGGCATATGCAAATAAGTTATGCTAATGAGTTATGCTAATGAGCTCCTGCACCTCTTTTTCTACGTAATGACCCCTGGCCCTGTCATAGAGTTGGAATGTGGAGGGGGCTCCCTCCTCTGCCTTACCAGCTCTTCCCTGTCTCACGCAGCTGGCTACCTGTAGAAGTAGAAGAAGAAGAGATTGGATTTATACCCCGCCCTTCACTACCCAAAGGAGTGGCTTATAAACTCTTCTCCCTTCCCCTCCCCACAACAGACACCCTGTGAGGTAGGTGGGGCTGAGAG
>NW_015169181.1:149977-158148 GCF_001447785.1 Gekko japonicus | reverse complement strand
GGACGGGGGGGGGGGGGGTTTGTTTGAATATCCTATAAGTCAGTGACCATCATATTACAGGCCATTCCTAACACAAGCTGTACATGAGTTCCTTTAGTACTGGATATAACCAATAAACACTTATCTTCAGAAGAAGCCTGAGTGTGTGGTGTTACCTGCCTAAAATTCCTGACACCAGGCCTGCAGCCAGGATTTTTTAAGTCGGGGGGCATTTAAATTTCTTAGGGGGCCCACTGGCTAATCAAATTACAGGTAATTTAATTCAGTTTCTGGGGGAAATAGAGAGGTGGTGTCTGGTTCCACGTGGCCACCGTAGCTGGCCCTTCGTACCAGACAGTTGCGTAGGAATACTTGGCTCCTTCCCCACACCCTCTGCCACTGCTCAGGGGCCCTTGGCTAGATGGGAAGTCCTGGGGCCTCACCAGTAAGTCGGGGTGTGTGTGTGGCTAGCCTTGAGATGCCCTGCTGCAGCTACAGGCCTGGACCTAACACAATGAGACCATGCGCCTCCTCCCCACATAAAACCTCACTACCTCTAAGGCTTTAGAAGGAAAATATAGAAAGATACCATATGAAGACAGGTGCTGTCCAGCCTCTGTGGGAGAAGTGGAATCGATGTTCCACATGTTCTTTCGCTGTCCTTTTCATCAGGTTTATAGGGATAAGCTTATTGCCTCCTTCTTGGATAGGCCAGCACTTGATGCAGATAGTGCTGATCTTGTTGTTGTTCAGTCGCAAAATCGAGTCCGACTCTCCGCGACCCCATGGACCAGATCCCGCCAGGCCCTCCTGTCTTCCGCCGTCCTCTGAAGTTTGCTTAATTTCATGTTCGTTGCATCGATGACACTGTCTAACCATCTCACCCTTTGTCGTCCTCGTCTTCTTTGACCTTCAATCTTTCCCAGCATCAGGGTCTTCTCCAGTGGGTGCTCCCTTCTCATTTGGTGGCCAAGTGCTGATCTAGAGAGACTTTCAATAGAGGGAAATCAGCAGATCTCCAGACAAATAGCAAAATTCTGCTTGCAACTGGTAAAAATTTCACAATAAGAAGCAGAATTTGCCTCCTTTACCTTTTGCCTGACTCATAAGTAGTTTAGTTTTAAACATCTCATAATTATGTTGATATCATGGACTGTTAAACTTTTCTCCTTTTTAACATTTTAATGATTTTAAGGTTATATGTTTGTTTTTAGAGCTGAAAGCTAATTTGCTTGTATTTAACGAACATGTAATATTTTGATAAATGGCCTTTGACCGCAAGTAAACATCATTCATTCAACCTCACCACTCTTTAAGATTAGATGGACAACCCCTGCTCCAAACGACCACTCCCGGGGCTAAACCAAGGCTTTTCTGGTACCGCTCTGGGCCATTCAAGACTCCCTCCCTCTTTGGTGGACTTGCGAAAAAGCAAAAAGCTATTGGGCTGAGATACATGCAGATATGGGAAAAAATGTAAAATGTAAATTTAAGAAAGAACCGGAAATGCTACTTTTGGGACTCAAAATGGAGGAAGTTAATGCGGCAAAAAGGACACTGATGTGGTACATGATCACAACGGCCAGAATGGCGTATGCTCAATGTTGGAAGCAGGATAAAGTGCCTGAAGTTGGGGACTGGATTAAGAAATTACTTTTTATGGTTGAAATGGACAAATTGACAAGGAAACTTAACAATTTGGAAGCAGAAGACTTCATTGCAGACTGGAAAGATTTTAAAGACTACCTGGAAAAGAATTGGGATGTAAGGGATAGTTTATTTAGCTTTGACAATTATTGAAAGTTTAACAGGCATTAAAAATAGATTAAGATATAAAACAAAAAATGGAGGGAGGGAATAGATATGTGTAAAGGGAAAAAAATGAAGAAGATCTAAGAAATGAGTAGGAGGTTGGAGCACTGTGGGAAGCCGCACATGGGGGGGGGGAAGGGAGGAGGGTAGGATGTATAAGTATAAAAGTTTGTGACTTATATTTGACTTTGTTTGTTATATCCTAATAAAATGTTTTTTTTAAAAGACTCCCTCCCTCTTTAGCAAATATGCGCCTGCTGAAGTGAGCTCCGACACCCAAAAGCTTTAACTAGAATTCTTTTTTGGGTCAATTTTTAAGGAGCCATTAAATTCCCATTCCATTAAACCCCTCCTTTTTAACACGTACGTATTCGTTATTAATTCGTTTTATTTAAAACACTTATTAGCCAACTTCCTCTCTCGCAGAGCTCAAAGCCGCTTACAATATAAATAAGATGGATATTAAAAAATATATATAAACAAAACAGTTCTAAAAACACACAAAAGGTCACAATTTAAAAACTCCAATTAGGGCTGCCAGTGATTAAAGACTAAATCAGTCAGATGCAGTCCTGGGTAAAACTGTCTTCAACGGCCTCCTGAACGTTTTGACAGTCAGAGGAACAGGTGGAACCTCCCTGGGGAGGCTGTTCCATAATCGTGGGGCTGCCATCAAAAAAGCCCTCTCTTGTGCGCCCACCAGAAGAGCTTCTTTGATGGGGAGGATAGATAGGGGGTCCTCTCCCTGCAGTCTTAATCCCTGGGCCAGAAAGGAGGGGGGAGAAAATGCCCCAGCCCCAAGCCATGCAGGACTTTAAAGGACAAAATCAACACCTTCCACTGGGCTCTGGAGCAGATCAGTAACCAGTGTAATTGCTGAGGACATATGCTGGCCCTGACCAGCACCCTAGCTGCAGCATTCTGCACTAGCTGCAGCTTCTGGACACTCTTCAAGGGCAGCCCCAAGTAGAGCCAATTGCAACAGTCCAGTCCAGATATAACTAAGGCATGGAGCTCTGACTGACCCAGGAAGGAGAAGGAGCAGCTGACACATCAATTCAAACTGGGTGAAAGAACTCCGAAGCCGCTGCAGCCACCTGATTTTCTAAGGTGGCTACTGTGTCAAGAATAGGGTTGCCAACCCTAACTTGGGAAATTCCTGAAGATTTGGGGGGGTGGAGATCTCAGCAGGGTATTGTGCCATAGAGTCCACCTTCCAAAGCAACCATTTTCTCCACTGTAGTCATGACATCAGTTGCAAGTCTGGGAGATCTCCAGGCCTTACCTGGAGGTTGGCAATCCAAGCAAGCTGCTCTTCCGGGCTGCAAACCTGCCTTTTCGAGGAGAGCATAACCCCCTCCAAGCCAGGAGAGATCCGAAGTCCTTGATTGCCTTTCTACTAACCCAGAGAACTTCAGCCTTGTCAGGATGAAATTGCAGCTTGTTCACCCTCATCCAGTCCATTATGGGCTCTCCTTACTGCCGGAGCTCCGCTCCTGTGTGCTCCCGCAGGAAATGACCCCCGGGTATCACCCCCATATTGGCGAATCCACAGCTCATACCTCTTCCTGATGACCCCTGCCAATGGCTTTATAGAGAAATTATTAAACAGCATGGGGGAGAAGATGGAACCAATGCTCCCACTAAGCTGTGGAGTCTTGTGAGCAAAAATTCTGCTTTGTGAGCTACCAGCATTAAAGTTGTGGGCGGGGGATTTGACTGCTGCATAAATCAGTTTGATCTGGAGCCCTCCTTCCTGAGCGAAGACCAAAATCTGTGAGCCGGAGGCTAAAAACATGTGAGCTAGCTCACACTAACTCAGCTTAGAGGGAACATTGGATGGAACCCTGAGGCACCCCAAAGGCCAAGGGCAGAGCAGACATCTCCCAACACTACCTTCTCACCTCCCATATTATATTAGTCCCTGTTCTCCTGTGTACACAGGGTTGAGCTCGGATTGTCTTGGAAGTACTGCTGGACTTCATCCTCACCTCTCTTTGTTAACTCTTGCATTTACGTGCTAATTTGCCACCATTCGTTGATCTTACCAGCCACCTGGTCCAATTTCAGCTCTGCATGTGCATCTGGGATCTCAGTGGACCCTCCTAATGGCTGCCACCCCACCCCACACCACCCCACCCTCTTTTTTCCTGTAAGCAGCCCTTGAGGCGATTTAATTCCAGTTTTGTCTGAAGTGTGCTTTGAATAAAACTTTGTTGGTCTTAAAGGTGCCACTGGACTCAAACTTTGTTCCCACCCAAAGTGTGTCCAAATTCGCACCCACCACCCTCCTTAGAGACCAACCATTTTCCTCCAGGTTTCCGAAGCCAAAGCCCACTTCCTCAGGTTGGTAGTCAAGGCCGGGTGTAAGCAACATATTAAATATAATGGGGGGGATTACTTCAAACTAGATATGCCCCCGGTCAGTGTTCCCTCTAAGCTGTAGAGTCTCGTGAGCAAAAATTCTACTTTGTGAGCTACTGGCACTAAAGCTGCGAGCAAGCGATTTGGCTGCTGCATAAATGAGTTTGCTCTGGAGCCTTCCTTCCTGAGCTGAGACAGAACTGTGTGAGCCAGCGGCTAAAAAACTGTGAGCTAGCTCACACTAACTCAGCTTAGAGGGAACACTGCCCCCGGTGACCCCTTTCCAATCTAGCAAGAACCCCCCGACAAAATCTGTGAACAGGTGAAGGCAAAGAGAAGCTGAAGAAATCGACCCTCCCTTCTTAAAGCAGATAGTGGGGCTGAGAGAGCTCTCCCAAGAACTGCGCTCGAGAGAACAGCTCTAAAAGAACTTATGATGGACCCAAGGTCACACCAGCAGCTGCATGTGGAGAAGTGGGGAATCAAACCTTGTTCTCCCAGATTAGAGTCCGCGCTCCTAACCACTACACCAAACTGGCTCTCCAAATTTACAAATTACACCAAATTTCCAAGAAGTGGGTCCTGTAGAGTTACTGAGACCACAAATAGATCCAGATGGGGTAGCCCTGTTGCTCTGAAGCAGTAGAACAAAGTTGGGAGTCCAGTGGCTCCTTTTAAGACCAACAAAGTTTTATTCAAGGTATAAGTTTTCATGTTTGCACACAAAAGCTTATATCTTGAATAAAACGTCGTTGGTGGTCGTCTTAAAGGTCCCACTGGACTTCAACTTTGAGACTGCAAGTGTAAGTCGGTTTAACCATGCAAGCGGCCTGAACACGGCTACCCACCTGAATCTGTTTTCAATGGACAATGTCAGGGTTCTTTTTTCCTTTCCTTTTCTTTAAGTAACTATTTGGGATTCCTTAGGCGCATCAAGGAGCTGGGGTGGCTCAAGTGGTTAAGATGCTGAACTGCAGGCTGTGGAAGGTCAGTAGTTCAGCAGTTCAAGACCCAGGTGCCGCAAGACGGGAGAGCTCCTGTCTTTAGTTCCAGCTCCTGCCAACCTAGCAGTTCGAAAGCAAGAAATTGCAAGTAGATAAATAGGGACCACTTCGGTGGGAAGGTCACAGCGTTCCGTGCGCCTTGGTGTTTAGTCATGCCGGCCACATGAACACGGAAACGTCTTCGGACAGCGCTGGCTCTTCGGCTTTGAAACGGAGATGACCACCGCAACCCTAGAGTCGGACTCGACTGGCTTTCGAGCAAGGGAACCTTTACCTTTACCTAGGCGCATCAAACACAATTACCTCCGCCGAACAGAAGGGGGGGGGATTTTAACAGACTAACACCACACACACACACACACACACGCTCTGGAGGCTCTTTGCATGAGCAGGAGAGGACGCCTTCCGGGGAGCGAGGCCCATTGACTAGCCCTGCCTAGGCTCCTGAGTAGACCTCTTCGGGACGACTCCCTGCCTCACGGAGGGAAGCCGCACCCCTTTTCCCCACAGCCGCCGCCTCTACCTCTCCATATCCGGCCTTGCTGCCACTAGAGGCCGCTCGCCTCTCCCAGGCCCGGAAGCCACGCGGGGCCGGACTGGGCTGTCCTTTCGCGGAGGGAAGATTAGGACCACCGGTGGGGGGGGGGGCGCCTCGACCCCCGCGCCTTCCCCGGGCAGCATGAGCGAGCCCCGCCTCTTCCGAGGAGGACCAGATAGCCCCGGAGACGGTAAATGGGGGGAGGGGGAGGGGCGTAAGTCTTCCAGTGTTCCCTCTAAGCTGAGTGAGTGTGAGCTAGCTCACAGTTTTTTAGCCTCCGGCTCACACATTTTTGTCTTCGCTCAGGAAGGGATGGGCTCCAGAGCAGACCCATTTATGCAGCAGCCGAATCACTGGCTCACAACTTGAATGGCAGTCGCTCAGAAAGTAGACTTTTTTGCTCACAGGACTCCACAGCTTAGAGGGAGCATGGGTGGGGGGCACGATTGAGGTCCATCATTTGTGGGTGGGAGAGGTTAAAAGGGGGAAGGGGTGTTAGTCGCAGGAGGCTTCTCAGCCAAACAATCCGAATTCTCTTTCAAGTAGTGACTCCTTTCCGGTGTGTGTGTGTGTGTGTGTGGTGTTCAATGTTCCCTCTAAGCTGAGTTAGTGTGAGCTAGCTCACAGTTTTTTAGCCTCCGGCTCACACGTTTTTGCCTTAGCTCAGGAAGGAGGGCTCCAGAGCAAACTGATTTCTGCAGCAGCCAAATCTCTCGCTCACAACTTCAATGCCAGTCACTCACAAAGTAGAATTTTTGCTCACAAGACTCCACAGTTTAGAAGGAACATTGGTGGTGTTAGTCTGTTAAAATCCCCCCCCCCTTCTGTTCGGCAGAGGTAATTGTGTTTGATGCGCCTAAGGAATCCCAAATAGTTACTTAAAGAAAAGGAAAGGAAAAAAGAACCCTGACATTGTCCATTGAAAACAGATTCAGGTGGGTAGCCGTGTTCAGGCCGCTTGCATGGTTAAACCGACTTACACTTGCAGTCTCAAAGTTGAAGTCCAGTGGGACCTTTAAGACGACCACCAACAACGTTTTATTCAAGATATAAGCTTTTGTGTGCAAACATGAAAGCTTATACCTTGAATAAAACTTTGTTGGTCTTAAAAGGAGCCACTGGATTCCCAACTTTGTTCTACTGCTTCAGAGCAACAGGGCTACCCCATCTGGATCTATTTGTGGTCTCAGTAACTCTACAGGACCCACTTCTTGGAAATTTGGTGTAATTTGTACATTTGGGGAGCCAGTTTGGTGTAGTGGTTAGGAGCGCGGACTCTAATCTGGGAGAACCAGGTTTGATTCCCCACTTCTCCACATGCAGCTGCTGGTGTGACCTTGGGTCCATCATAAGTTCTTTTAGAGCTGTTCTCTCAAGTGCAGTTCTTGGGAGAGCTCTCTCAGCCCCACTATCTGTTGTGGGGAGGGGAAGGGAAAGGAATTGTAAGCCACTCTGAGACTCCTTTGGGTAGTGAAGGGCATGGTATAAATCCAATCTCTTGTTGTCGTCTTCTTTTAATCGACTTTTCTTAACTTGTTTTGTTAGCTGCTGATCTTGTACCAGTATCAGTTAATTTTCACTTGCATTATTTGCTAATCGGTTTGAGCCTCTCTGACCTTCCGCACCATCCAGTATGTATAACAGTGAATTCTGTTGATTTATGATGGGTCACGCACCTAACCTTTCTACATCAGCTCTTCTCTTTTTCTTTTACATTGAGATTTGTTTACACCAAGCCTTCACCTTGTCAATCTACCCCGTCAGACTTCCTGTTATGATTTTTCCATCAGGTATTTATTTATCTGACAAAGCAGGCTGTGACTCATGAAAGGCCATATTAAAATAAATTTAGTCTCTAACGTGACACTGGCCTTTTCTTTTCCTTCATATTAAACTAGGGAAAAGGCTCGTTGTGGAAATAAATCCAACGGCCTCTAGAAAGAGGCTCTGGGCGGGTGCCTCGGCCTTGGACACTCAGTGTCAATTTGCTGTGGCGACCTCAGCAGGGTATAATGACACTGAGTCCACCATTTTCTCCAGAGGAACTGATCTCTGCTACCTAAAGAACAGTTGTAATTCTGAGTGATCTCCAGCCATCACCTGGAGACTGGCAACAATGGGTCCCCAGAAGGGAATGGTTGGTTTGGAGGGTGGAGTCTATGGCTTTGTACCTGTCCGAGGTCCCACGCCTCCTGAAACCTCACCCTCTCCAGACTCCATCCCTCACATCTCCAGGAATTTCCCACCTGGAGTTGGCAACTGTATCTCCTTCCCAGCCAATCATCAGCCTACCTTTATTTCCCCCTCACTCTTCAGCTTTCCACCCCCACACACCTGCAGCCTCTCCCGTGCTCTGAAACCCTGACTGCTATGTCACATTGGCTGTCATAGGGGGGCCACCTCAGCAGCATATAAGGATACAGAGCCCACCATTTTCTCCAGGGGAACTGATCTCTGCCATCTGGAAAGCAGTT
>NW_015169181.1:147285-147461 GCF_001447785.1 Gekko japonicus | reverse complement strand
TACAAGAGATATTCAGGAGGCAAACATAAAATACCTGTCAGGATGGGACCAGTGGAAACAGGCAAATAGGAAATCGTGGAGAAAATGTGTGGAAGACACCAAAGAATTGTTGTCTTACCTCGAACTCTGGAGACACGACATTCGCAGCATTGAGGGTACCGTTGTTGTTTTTTGTG
>NW_015169181.1:126518-147217 GCF_001447785.1 Gekko japonicus | reverse complement strand
TATACCGTTCCTTCCCGGAGGCTCGGAGCGGCTTACACATATACATTTAATCGCCTAACTAGGGCCACATACATATCAGGGGAGATGGATGCCTTGCCAGGCACCTACGCAGCGTAGGTCTTTCTGTGGCGGGGTCTTGCTAGGACCAGGCGGTAGTGTTCTTCGGCGGAGGTCTTTTTCCATCTCTTTGGCTCGGCTTCCTGGGATGGTCCTTTTATGGTGCGCGGCTGCACGATGAGGTCGCAACTGGTCTCTGTCCCGGAGGCTCCGACCGTGCTTACGTCACCGCACCTCCACGCCGCCTCCAATCGCCTCCCGAGTCGCCTGCCGTCTGCCGCCAATCTGTCGCCATGTTCTCATTGATTCACCGCATCGTTCAGCCACTGCTGCTGCCCTCCAATATTGGAGGTAGGGTAGGGTGCCCCCCCCACTCTCAAGGAGTGGGTACCCATTTGTCTAATTGCCGTTAAGGGCTTTAGAGCCGCTGGGTGGGCGGGAGCTAGGATAAGGGCCGGGAGCTCACCCCGGCCGCAGTGGGACTCGAACAGCTATTAAGGCTGTTATGTCTCCTTCCCGGTTGCCGTTCCACCAATCTGAGACCTCCCCATGGAGCTGAGCCTTCTGGAGGCTGTCGCTGCTTTCAGTGAGTCATCTGTGCAGTAGTGGATGTAGCCAGAATAAATGTTATGATCTTGACCTTCTTTCAGTGGACGGCCATGTCTCCTCCCACCTTATTGGCTTTAAAGTGACGGCCATCTGAGGGATAGCCAAGGTAGTTTGTAGAACCTCAGAACTGTTTGGGGAAGGACTGGGCATCCTTAACTTGTAGTAGATAAATGCAAGCATCCTACCCGACTAGCTACAGCCTGGCATTGGTCATCCCTGTAATATGCGCTTTCTGTGCTTTCCATCCAGGAGAGAGAGCCAGGCATCTCTTTAGTCTACTTTGACTAGGTCAGTATTCTGAAGATAAACTGGGCCTGCAGCACGTTCGGGTATCCAGTGAGCTAATAGACCAGTTGTCCTCAGTCTTCCTCAGCCTAGTGCCTGGGCTACAGGAGAAGTGTCAGCCATATGAGAACAGTACTGGAACAATTTGAGGAATTTCAGACAGGCGATATATTCAGGAAGAGGAACGGTTCCCAAACGGTTTCTGGTCTGTCATTTCAGACAGAACTGTTTGAGAACCGGTACCCTTCCAGAATATATTTGTCATTTCATACACAATCGCTTCTGTCCCGTTTAGGAAACGGGGCTGAAGCGTTTTACCTGTCAACC
Source organism: Gekko japonicus (assembly GCF_001447785.1). Lineage (NCBI taxonomy): Eukaryota > Metazoa > Chordata > Lepidosauria > Squamata > Gekkonidae > Gekko > Gekko japonicus. The sequence continues at coordinate 145,939 of NW_015169181.1, read as the reverse complement.
GCTTCCAAGTACTCCTCAGTTTCCTCTCCCGGTTCCGGTGCGCTTTTCCCCGCCATTTTATTTTGAACGTTTGCTTTATAGCGTTATAGTGCTATAGCGCTATAATGGAATATCATTATATCAATCCCATTGGAATGCAGGGAGTGTTTTGTTATACTGCGGGGGGAAAGCGGGAAAAAGCGATGCAATCTGAAATGGCAAACTGCTTCAGATCCAGCTCTTTACCGAAAGGGGAAAGCCATGTGTGAAATGGCAGCCCTATACCGGTTCACTTCAAAACGGTTCATTACCGGCTTGAAACCGGGTGAAACTGGGTAATGTGAAATTCCCCTTTGTTTTAGTTTTCTAGAAGAGCTGCTTATGCATTTTGCCCCATCCCCTCAAGATCCAGGGCAGTGCAGTCCATCTCCCTTGAACTAGCCATGTTGAATCCCTGTATGACGGAAGACGCTACATGGTGTGAAAGGGTCAGATGCACCCTGAGCTTTCCCCTGCCAGAGTGCCACTGGTGTACCATGATTTTTTAAATGTTTTCCTTTGATAACACGTTGATTTTTATTTTGATTTTTAAATCTCCGCAGGGAAATTCGGCACTGGAATCCAGTCTTATTTCTCTTTTCTGCGGTTCCTGGTGCTGCTCAACTTTGTCATCTTCCTCCTGATGTTCAGCTTTGTCACGATTCCCAGCACTGTTTCTAAACATGGTGTCTTCAACGGTAGCTACGTTAAGCCTTCTCTGAAGAGCACAGGTAAGGCGATGAGGGGAGGCCCCCTGGATCAGATCAGTGGTGCATCTAGGCCAGCATCCTGTTTCTCATGGGGGTTGATCAGATCCCACCTGAAAGTCCACATGGAGACCACAGAGGCCGAAGTCACCCAGCGGTTTGACATTCTGAGGTCTGCTGCCTCCGGACTTGTCCTAGGTGGGCTTATCCTCCATTTCCAGTCCCTTTTTAAAGCCATCTGATTGTGGCCATTACGACAGCCTGTGGCTGTCGTAATGATGCATTGTGCAAAGAAATACCGTACTTCTTTTCGTCTGCCTTGCCCATTGAGGGGTTTAAAAACTCTTAGCTGGGCCCCTTTTTGTAGCAGGATAAGATTTTTTCCCTTTGCAGAAGAACAAGCTAAGCTTGATGTCATTAATGAGCAAAGAATCAAGTTCTTTATTTTTACTATTCTAGTGATTTTTTTTAATCTGTTGTTTACAGAGCCAGAATGCACAGTTTATATAGTTAGTGGAACCAAAGGATTGATTTATTTCTACACTTATATTATAGATCTTCTTTCTGGCACAGTAAGTAGTTCTTCTTCTTCTTGTTTTTTAAGTTAAAAGATAACAGCATCACTAGGGTGCAAAACTGAATCACTTGGGGGCACATATCGGAAGGGGTCAAATAAAATCAAATTTATTAATACAGTTTGTGACCAGCACAAGATCAGTTACAGCAATGCACATGAGTGTTATAAATTTTAGGAAATATTCTGTATTAAAGTTACTGAATGGAAGGGATATATCGGTGTATATCTTTTAACCACCGTTTGTCACAGATGAGATTTGAAAACTCTTTGCTATGTCGGGTGTCACGGGCAAACAGAAGCACAAATGCAGCTTGGTTTGGTGCTCTCATCTCTCCCTTAGTACCTGAGAAGAATCAAGTTCCAGTTTATCACAGTATCAAAATGCAGACACCCCGGCAAATGGGAGTTGGTTCCCCCGCCACTGACTTGGATTCTAAACCTCATCCGTTAGGATAAAGAGGGGGAGAGAGCCCTGCATGCCACTGTGAGCTCTTTAGAGGAAGGGTGGGATGAAACTATCCTAACATGCAATTTGCAGAGTTATGCAGTTGTGTTCCTTAATAAGCAAAGGAATAACAATGAAGAGTCTTACTTTATTAGGGCTGCAGCATCATTGAGCAACTTCAGAAATGCCAAGAGAATTGCAGTTTGTCACTTGTCAGGAGCTCCTCAGATCAGCTTGACTGTCATCCTTGGTTTGTTTGAGTTCAGAGTTGTGTGTAGTAACTCAACCTACCTTTGTTGCTCCAACTTGTTGCAGGGTTTCCTCGAAATGACGAGTCTCTTCTATGGCTATTACACAGTAGATACTGTATATTTTGGCATTGTAAGGTACAGCGTGCCGCTTGCGTATTTGCTGACCACGCTGGCTTACCTTTCACTGAGCCTTCTCTGGATTGTTAAAAGGTAACCAGTGTTTGTGGGATGTGTGTGTGTGTGGTGTGACCCACCTGTTTTATCGTAATGCTGCCAACATCAAAAGGTTGCTTTGAGGATGGCTAAGATAAGAGCTATGATAAAGCCTATGAAAAGGGCTTTGCATATTTTGAGAAGCCCTATAGAGATTAATGGGATTATCGATAATAAAACCATTGTTGACAGTATGCGTTTTATTACGGGTACTCTTCCAAACAGCTTAAAACCTCATTAGCCGGCCTGATTGCAGCGCTGCACTCAGAGCTTTTTAATCCAAAGGAGCGGACATCTGGCATGGCAAAGATGCGTACTGCTCCATGCTGTTTGGAGTTTAGGAAATCTGCCAGATGGTCCCATGACAGTTTGTTGGGCCAATTCAGCTGATGCTTCAGCCCCAGGATTCTTCTGTGGACGCTCAGATGTCCCTTTTACTACAAGGACAAGTGGGTTTGAAGCTACGTTTCAGTGATGCGGGCAGCATAGCAACGTATTCCTCATGAGATGCTGATCACATTTTAGCACTAAGGCAGTGCTTTGAAGAAAGTCCTGTTGAGTGCCACAGAAGTTAATGCATAGGACTAGGTGACAGATACTCTTGCATATTCTCATTAAAAAAAATGGAAAGATTGCTAAAGGTGGCTTATTTTAAAAAAAATGCATTGCCTCTCCCAGATCTGTCGAAGGCTTTAAGCAAAGCCTGGTCCGTAATGAAGATCAATTTCAGAGCTATTGCAACAAAATATTTGCTGGCTGGGACTTCTGTATCACAGATGTAAATGCTGCACAGCTGAAGCACAGCAGCTTGCACTATGAACTTAAAGTGAGTGTGTTTGTGTGTGTGTGTCATCCCCCCCCCCCATAGCATGTCAAACTGCGCTGTGCTTGAGATGGAAACCTAGCTAAATGGTGGTTGGGGCTAATTGGAGCAGTGTATTTGAGCTGGAGGAAAAACACCTGAGAAACACTTGTAGGCATTGCCTTTTGAAGGGCAACACCTGCAGTCTTTGGTTGACTAAACCACTTGTGTGGAGTGTGCTGTACGGAAGAGCTTTTGCTTAATTGTGGCTGCTTGCAGTAACTACTAGCAAGTGACAAGCGTTCCCATTCTCTTCCCTCGATTGCTCAGAACTTAGTAACTGTTTTCTTATCGCTAGACTGCACGGTGGTGGCCATGGTCCCTCCCATGTCTGGGGGACTATTGAAAGATGCTGATCGTGTGCCCACAATGCAGAACTAAGTACATTCTTTCTCACTGCGGCTTCAGCAGCTGGACATGAAAAAATGCTTTCCTTGTGTGTGCTGGTGTTCTTACACCCACGTACCAGTGAGGCCTCAGACTCCCCAGTGGCCTCCCTGCAAAATTCATGGTGTAAATTGGAACCCAGCACCTGGAAGGGACTCCCTGCCCTTCCAGCTCCTAAGTGAATTTCATCCTAATCCTTCAGACCTTGGTTTAACAGTGATTTGAGTGTTAGTCAAGGGCAATGCTCCCTCTAAGCTGTGGAGTCTTGTGAGCAAAAATTCTACTTTGTGAGCTACTAGCGTTAAAACTGTGAGCGAGCGATTTGGCTACTGCGTCGGTTAGTTTGCTCTGGAGCCCTCCTTCCTGAGCCGAGACAAAAATGTGTGAGCCGGAGGCTAAAGAACTGTGAGCTAGCTCACACCAACTCAGCTTAGAGGGAACATTGGTCAAGGGGCAGATCTGTGACGGTGATCCAGTGTTGCTCCTTTCACTTACTGCTTTTTCCTGTTTTACAGACGGACTTGGAGGAAGAAAGGCTAAGGCAGAGAGCGGCGGAGAGAACCACCCAAGAGAAAATCCGTATCTATTGTCTGAGGATATTCTTAAATCTCGTCGTTCTTACTGTGTTGTCAGCCTGCTTTTATTCTATCTATCGAGCGACTGTCTACTCACAAGAAAATATTTCCTATGTAAGTGACGGGCAGTTTTTGCAGACTTTTACGAACCGCTCCAAGTAGCCCAGTACTGAGAAAGGGCAGGTTAGCAGTTTTAAGGGGGCAGCAGTATATTCCCATTCCACGGACCCGATCTCGCCAAGCCTTCTCGCCGATTTCCTCGCAGGGGATCACTCTTAATCGAATATTCCCATTCCTTGTTTCAAAGGGGGGGCGTGTTGGTCTGCAGTAGAACTGTTAGATCCAAGTCCAGGAGCACTGTAGAGACCAATGAGGTTTTCAGGGCATGGGCTTTCAAGAGCCAAAGTTCCCTTCATCAGACAGGAGTCAGAATGGAGATGTGAGTCTTTCTATCCCCAGTCTGAAGGCAGGAAAGATGTTGTAAAGAAGGCGTAAAGGTAAAGGTTTCTCTTGCTCGAAAGCCAGTCGAGTCCGACTCTAGGGTTGCAGTGCTCATCTCCGTTTCAAAGCCAAAGAGCCAGCGCTGTCCGAAGACGTTTCCGTGGTCATGTGGCCGGCATGACTCAACACCAAAGCGCACGGAACGCTGTTACCTTCCCACCGAAGTGGTACCTATTTATCTACTTGCAATTTCTTGCTTTCGAACTGCTCGGTTGGGAGAAGCTGGAACTAGAGACGGGAGCTCACTCCGTCTTGCGGCACCCGGGTCTCGAACTGCTGAACTACTGACCTTCCACAGCCTGCAGTTCAGCGTCTTAACCACTTGAGCCACCACAGCTCCTTTTAAAGAAGGCATGCAGGATGCAAAAATACCATGCATATTGTGATCAGCTTGATTAGAGCAGAGGGGCAAATGCTTGGGGGCAGAAGATTGTCATCCAGTGTCCCTATTCAGCCTGGGGGTGGGTTTTCATTGTTCTGCGCTTGTGAATAAACTCAAGTTCAGCCGTTGCGTGTTCTAATCTTCCCTTGAAGTTTCTTTATTTGAGGACTGCTGCTCTTAGTTCAGCAACGGGAATGACCTGGAAGATTACTGATTCATATTTGTATTGCACCTGTCCCACTGCTTTACTATGCTTATATCCCACCTTTGCCTGTGGCCCATTAACTTGAGAGCCAGTTTGGTGTCGTGGTTAAGTGCGCGGACTCTAATCTGGGAGAACCGGGTTTGATTCCCCACGCCTCCGCTTGCACCTGGCTGGATGACCATGGGCAGGCCGTAGTTCTGATAAGAGCTGTTCTTGAAAAAGAGCCGTTTCTGTCAGAGCTCTCTCAGCCCCACCTACCTCACAGGGTGTCTGTTGTGGGGAGGGGAAGGGAAAGGAGTTTGTAAGCCGTTCTGAGACACCTTTGAGTAGTGAAGGGCGGGGTATAAATCCAATCTCTCCTTCTCCTTCCTTCTTCCTCCTTCTTCCTTCTTCTTGGATCTTGGGAGGATTCCTTGTAAATTTTTATGTCAGTATTAACAGCCCCCTTGTGACATATGGGGATTGGGGCTGAGACAGTATGTAAACTCCATGACGTCTTAGCTTCAGTTTTCATAAAGGGGAAGAACTTATGGTGAGCAGCTATATTAAGGCACATATACACGGCTTTCAGTTAGAACTATAGTGAATGAACAGTTGGCAAAACTGTTCAGCCGGGATCCAGATGTATTGACATTCCCGTGATACGGTTGCTGCTGTAAGAACTGGTGTCACGAAAGCCCTAGGGGGGAAGGTCTTGGGGAAGCAACAGTTGTCCTATCAGTTGGCTGGATTCTGCAATTAACTGGATACACCTCTCCATGCAGGACAAGAAAGTCAAATTGGAGGACAATCTGTGGGTACAGTACTTGCCTTCCGTAGTAATCACAATGACCAACTTCATTGCCCCGGTGATCTTTTCCCTTCTCATCAAGCTTGAAGACTATTCTCCAGCATTTGAAATCCGGCTAACACTCATGAGGTAAGCACCTGCACTGCTGTCCTTCTGAGCTGGTATTTTGAGTCTTCAACAGAATATTGTGAACGAGGCTTTATTATTGATATATTTCATTTAGGAAACGTGCACCTTGCCTTTAAACTCTTATGGTGGCTCCCTCCTTGCATGATCAGGTGCTGCAACATGGTATTAAAACAAGGAATGTTCATTGGTATGCTGTCTCTGTGTCTCCCCCCCCCCCAAGGTGTGTCTTTGTGCGGCTGGCCAACATCGGTGTTCTCTTGTTCTCACTGTGGATTCGGATCACTTCCTGTGCTGACCAAAAGTGCGAAACCTGTGGCTACAACTACAAGCTCTACCCCGTAAGCAGATTTTTTGCGTGTGAACATAAATTGCTACAAGGCCTGTGGGAAAAATTCTCCCTTTCAGTCGCTTGTCCTTGAATGTCTCTTAAGAAGTGGAGGAGGGCTGGCTGACAAGCTCCACCGCGAAATCTTGCTTGTGTGTTTCTTAGAACTCTGGGCTGCCTTTCCGCCTAACAGAGACTCAAGGTAGCTCACAGGAACAGTGAAAAACTGAATTGCACAATACGGCCAAAATTTTAAAAAGAGTGCCTGTAGCATAAATCTAACGAGGAAAACTGCGGCACATTTTTTTTTTAACAATCTCAAAAACTAAGCAGGGTCAGCCCCGGTTAGTCCTTGGATGGGAGACCACCAAGGACGTCCAGGGTAGCTACCCAGAGGCAAGCCATTGGCAAGCTTTTTGAACCTCTCTTGCCTCGAAAATCCCACGAAGAGATGCCATTGATTGGCTGTGACGAAGAGTGTGTGGAAGGGAAATCATCTCCCCAAAGCATCAGCAAACAGGAGAGACTTCATTATTTGTCTAAAAGATTGTGCCAGGTGAACATCTCTAGGAGGGAGTTCTGCAAACAGGGTATAGTCCTCTCTGTAGTGGGACTCACCTGCACGTGGGGAAAGTGGCCTTTGATCTTGGGTGTTCTGCAGATTGCTGGGAGAATGCAATGCTGGTATAGCATTGGGGCTAAGAAGATGGGCTACTGGGTTGGAATCTAGTTTTTGCTGTGAATTGACCGAGTGTCTTCAGACAGTCTGTTCTCTTGCCTTCATCCCCTTTGTCTGCAATACGGGGTTTAATAATACTGGACTCCCGTTACAGAGCAGGGGTGTGCAATTTTTTCTCTCTGTGTATTTTAGTATGGGTCTACTGGACCTGAAAAAATCCGGATGCCAATACTGAGGGAGGAAAAACCAAAAATCACTGAGGGAGGAAAAAAACAGTGGCAAAGCAGCTAAAAACAGCTGAGAGGTGGCTCAGCTGGGGCTCTTTTGGGCGGTCCCTTTAGACTGGACTGCCCAAAAGAGTTCGCCAAGCAGCCGATCCTACAGGGAGAACTCTCTGCGCAGGCTCTGCTGGGCAGCTTGGTTTTGCCAGTCATTCCTGACTATATCTGGGGGTTTTCTGGGGTGTTCCCCCCCCCAGTTCTCCTGAAAAATCCCAGATAAATTTGGGAAGCTGAAATATACTCGAAAAGTACCAAGAAGGTGTTTTTCGGGTGTATTTTGAGTTCAGGTTGACCTGAACAAACACCACTATTACTTAGTAATATTGCTTAGTTTCAAATTAGACCAAAGTTAATTTAGTTTGCGATCCATTCACCATACTTAGGTGTGTACACTACTGCATAAAAGCTTGATGCCAGTTTGTGTGTAGTGGTTAAGTGTACGGACTCTGATCTGGGAGAACCGGGTTTGATTCCCCACTCCTCCACTTGCACCTGCTGATGTGACCTTGGGTCAGCCACAAGCTCTGGCGCAGCTGTCCTTGAAAAAGAGCAGTTCCTGTCAGAGCTCTCTCAGCCCCACCCACCTCACAGGGTGTCTGTTGTGGGGAGGGAAAGGGAGACGAGTTTGTAAGCCGCTCTGAGACACCAAGTGAAGGGCGGGGTATAAATCCAATCTCCTCCTCCTCCTTCTTCTCCTCCTTCTTCTCCTCCTTCTCCTCCTCCTCCTTCTCCTCCTCCTTCTTCTCCTTCTTCTCCTCCTCCTCCTCCTCCTCCTCCTCCTCCTCCTTCCTTCTCCTTCCTTCTCCTTCCTTCTCCTTTCTCTTCTTCTTCTTCTTCTTCTTCTTCTTCTTCTTCTTCTTCTTCTTCTTCTTCTTCTTCTTCTTCTTCTTCTTCTTCTTCTTCTTCTTCTTCTTCTGGACCACTCTGAGGTCATTGCCAAAAATAGTGAGCCAGTGTGGTGTAGTAGTTAGTGTGTCAGACCAGGATCTTGGAGACCCAGGTTCAAATCCCCACTGTACCATGTAAGTCCGCTGGGTGACCCTGGGCCAGTCTTACGCTGTCAGCCTGGACTCCGCCACAAGGTTGCTGAAAGGATAAAAAGGAAGCGATGAGAAGGACGTGAGCTGCTTTGGGTCCCCATTGGGGAGAAAGGTGGGATCTAAAAGTAGTAAATAAGAATAGAGTTATCATAAATGAGGTTTCGAGATGAGCATGGATCTGATACTAGGCAGTGCTGGTGGGACACTGCTCAGTCTTGGGACAGCTTTCAGCCATTGAAAAGTGGGAAGGTTTTAGATCAGCCTGAAAAGAAACCGGATGGCATCCTGCCCCACTTTTGAGCATTTGCCATGACGATTCCAGTAGTTGGTTTGAATTCTGGGGGGGGGGGGGGGGGAGAGAAGCAGCGCTGTTTTTGTGGACCGCTGGATCTTCCTCTTTGCTTCTTCCAGCTGCCGGATTTATTCTGCCGTCTCATCTTTCATTTCAGTGCTGGGAGTCTCAGGTTGGGCAGGAGATGTATAAACTGATGATCTTTGACTTCATAATCATTTTTGCAGTTACAGTCTTTGTGGACTTCCCTCGAAAGTGAGTATGCAACTTGGGTGTAAAAAAAGAAATCTCTGGTCTTCAGAATTGAAACAGAGGGCAAGATCAGTTTGTAAAGATTTTAATTTAACCGCCCTTATCCAGAAAGAACGCCCTTGTCAGATCATCATATGTAAACTCTTTATTCAAATCAGTTGGTTTTTTCCAGTTGGTCCCAAGAGAGGATCTTAAAAATGTAATGAATTCGATCAGGTGGGACGCTTTACCGGACTGTTTCTTGAGCCGGCCCAGCATCCTGCCTCACACCGTGGCCAACCAGTTCCTCTGGAGGGCCAACCACAGGGCACAGAAGTCGAGGCCTTCCTCTGATGTTGCCTCCTGGCTCTGGGATTCAGAGGATTAGTGCCTTTGAATGTGAAGATTCCCCTCAGTCACCATGGCTAGTAGCCATTGTCCATGAATCTGTCTAATCTTCTTTAAAAGTTTATTCCTGTGGCCATCATGACATCCTCTGGCAGTGAATTCCATATTTTAATAACTTTCTGTGTAAGTAGTATTTCTTTTTGTCCATCCTGAACCTACTGCCCGTCTGCTTCATTGGATGCCCTCGAGTGCCAGTATTTTGGGAGAGGGGTAAAAAGTTCTCTCGGTCAGCTCTCTTCACCTCATGCATACTTTATAAACCTTAGTTGTCTCTTTCCCACCATCTCCCCATCTTCCTTTATTCCTTTGTCATCCAAAGGCTCCACTGCTTCTCTGGCCGGTTTCCTGCTCTGGATATATTTCAAAAACTGTTTTATTGCTTGTTTTGATGTTTCTAGCAACCCACTCCTCAAAGTCTCTTTTTGCATGCCTGTTTATTGACTTTCATTTCTTTTGCCAGAGCCTGTGGGTCCCTCCTGTTCAATGCACTGGGGCGAACCTTCCACTTTTTAAAAGAAGCCTCTCTCCTCTTTATAGCTTCCTTGACTTGCATTGGTAACCACGCAGGCCTTCTTTTAGACCTGGCAGTGCCTTTCCTAACCTGTGGACTGCATTCTATTTGGGCTTCAAATTAGTGTGGTTTTAAATAGCTTCCAAGCATCCCCTAGGGAACTGGCTCTCAAGTGTTTCCCCTTCAGCTTCCTTTCCACTATTCCTCTCATTTTTCTAAAGTTCCTTCTTTTGAAATCAAATAAATCAGATTGTCTTCTCCTGCTGTTTCATAACCTTCGCCCCAAATGAGAGACATTTCCATTCTTCCCCTGAACTCTGTGTACAAGCTTGGAGGCTGCAGGGTAAGCCAAGCCAATATTTGTGGAGCCCTGGCCAAGGGAGCTGCATAATTCATACAGGCTGCAGTATCTTAACTTTTTCCTGGTGCAGAGTTTCAGACTAGCATATGGTTACTTATTTTTGCCTACTCTGTTCTGCTTTTCTTGTCAGTGTTGGGCAGGGACACCCACTCCCCCCGGCTATCGCATTAACATTTCAAAAGCGTTGCCTAAAGTGCTGCCCAACAACACGCCTGTCTATTAAATTTTAATCCACTCTCTCGCCAAAGAGCAGAGGGTGGCAGACATGATTCCCTCATTTTCCTCACTGCAAAGGAAGTCCCCCTTAGCAAGGTAGCATGCCAACCGGACGGAAGCAAGCTACACTACCTCCTTACTTCTCAAGATTCGGAGATTATTGAATTGACTGCCAAGTTCTTTCATGGTCTTATAAAACGGAAAAATGTCCCTGATCATTCTAATTGAGTTCAATGAGTTTGTATAATTTAATTCTAGGATTTGCGCTTGGGAAAAATTTTATATTGCTACAATTTAAGCTCATACAAATAGACATACCTTTGTAATGCTTTAGAAGTTATCTATTTTTCACAAGTTTTATAGGATTGTTTTACCCTATGGCAACTGTTTAGTATTTTATGCCAATAAAGGTATTTGTTTATTTGTTGTTTGTTTGATTCCCTCATTTTCCTCACTGCAAAGTTAGCTGGGGAGGGCGGGGTAAAAGATGAAAAAGCAAATTGACGGGCAAGCTGTCAAGACATCTCTGTATGGTTCGGTTTCCATTAATGCATGTTTTCGAATGGGAAAAGACTCTGTTTAGTTTTGTTTCTGGGTTTTTACATCAAGGGCTTTGCTCTCCCTTTGTCGTCCTTAGGCTGATGGTTACCCACTGCTCTCTGAAGGCCTGCCGGTGGTGCGGGCTGCAGGAGTTTGACATCCCTGACAACGTCTTGGAAATTGTTTACGGGCAGACCATCTGCTGGATCGGAGCCTTTTATTGTCCGCTGCTCCCTGCCATTGCAACGATAAAATATTTCATCATCTTTTATGTCAAAAAGGTATCTGTGCAGTAAGAACTGGGTGCACCACTCGGCAGCTGGAAAACAATCATTCTTTTCTTCTTGTGTGACTTCTTAAAACTTTCTGTAACTGGCGACATCATCCTGGGCAGTGTTTTTCCTCTTCTCCCCACCACCCACTGACACAGCAGGCCAGCTACAGAAGAAATAACAAAACAAAGTTCCATGCAGGTGAAACCCGCATGGAACTTTGTTCCGTTATTTCTTCTGTAGCTGGCCTGCTGTGTCAGTCTTGGAACACAGGCTCAGAGTCCTTGATTGGCAAAGCAAGTCCTTGAATGGTCAAAGCGTAATGCTTTTATGAACTGTGATCAGAAGCTGCAGTGGAGGAAGAGCATGTTGGCAGGAGAAATTGGAGGAGTGGGGTGGGAGCCTTGGGCTTTCCTTCCAGGTGTGAGTGGCAAGTAAAGCACTGGGGCTTGTTTGTTGGCAGGCCACTGGGGCAGACGGGGGAGTTTTTTTTTCTTCTCCCGTTTTTCAAGAACCAGCTGTGCAAGGCTAGCTGCTGATTAAGTGATGGGATTGGGTAGGGGGGGAAGAAAAATAAGCTACTGTTCGTCTTGGGCCCAGGATCAGTGTGTTGTGGCATGTGAGCAGAGATAATTTTTCCCCCACCTCTCCAGATAAGTCTGATGCATACATGCAAGCCTTCCGCACGGCCTTTCAGAGCGTCGAGCTCCAACTTTTTCTTCCTGGTGGTGCTCTTGATCGGCTTAGTCTTGGCTTTTATTCCCTTGGGACTCAGCATGACACAGTAAGTAGCCACGTCTGCATAATTCTTTGGTTCACTTGTCCAGGTGTGTTACTTTATATTACTGTGGGAAAGGACGGACAGTGTGTCAATCTTTCCTTCACTGAGTCCATCAATATTTGCTTGGGTGTCAAATGTCAGTTACTTCAGCGTGATGATGGCAGGAACCCAAGGGGTCATGATCTGTCTCAGTGGTCCCCCACACCCTGCCTGCAGATGTGTTTCCCAGCTCCCTCTTCCTTTCCCCCCGAAGCAGCCAGTCCAGGCTCACTGGAGCAGGAGGTCCTTCTGACAAGTCCAGGAGACCTCACCTTTTTGTCTTAAAGGGGAGCACCCATTTGGAAATTGTCGTACCTGTCATGGGACGAGACTTGACTTGGAACCTGCTCGTGTTTCGTGATTGGTCACAGCCACCCACAGCAGCCGTTTTGTGATGGAATCATATAATCACAGAGTTGGAAGGGTTCAAAAGGGAATTAGATAAGCATATGGAGCAGAGGTCCATCAGTGGCTATTAACCACAAGGTATAGATGGGAACTCTCGGTCTGGGGCAAGTGATGCTCTGTCTTCTTGGTGCTTGGGGGGGGGGGGCAACAGTGGGAGGGCTTCTAATGTCCTGGCCCCACTGGTGGACCTTCTGATGGCACCTGGTATTTTTGGCCACTGTGTGACAGTGTTGGACTAGATGGGCCTTTGGCCTGATCCAACATTGGCGTCTCTTATGTTCTTATCTCCAAGTTCATCATCTAGTCCAACCCCCTGTACAGTGCAGGAAATTCACAAATACCTCCCCACCCCCAGAGACCGCTATTCCACACCCAGAAGAACCCTCCAGGGATCTCCAGTCAAACTGGCCCGGAGAAAACTGGCTTCCTGAACCCAACATGGCGATCAGCATTTCCCTGGGCTTGTAAGAAAGGGCCACGAGAACTAAGCACTGAGGCAACCCTTCCTGCCCTCCCTCTCATGATCTGTCTACGTTCACAAAATCAGCATTGATGTCAGATGGCCGTCTCGCCTCTGTTTGGAAACCTCCAATTCTGAAAGTTTTGGAAGTGTCCACAGGCTCGATAATATCGGGGACCACTGCTCTGCTCAGCCTCTGCCACCTTTATACTGGCTAGCACTGACCAAACCCAATCTTGATGTGTGCTTGTCACCTTCAAGAGGAGTTGCATCAAATAATACAGGATGGTAATGTTTTGCCCAAAAGAAAGTGATTTGGTGTCGGTGTGTAAAGCCAGTGATGTTTATTTTATGGGCTACTTCCCTTTTTTCCTCAACCCCCCCCCCCCTTTCTTGGTCAGCATTCGCTCTTCAAAAGCCTGTGGGCCTTTTGTGTATTTTACTCATTCGTGGGACGTCATCGCATACACCATCAACAGGTTCCCGGATGTTTTGAAGAAGGTTCTGAACAGCATGGCCTCAGAAGCATTTGCAGTCCCTTTCTTCATGGTCCTCTGGTGAGTCCTGGCAAAGGTGTCCCCTTTCGATATTTTGGTGGTCAGTACTCTGTTCCTCTGCAGGCTTCAGCTCTGGAGACCACCGTAGCAGCCTTTAGCAGGGCTGAGCGTCTTGCTCATTTCTCTTTCTGCTGAGTGATACTGATCTGCTTCCTCCACTCCCCTAACTCAGAGCAGCTCTAGGAAAGGCACGGCCTGGGCTTGTGTTGTCCTGTCCTGACGACAAGTGTCACTCAAATGGTCATGATTTCTCGGGTACAGGGGAGAGACGGGGGTGGGGGTGGAATTCAGATCTAGGATCTGCTTCCAACGTCAAGCAACATAAACATTCTTAATACTTCAGATAAAACCATTGTGGAATTTCTAGGTTCACGGACAGCCCTAGGAAAATCCAGACTGTCACTCATGACGTGCACTCAACAAGTATTGATGCTCCGAGACACAGGCAGCCTACAGACCTCAGCCTTTCTTGCAACAAGTGAATCTCGTATGTTTCTGCTTTAGGCTTCGGCTTTATGCTTCCACCTAGAGCCCTTAAACCATTACTAAGCCAGATGTTGAACTTGGGACTTTCTGCAAACAATACACGTGCTTTACCAGTAAGCCACGGCCCAAGTCGCTTCACGTTAGGATTACCAGTTGTTGTTGTTTTCTGAGTAGCATTTTCCAAACTTGGATGTGCATGCATATTGAGGTGCCTTGTTCTTTTTTCTTCTTCATTGTTTACAGCCTCATTATGTTCTATTTCATTGCCTTGGCTGGAGCTCACAAGCGAGTTGTTAATCAGCTCAGGGAACAATTAGTTATGGTAAGTTCAAGTTGTGTCCTTGTCCCCTGCAGTCTAGTGCATGACTATTTGGACACGTGACACAGTGCGTGCCCCACTTCCACCCATTCAGTGTTTGTTATTATCCCCTGTGTGATATCAGAGTAGCCGACAAAGTTATGATAGATGTCAAATTAATACTGGGGGGGTGAGGAGTGATGTCCATCTTGAACTGTGATCCAGAGGTGTCTTCAACCAGTGCACTACATTAAAAAACTTTGGAACATCATGCTCTGAGTAACGTTAAATGTAACTATTCTAGATCGTAAAATCATACAGTACGAAAATGTAATAACTTTGCAGTCATTCCTGGCTTTCTGCAGTCTTCAGAATGCAGTATTATGCTGGTCTTAACTCTTCTCTTTAACTCGGGTGGCTGGAAATGAACTGAGCATTTGGGCTGCAGATACGGTATTTGGGCTGTAGAGGTTCTCCCAGTAACCTGCTGTTCAGGAGAGGAAGTGGAAGGCGACTAGTTGCTCCTGATCACATGGCTGCCTTGCTAGGAGGATGTTAACCAGTGGCTTCTGCCAAGAGCCTGCCGAGGTTGCCTTAGACCTGGATGTTTACAATTTTATTTAAAACATTTCTATGCTGCCTTTCCACCCAAATAGAGTCCCCAAGGCGGGATGTGGCACCTTCAGCAAGGAGTCAGAACCTGCAGTTTGGGGAAATGAAAACATTGGCAGCTGGCCCACGTTAATGCCTGGGAAAGCAACCGCTGCTGGTCACAGCGCTGTTTGCTCTGCTTTTGCACAAGGGGGTAGCTTATGGATGGACATTGCAAGAGAAGCTTCCTGTCTTCCCCAGCTGCGCATTAATTGTGTTTTTATTCCAATGGCCACCTTAGGAGAGCCGGGACAAACTCTTCCTCATCAGGAAGCTGACTGAAGCCCAGAGGCTTAGCTAAGAGGCCCGCGGATGCCTGTGATGCCAAGTTACACGCGGAAGGACTCACGTAGCAAAACCACAACAGCGAGGGATCTGTGGTGCCGTGACCCAGTAATTTGGGACCTTGTCGTTGCAGACTGGGGACACACAGGCCGAACTTGTGGCAGGCATGAGTCTTTTCCAACTTCAGCATGTGTTCCTCTGAAAGTGTGTGTGGGGGGGTGCTTCCCACGGTTTACATCGCCCTCATGTTCTCAACTGGATTGAGTTGTTGGTCGACTCAGGAAAGGATTTGTTACATCAGGCTTTCAGGCATACATGCCCTTGTTTTCTTTCTTGCGGGATTTCCCTGTCTTCCGTTTGTACAAAATGCAGCGCCTCTAAACCTGCATAAACTCTCTCCTGTCGTAGGGCTGTTTATGCTGTTGCTCCTTAACTTTCACGGGTTACATTTAAGCCTCCGTTTTCCAGGGGCTTTTATGAAAGGCATGCTTCTTGAAGGGAATTTTGCTTGCAAACGGCCTTAAGGAGCTTGGACGCTTCCCTTCCCCGCTGTGGCTGCAGCCTGGATCCAGACTGACTCGGAGGCCACCGGACAGGCCACGAAACAGTTTGTGGTGTGCAGCCACTTCGTGGACAGCCAGCTGGGCCTGCCGGCGGGTGCAGCTTTTCCAGCTCCTGTGCCTTGCTGCTGAAGAGGCTTTGAGCACTCACAGGAAGGAACTGTGTTGTCCCTGTCTCCCAACAGTGCCTTGCAGAGTAAGCCAAAGGAGGTGTTGGGCAGCTGCCTCCCCCTCCCCAGTCCTCCTTGAGCTTTGCCAGCTGTAGACGGTACGTTTGCCCTCTGAAAAGATGATTGACTGGTCTACATTTCCTTGGACTTGGGTAGCTTAAACTCGCCTATAATAGCTTACGTTCCCCCCCCAAAAAAATATACATAAACTGAGATTTATTCATATTGCTGCCTTGGGAGAGCTGTGACAAACTCTCCCTCATCGGAAGGCTGCCTGAAGCAGCACCGCTGAGAAGCTTTGTCGTCCATGGAGGTCCAGGCATAGCCCTCTGGCCTTGTATCTGAGCCACTTCTAAGTATGTCTTTCACTGGATATCTGCTTAAGCCATACGAAAGAGGAAACCACTGCAGGCGGTCTGCTTCAGCCTCAAAGTATGCAGAAGCTTACGTCACTGGATTTGAAACAAATTATTTCGAGACAGGGAAAAGAAGTTGGAATTGTCAGGGCCGGCTTTCCTGAACACTTTCAGTCCATACAGACCTTCTAAAGTCCAAGTGTTACCTGTGTGTCTTCTTATATTGTTTGCCATCCTCTGGAAAACTGGCTTGGCAAAAACCAGAGGCTCAAGCGAATTGAGGGTCAAGTTCTCAGGGCTGGATCCTGGGCTAGCGTTCGTTTTTGTGAAGTCAACGGAGTTCGTTTGGGGCCCTTCTCAGGAAGCCTCGTTGCCTTGGTCCACTTCCACTCAGTGGTGCCCTTCATGCTTGAGGGCCTGCTTGGAACTGTTACTCTTAAAATGCTAACTTTAGGCTAATTTGCATAGACTTTTTTCCAAGCACTACACCTATTTTGCATAACTGGAACTGTAGAGAATAACTTGAAATGGCATGCTGTGTTTCAGAAAGAATTTGCACAATGTCCGGTACATGGTTAACTTGAAAGTTTGGGATCTTAAATTGTTTTCAATATTTTTAAATGCTTATTTTTAAAAGTCAAGGTGTTAAATATGCATTGATGCAAATAAATACAATGTGGATACTTTATGGAAACAGGTTTATTTATCTGTGGCAATATTCTTCACCTCTACCAAACATCACACAAAGATCAAGATTATGCTTTTGAAAAACATGAGATAATCACAGTGTCAGAAATAAGGCACAATGCATTTAAAAGTTAAGTGCGTTTGAGAGCCACTGCTTTTTAAGCCAGATGACCATGCGTGTGCACTGGAAGGGAGTCTGTCTACTTTTCTCCATCTCTGAGCCTTATTAAAGTGGTTAATGCTGTCAGGTTTTGAAACTTCTATAGGCCTCCAAAGACTTGTAGGTTTTATTGGCAAATGGAACAGGACTGTGGCTCAGTGATAGAGCATCTGCTTGGCATGCAGAAGGTCCCAAGTTCAGTCCCTGGCATCTTCAGTTTTTTTAAAGAATCAGGTCAGGTAGTAGATGTGACCTGAGACCCTGAAGAGCCACTGTCAGTCTGGGCAGACAGTACTGACCCTGATGGACCACAGTCTGATTCAGCATAAGGCAGCTTCATGCATTTGTGCCTAACACTGACCATACCATTTTTGGCATGTGATGAAATGTGCTGTACTCCACAGAAGCTTGCTAGAATAAAAATGTCAAGTCTTTAACATGCAAGAATCCTGTTTGCTGTTGGCACTGGGTAGATCTTATAAACATTACACATTCCAATAAGAGAATATGTGTCTGAGGTTCTAGAGCTTGATGTTTTGGTTTCCCATGAACGTGACGGAACGAATAATGCTGGCCGGTTTTGAAAGTACTCTCTAAGCCTTTGTGAGGACTGAGCTCAACCTTAGGATTTGAACAAGAGCTGGGTGGGTCTCAAAAATACCTACCTGAACCTGACCTTTTAGGCATCATATTAAGCGGAATGCAAGCTGAGTGATGAATAAGATGGTAGCTGCTGTGAGGTTCTCAATGAAGCTTCTAGGAAGAAAGAAGCAAACAGCCTTGTATGTGGCTGGAAGCGAAGGAAATGTGGGAATGTGAACTACAATGACATGGGGAGATGAGAAAAATAAACCACCTGAGTGGCACTCGTACTCTCAGGTCCACAATCCTTGTTGGTTCTCTTTTCTTCAGCAGACGAACTGTAAGAAAACCAGCAACATAATCACAGTTCATAGATTGCATGGGGGGGGGGGATGAGGGTCTGACCAAGCTGTGGTTCTGCTCAGTTACATCATCTGCACAGGGATTAACCAGTAGCCTGCACCCTTGCAGGGGGAGGGGAGAATCAGTCTGTGAGCTTTCTGCACAAACAAGGAAGTAATGCTAGAAAATAACTTTGGCATACTTGGTGATAAGGAAGTGAAACACATACTAGATTTTATCTCCAGCAGCTCAGCAGCCGTAACAAAAGTTACTAGCATACGTAACAGGGCTTTTCTAAAACACCTGCATGCCTCTTACTTTCCCCTGTGTCATCTTCGCCTATAATGGCATAGATGGTGCATCTATGCTACCTTGCTTAAGTGGGGCCATGGTTCTGTGGTCGAGTATCTACTTTAGCCTGCAGAGGGTCCCAGGTTTGATCCCCAGCTTTTCTAATTAAACGGACCAGGTAGCAAGTGAGACCCTGTAGAGCCACTGCCACTCAGAAGAGATACCGATCTAATGGTCTGACTTGGTATAAGGCAGCTTCATGTATGTGCAGTACTTCCATACATGGCAAATCAGCGATGTCAGCTGTATGCTTGGATTGGTGGTCCAAGAGCCACTGCCACTCAGAAGAGATACCGATCTGATGGTCTGACTTGGTATAAGGCAGCTTTGTGTATGTGCAGTACTTCCATACATGGCAAATCAGCGATGTCAGCTGTATGCTTGGATTGGTGGTCCACTGCAGCCCGGAAACTTGAGAGATTTAAAAGTCTGCTATGACTTTTGTGTTGGGGGTGGAGTGCGTGTGAGATGAACTAGGGTGTGCCAAATACCTGGAAGTAATTGGGGGGGGGGTGTGGATTGGGCAAGAAAAACCAAGCTTTGCTTGTTTAATGCCAAACCACAAAGTGGTGTCACATTCTGAACCTTGCCATTTTTTTACCTTAGCCTTTCATTGTGTTGATCAAATGTTCGTTGTTGAACGGTGCTGCTTTCTTGTATCACATTCGGGACACGAATTTCAGCACTGGAATCAGTGTTTTCTTCCCCCTCCTTCAGTCTGGCATCTGTATTTATGCTCTGGTTTGAAAAGGGCAAAGAGTTAATGCTTTGAAATCTGTTTCTGTTGGAAATCTTAAATTAGCCCTAATGGAGAGATCATAGCAGTTTCTATAGAATAAATCCATTAGCCATCGACTTTTTCAAGCAGACGCTTCTTATAAGGAACAGTTGTGCTTAATGCTGTCTGTTGAACAGAATAAATGATGCCTAAATATGAACATTCTTCCTGATATCAAATGGTGAGTTGTTTGCCGAAAGCTTCTAAGCCTTCTGTGATATGATTAATCTTAAATGGCAGCACGTCTTAAGGTTCTTTCATGGCACCCTACA
>NW_015169181.1:74987-124700 GCF_001447785.1 Gekko japonicus | reverse complement strand
TCTTGATCTCCTCCCAGGCAAACCTGATGCCCCAAAGTTGGATCACACGTGACCGTAAGAGTATGGTCTTGGTCCTGATCTTCTTGGAGCCTGGCCAGAATCTCACTGGATTCCTCTCCAGAGGCCACAGGCACAGTTGTGTTTTCAGGCTGCCAGAAGTTATCCGGGCTACAGCTATCTGAGTGATGTTTCTGTTCAACATTTTGATGATGGTACCACTGCTGAAGCCTTTGGAAATGGACTCGGTGGCACTCAGAGTTCTTTTCTGAAGCAGAATTGAGGCTTCCTTTGGTTTTTTCAGGCCAGCCCCCTTGAGACTTCCCTGAAAACCCGCTGTTCCAGTTACCTCGGTCGCGCATTTCCTTACCTGGCCCATTCAGTACAGCACACCCAGGATCCTTCTTGGAATTGTATGTCTTCCCAGTCTTCTCGCTGACCTTTGAACTTTGGGCATGCATCACTTCCATGTTATTTCTTCTTACCTCTGGAGTATTCCTGCAGGTCAAAACTGGCTGTCTAGCCAAGGGTTTGCTAGATCTAGAACTCTTCCTCCTTGAAGCCACCCCAATGGGAGTGCAAGACGACTTTCTCCTTTTGATTTCAACCAGCTTGCAGGAATGTCCAGCAGGGGGGTGTAGAGAGCTCTTCGAGTGAGAGTCTGACTCTATGTTTTGGTATTCAGATATTTCTGAAGACATGCAGGAGACAGATCTTCTGTTCTTAAGAATACCTTTCCTAAACACTTTGTTTCGTCCAGGTGGTGAATATGGAGTTGGAAAATTTACACTCACTGAACACAAATCATTTGATTTAGGAAGCATTGTAGACAGCACCCTATTAGATTTACAGGAAATGTTTGAGGACACTTCAGTTGGTCTCTCTCTGTATTTCACGTTCTGTCTTTTCTTAGTGGCCTTTGGTTCTGAAAAGATACAAAATTCAAAGCATTTAAAATCCTGTGAGCCTTGGGATTTATTGTAAATGTAGCATTCAAAGGTCCCGTAGTTAAAAAAAAGAAAAGAAAATACTGAAGACCAAAGTACACAACTACAAATCATTGCTAGAAAGAAGAAGAGGCATTACAAAAATTGTGTTTTAAAATTTCTTGAAAAGGTGCGTTGCTGTTATCTTACAAAAAAGACGATTTATTAGGATCAAGGACTATATTTAGAATATACAGCTTACTTTTCCCGCTATTCTTTTCTGAAGCCCTCAGATTAAGTTCGGTTTTCAATTCTTCATGACACTTCTGTGTGCTGTTGAACATAATAAAACGAGTAAGATGGACAGCAGAACAAAATCCTCATTTATTATTAGTGCCAGGAATTAATGAGGCTTGCCGATCGATGTTTTGAGAGCCCTGTATGTCGTTATTTACCACTGGATCAAAACCTCATTGAACTGAAAGCATTTGCCTAGTACGCATGGAGACTACTTATTAATTTTCTAAACGAGCTGTCATATTACTGCCATAGCCCCATGGGTACAAACCTTCATAAAATATTGATTTTTACTGGGTAATCAGATGAAGTTACCCATGCATAGCACAATTGTATCAGTTTTGTTGGCAACCTGATTGGAAGGCCACAGAACTTACTTTTCTATAGCCCAGTTACAGATCTGAAATTCCAATAGTGGACTCATCAACGGATAGTGGCTTGCCTTGGTGTGCAGCACTAACCTTTGGGTGTGATTGTGGCAGAGTTTTAGTGATCTGCTTCAGCATCTCCAGAGGACCACTGGTAGATACAGCCCAAACTGAAGACCCTTCCAAACAATGGTCTTATGGACCAGCTCCATGGGCTCCAGCCGCTCTGTTGCCCTGATCAGTCTGAAGCCTCCCCACAAGATCCTGGTTTTATAGACAAAACTGAGTGAGGAGGAATGATGCTCTGGAGAAACTGGTCACTTCAGCATTGCAATTAGTCTAAAAAAAAGGGGTGCCATGGGAGTGGTAGCAATGTTTTTGGAAAACTAAAAGAGAAAAGAGAGGATCTCTGGAAGGCAGGGAGGATCAAAGGAACTGTGGCACCGGATGAATCCACTACATGCCACTTTGAGTGAAAGGTTTGTTTGTTTTTTTAACTGAAAGCTTCTATTATGGGGTTGAGCTTCCATACCTCCCTGCTTCATCTCTGTGTGGCCGTGTAGAAGAAAGAAACTGTTTCCAGGCACAATCCAAGTTTGGAATTATTTTAGTAGCTCTTCGCTTTGGAGTTGAAACAGCTTGAGTTGTTCCTAATACTTTTGGAGAGACTTCAGAAGTCTGGAAGAGAAAAATAACTTAAGTTCTTTAAATGAGAACCTTTTACCAGTCAAGTCCGCTAGCAAAATGTGCTCAGCTGCCTAAATGATCTTTCTCCAAACCCACTTTTAACCCCAGTGCTTATAAGGACCACGGGACTTGTGGTTGGAATGCAAAATATTGCTAGTTTAATGGCAAGAAGAAGAAGGAGAGATTGGATTTATACCCCACCCTTCACTTGGAGTCTCAGAGCGGCTTACAAACTCCTTTCCCTTCCCCTCCCCACAACAAACACCCTGTGAGGTGGGTGGGGCTGAGAGAACTGACACAAACTGCTCTTTTTCAAGGACAGCTGTGCCAGAGCCTGTGACTGACCCAAGGTCACATCTGCAAGTGAAGGAGTCGGGAATCAAACCCGGTTCTCCCAGATTAGAGTCCGCACTGCACAAACTGGCAAAAGGAGCATCACGTAGCAGTTGGAATTTCTGACTAGGATCTAGGTTCGAATTCCTACTCTGCCATGGAATGTTGCTGTGTGACCTTGGGCCACTTATACACTCTCAAGCCTGACCTACCTAACAGGGTTGTTGTGAGGATAAAATGGAGAAGGCGAATGTTGTAAGCCACTTTTGGTCTCCGTTGGGGAAAAACAGGGGCATAAGTGAAGTAAATACAATTTAAGAAGCAGTGACAATTTTTTAAGGGAAATGTTCAGCCATCTTTTGATGATGATACCTACAGCAGCCACAATGAGCTTGGAAGCCGAAGAAACGAGTCTCCGCACTTCTTCGGCTGACATGCCTGGATTGGCAGTTCTGTGTAGACTGGAGGGGGTGTGCAGCCAATAACTCTGCCTAACGGAAAAGTGGAATCTGTGTTTAATTCCAAGCTAAACATCAGTTAATTACGGAACAAGCAAACTGCTAAAGGAGGGGGGGGGGGATTTGGCACGACAGCTTGTACAAGACCACCCTCCACTGTGTAACTGCTATCACACCAAAATGAGAATACCACAGCAACTATCTGCTATATTGCTCAGGTGAGTAAGTGCAGAATAAAGTCTTGTTTCGTTCTTTTAAAAATATGTATCTCAATATTAGCCTGTCCCCACAGAAGCACAGAGCTGAAATAGTCTAGTATTAACAAAGGTTAGCACTGAATTGGCTTAAGACTCTATAAACCATCTTAGTTCAACCACAGCTGATGCCAGCACCCAGCTACAAAGGGCAGATGAAAGGGTGTATGGCACATCATGCTGATTCCTAGTCTCTGCAAGCTCCCTAATCCACCCTATCTGCTGCTCTGTGGAAGGGGGCAGTGACTTGTTGCCCAAATGTAGCGCTCCATCTGGTCTAAACGGCTGGTTCCTCCTCCTGCAAGAGCACAGCGTGTCCCATTCCTGCCTCAATCCATTTCAGGAAAGATGCCTTCAGCCTAACAGTACTGGCGTCTTCATTTGAATAGCTAGCAATCCAAAAGAGTCCAGTGGAGCCTGAGCGGTGGGTGTTGCCTTCTGACACACTTCCAGTGATGTCAGGGGGTGTGGCATATGCAAATGAGTTATGCTAATGAGTTATGCTAATGAGCTCCTGCACCTCTTTTTCTACGAAATGACCCCTGCTATAAACTTAGTTCAACCACAGCTGATGCCAGCACCCAGCTACAAAGGGCAAATGAAAGGGTGTATGGCACATCATGCTGATTCCTAGTCTCTGCAAGCTCCCTAATCCACCCTATCTGCTGCTCTCCTAGAATTGGGGGTGGCGGGGGGAGGTTACCTATCATGGAAATGACACCTACTGTGGAAGGGGGCAGTGACTTGTTGCACAAATGTAGCGCTCCATCTGGTCTAAACGGCTGGTTCCTCCTCCTGCAAGAGCACAGCGTGTCCCATTCCTGCCTCAATCCATTTCAGGAAAGATGCCTTCAGCCTAACAGTACTGGCTTCTTCATTTGAAAAGACTACGCAGCTTGATTTTGAACCAGTGAGCCAATATAATCACACAAGTCATGTGCAGCCAGCAGTGACAGATCTTCTGATACAGCTTGTGCATCGGCTTTATGGCTGGCCTTGGATCAGGGATCCCTGTTTAGCTGGCAAGTTTGATCGTGACTCTGAGCCAAAACCCATTTCTCGGCATAACATAACTCTGAGATTTGCTGGGGGGAAAAGGAGCAATAATGCGCACTGCCCTCCATTCCCTGGAGGAGAAGTGGTGCAACTGGTAATCTAGCAGCATCTGCAGGATATCTCAGTTGTGGTTAAGCAGTGGCTGTGACTGTGGGAACCTCCAGCAGTTCCACAGTGGGAACATTAAATTATTTCATTTCTGAACTCTGCAGCCACCACCTGTTGTCTTTAATAAGCTCAAGTCCTGCATCTTCAGACATCAAATTAGAACAGTCTCTAGTGAATTGGGAGGGAACCCAAAGTCTGAACCACATTACCTTTGAGTCTTCTTTGCTCTGCTCTCATTCATTTGGTCAGGTACATAATCCTGCAAATAAAGACCCAGAAACTCTAGGTCATCACCCATCGCTACCAAATACAATTTCAGGTAAGCAGCTGTGTTGGTCTGAAGCAACAGAACAAAGTGAGTCTAGTGGCACCTTTAAGACCAAAAAAGGTTTAATTCTGGGTGTAAGCTTTCGAAGAAGTGTGACTGCACACGAAAGCTTGTTTTTTTGTTGTTCAGTCGCACAGTCGAGTCCGACTCTTCGCGACCCCATGGACCAGCTCCCGCCAGGCCTTCCTGTCTTCCGCCGTCCTCTGAAGTTTGCTCAATTTCATGTTCGTTGCATTGATGACACTGTCTAACCATCTCATCCTTTGCTTGTACCCAGTATTAAACGTTGTTGGTCTTAAATGTGCCACTGGACTCAAACTTTGAGTGTGCCACTGGACTCAAACATAGAGTGTAAGCCCACCCATTCATCAGTCTGTGGCATGGGAAGGTATTAACAAAGACAGCAATGGGGGGGGGGAGATTCCTCTTGTATTAGATGGAACAGGGCTTGGGTGGATTTGCACAGAGCTGGGCAAGCTGGAAAACTGTCATGCAGTTGCTTCACGTGGCTATACTGTGCAGCACATAACATGTTGTGACTGCTCCTATGTTCACCACCGAAGTGACAGAGCTGGTAAAAACCATCAGCGTGTGTGTCAATGAAGACCGAATCATGAGTTGGGTTTGTGGTAAAGCAGCCACACAGTTATTTTCACTGCGTGCCAAGCTGTGCCCAGATCCTCTAGTCAAATGATCAGTGTAGGAGTTTAGTTGCATGACCTACCTGGCCTGAGTATGAAACTGTAATTTATTCCGTCAGCCAACTGGTTGACACTTAGGTGTGTGTGTGGGGGGACACCCTGCTTTCCATACCTTTCGCAAATGGAACGACAAAAAGAAGGGACTCTTCTGCCATTCTCCATACTCAAGACTACAAACGGCAGAGAGGGGGGAAGGAACAAAGGCACCTTTCCCCCACTTTCCACCTTGAAGAAACATCCCCCACCCTTTTTTAGTGCTAAAGGGTGAAGAATGGAGGCGGCCAATTTGGTAGTTGCTCCACCTGTCATGGAGGGCATTTTGCAATGGTGCCCACAACTGTTTCTCTACATTTAAAAAAATGCCCACAGGCTTTAAAAGGTTGTGTGGCCCCTTTTGAAGGAAGGATTTGGGAAACTCGGGTTCAGATCTTTATTTTCTTGTGGACGTTCTCTGGTGGCCTGGCCCAGTCACCCTCTCTCTGCCCAACCTACCTCAGAGGGCTGTCGTGAGGAAACTGGAGAGACAACAGTGATGGAAGCTGCTTTGAGTCTTTGGAAGCTGCTTTGGGGAGAAAAGTGGAATACAAATATGTAAACAGATACATTAAGCATTACCCTTGCCGTCTCTTTTATGAACTTTTCCAGATTCTTTTGCTTTTCTGGGCTCTCCTGAACTTTCTGGTAACATTCTTTAGTGCTGCCCGTGTATGTGCGCAGGGATGCCTCAAGTTTAATCTCCGCAAAATCATGTTCCAATGGTCGGTCATGCTCCCACTCAATCAGACATGCAGGATGCTGAAAGAAAACAAACAATTCTGACTCAGCCCGAGGCAAGCTGCAAAAAGCAGGCCAAGTTTCGACACCAGTTGCCATTGCAAAGATCATTAATTCAATTACTGTCTTTGGCTTCAATGGCAACAGTGATGGTTAGAGGTAGATCAGCCCGTGTTTCCTTTAAAGCCAGATCTGAACAACTTTAACTGAAGTCTGATGTTTAGTAACTGGACTGCCTTTCTTACTTGCCTAGTAATATCTTCTTGCAGATAGACACTTGGACACACTAGGAAAATCACTGTGTAAAAGGCAGTGTTTCACTAAGGCCCGTGTGTGACTTGGAAACCCACACCAAATCATGCGACTGCTTACTGTATAACAACTGGAGCTTTCCATCTCATCTCTGATTAATCCAGATGAATCAAAGGAATTTTCTTTTCTTTGCACATCAATGTAATATTTTCTAAAAAATAAAAAGACATGTTTCTGATCAATAATCATTTTTAGGGAATTAGTCATCTTCCATTCCTTGCAATCACTGTATGTGCAGTGCTGCCACAAAAATACAATACTGCAGATTTAATTTATTGACGTTCTTTATAGCCCACTTTTGTCACTGAGATTCAAGGAAAATTTAAAAATATAAAAACAATACAGTCATATGCAATGCTCCCTCTAAGCTGTGGAGTCTTGTGAGCAAAAATTCTACATTGTGAGCTAGTGGCATTAAAGTGCGCATGCTCAAACTGTCCTTTAAAAAAAAAAACACACACACGCAGACGCCCGCAGCGTGTGAGCGGGCGTCCACCTGAGGGCTTCGCAAAATGGAGGTGAGTGTGATCGCGTTTCTGCCGGCATAAACTGCACCGGTTTCAACCGGTGCAGTTTATGCCGGCAGAAAGGCCGAGTCTGAACGCACCCACTGTGTAAAAGGCAGTGTTTCACTAAGGCCCGTGTGTGACTTGGAAACCCACACCAAATCATGCAACTGCTTACTGTATAACAACTGGAGCTTTCCATCTCATCTCTGATTAATCCAGATGAATCAAAGGAATTTTCTTTTCTTTGCACATCAATGTAATATTTTCTAAAAAATAAAAAGACATGTTTCTGATCAATAATCATTTTTAGGGAATTAGTCATCTTCCATTCCTTGCAATCACTGTATGTGCAGTGCTGCCACAAAAATACAATACTGCAGATTTAATTTATTGACGTTCTTTATAGCCCACTTTTGTCACTGAGATTCAAGGAAAATTTAAAAATATAAAAACAATACAGTCATATGCAATGCTCCCTCTAAGCTGTGGAGTCTTGTGAGCAAAAATTCCACTTTGTGAGCTAGTGGCATTAAAGTTGTGATCAAGTGATTTGGCTGCTGCATAAATCAGTTTGCTCTGGAGCCATCCTTTCTGAGCTAAGACAAAAATGTGTGAGCCGGAGGCTAAAAAACTGAGCTAGCCCACACTAACTCAGCTTAGAGGGAACACCGGTCATATGCCCGATGCACCAGGTTTCTTATCTAATTGCAATGCAAAGAGCAAGTATTGGTCTGAGAAATCTGAATAGGGGGTCAGGAAACAGCATAAAGTGTCTGTCAGTACTGAGGGTGGAAGTAACCTTTTAAAAAGTTGCCACCTGCAGTATTACAAACTGTACCCAGGGAGGAAAAAGTTTTGTGGTGCCTTTTGAACATCTACAACTAAACACTTTTATGCAGGTGGAGTTTCTAGGCAACCATGTTGGACCAACCAAAATGACACCAAGCAGCATACAAGCTTCCTGAAGTAGAAGTATTGTTATTGTCAGCGACCGGAGTAGTTAAACAACAAGCAATAGTTTGTTACTAGTAGTTAAACAACAAACAACAACATTTCCATAATACCAATGTTCCAGAACTCTTAATCAAGCCGGAGGTTTTTAACGGGATGGGGGGTAAAACTGGTGTTTTGGAGACCTGGTCTCCGGGCCTTTTGTCGGCTTTCTATGCAGAATGCCCTGCAGATCTCCAGTGCAATGGCAAGAACAGCTTCATGGGAAAGAGAGCCACTGAAAAGCCTCGAGCACTGTTCCCTCTAAGCTGAGTTAGTGTGAGCTAGCTCACACTTTTTTAGCCTCCAGCTCACACACTTTTGTTTTCACTCAGGAAGGGTGGCTAATTTATGCAGCGACCAAATGGCTCGCTCACAACTTTAGTGCCAGTAGCTCACAGAGTAGAATTTTTGCTCACAAGACTCCACAGCTTAGAGGGAACATTGGCCTCGAGTAGGATTCCGCGTGGGCCTGGTTAGGGGATCCCGCTCCCTGAAGTCCCAGAGGCAGCAGTCATGATGCCGAAGAGACCCTTTCCTGGGAATTGGCTTCTGGAAGGCCGGCGGGATTCTCGGGTGACATTCAGACGTCACCGAGTCGCACCCTCGATTTGGATTCTTATTAATTCATTCACTATTTACCATCACGTACTACTATTATTAGGAGCTGCGGTGGCTCAAGTGGTTAAGACGCTGAACTGCAGGCTGTGGAAGGTCAGTAGTTCAGCAGTTTGAGACCCGGGTGCCGCATGACAGAGTGAGCTCCCATCTCTGGTTCCAGCTCCTGCCAACCTAGCAGTTCGAAAGCAAGAAATTGCAAGTAGATAAATAGGTACCGCTTCGTTGGGAAGGTAACAGCGTTCCGTGCACCTTGGTGTTTAGTCACGCCGGCCACATGACCACGGAAATGTCTTCGGACAGCGCTGGCTCTTCGGCTTTGAAACGGAGATGAGCACCGCAACCCTAGAGTCGGATTCGACTGGCTTTCGAGCAAGGGAACCTTTACCTTACTACTATTATTAGTCTTGCATCAACTATTCATGGGCCGCCAAAGTGCCGCGAGCAGAACAGCAGCACCTCCCGACCGCCCCAATCCTCCGCGCCCCCGCACGCAGCCTCCGCGGGCTCCCTTACAGCCGGTGGGCCACCGAGCGGGCGAGAGCCCTCGCGGACACCGAACCGCCGCCTCTGCCAGCCGCCATGGCCCCGCAGGCTCTCGCTGCCCGGCACGGCCCAGGGCATCCTGGTCGCCACGGCAACCGCCGGAGGAGACTGACGCTCGCTCCCCCCAATGAGGACAGGAATGCTCGGGAGGAGGGCGTGTCCAAGGCAGCCAATTAAAAGGAGGGGGCGGGGAGGATCTCTGGTTCCTCTGACGGAGAAAACACCGCCTCGGGAGGCCGGCAGAACACGTAAGAGATAGAGCGGGAATCAACCGGCAAGCACAACATCAACGTCCGGTTAAAAAGCGAAAGCACCAGTTCCCCCTCTTGTTTATGTATATGCCCCGCTTTTCTCCCCAGTGGGGATCCAAAGTGGCTTTCAGCGTTGTCCTCCCCGCCTCCATTTTATTTTCACAGCAACCACCCTGGGCTGTAGGCTAGCCTGAGAGAGGGAGTGACCACCCAAAAGTCACCCAGAGAGTCTCTTTGGCAGAGCGGGACCTCGAACCCAGGTCTCGTAGACACACATAACATAACCAACCATCCATCGCTTTTCTGGAGCCTCTTCCGGAGGCGCTTGTGGCTGTGAAAGGCGCTTTTCTCTTTCCTCCCCCTTTCCTTTCCCTTGCTCTGCTTTCCCTCACTCAGTGTCCAAAGAAAGCCCATAGCCTGTAGGAGAGGCGCGTAGTTGCTTCCCCCCAATGTGTAGGGCGTTGGGTTTGACGTCATAGCTGTGCGCCCTCATGTGGCCGGCGCCGAGGCAGGCCCGGCAAGGAGACGAGCTGGATGGCGGAGGCGGCCGCGGCTCTGGCTGGGAGAGGGTTGCGCGCCCACTGCCGTCGCCTTCGCTGTGGGGAAGGTACGGGCGGTGAAGGGGCCGCTGGCCTGCCCCCTCCAAGGATACCCGGATGTGGCTTCTCGTCCCCACTCCCATTTGTGTCCTTTTTTTGCCCTTCAGGTCACATCTTCCCTCTAAGCTGTGGAGACTTGTGAGCAAAAATTCTTCTTTGTGAGCTACTGGCATTAAAGCTGTGAGTGAGTGGTTTGGCTGCGGCAGAACTTAGTTTGCTCTGGAGCCCCATCCTTCCTGAGCGGAGACAAAAAGGTGTAAGCCAGAGGCTAAAAAACTTTGAGCTGGCTCACACTCACTCAGCTTAGAGGGAACACTGGTTAGGAGTGGTGAAGAGGTTGGACTAGTATCTGGGAGACGACCACATAAGGTTACCTTGGGCCAGTCACACACACTGCGCCTCACCTACTTCACAGGGATGAAAGGGAGGAGAGGAGAACTATGTGAGCTGCCTCAGGGGAGAAAGGCAGGGAATAAGTGGAGAATGTGTGTGTAAAGTGCCGGCCAGCCGCAAGCCTATGGGGACCCCAGCAAGGGGCTTTCAAAGCAAGTGATTTAAGCAGAGGTGTTTTGCCATTGCCTCCCTCTGCAAAATCTTCCTTGGTGCCCCCCGTCCATGTACTGACCTTGCTTCGCTTCCAAGAGCAGGCTATACCATGCATCATGTAAATAAATAAATAATTCTCCTGTTTATTCATGTATAACCTTTTGTTCAACACCATTTCTCTCAAAATTTCCTTCCTGCCTGTCATGAAATAAGGGGACTAGAGAGAACCAGAGCTGCCAGTCAGCAGCTTAGCCTCCGCAAGGAAGTGAACATGCCTGGAAAGAAGCTTGCTCTGGTTACTCTTTGAATAGCCGGATCCCCATGTCCTCTCTCTAGCACGGGCAATGTGATTCGGTGAAAGGACGCAGCCCCCATCCATTGTCAGGACTGCAGATTGCTTCAACGGCAGCAGTTATTACAATTGCACAGAGTGAAAGATTTGAATTAAGTTCTTTTGAGTGCTAATCTGGCAGTAATGTAGGTCACAAATTTATTTTTAAATAGCATAGGTTGGAATTCAGTATACACTGGCAGAGTTGTGCTGTCCTGTTCCCTGAAATGTTACAGTCAGCATGTGAACTCTGATGCTGAACACAAGTGCAACATTTAGAGATTTAAAAAAAAAAGCTCCCCCCAATTAAAAAAAGTACAATTCTGGCATAAGCAGTCTACTAACTTATTTCCCATCCTTGCAGCTAACAGTTCTACTCTGCTCTGCTCTGTAAATTAAATTTAGAAAGATGTAACTGGGATTACACAGAAAAAGTACAACTGGGTTTTTCTTAATAGTACCTACTTTATACTACTTTATGCTTTTTTACTTTCATAGCAGTGTTCCTCTGGTCATTCATCCCTGGAGCAATCAGATCAATTTCAGTACGATTATTATGGAGTGTGTGGTTTGAGGACTGTAACTTGACATCTGGATCCTGTGCCACCCCTGAGTCTTTTGATTTCATGACACTGACCTGCATGTCAATCATACTATCACAAAGTTGGATGGATTCTAAAGGGGTTCATGTGCCCAGGACTAAAATGAGTCTCCCATCTGTTTATGATTGCAGATTACCCTTTAAAATCAGCTTCCGTCATAACAAACCATGATAGAAATCTCATTCTGTTTCTCTAATGAATGTTTTCTCTATGCCAGGGTCAGGAAGAGGATGGGATTTGCAACGCATACATGCCTTTTATAGGTTTTGTAGCACTGGAACGGCCTTTGAAAGCATCAACAAGCCACTTATTGACCGAATAATCAGAGTGGATCACGCAGGAGAATATGGGGCGAACCGCATATATGCAGGCCAGATGGCAGTGTTAGGTCGGACTTCAGTTGGACCGGTGATCCGGGTTAGTATCTCTGGCTTGTACATTCTCTGCACATTTTAAAGTCAGCTTTGCTGTTATGCAAGCTTGATAGAAGCTACGTTCCATGTTGCTTTATCATAACACGAAACCATGGTTTAGTTCAACTAACCATAAGGTAAAGGTAAAGGTTTCCCTTGCTCAAAAGCCAGTAGAATCTGACTCTATGGGGCGGTGCTCATCTCCATTTCCAAGCCGAAGAGCCAGTGCTGCCCGAAGTTATTTCTGTGGTCATGTGGCCGGCATGACTAAACGCTGTTACCTTCCCGCCGAAGTGGTACCTAATTATGTGCTTGCAGTTTCTTGCTTTCAAAGTGCTAGATTGGCAGGAGCTGGGGCCAGAGATGAGAGCTCACTCTGTCACGCAGCACTCGGGTCTCGAACTGCCAACCTACAGCATCTTGACCTCTGAGCCACCGCACCCTCAACTAACCATAGTTAAATGCAATTGTCCAAGTGTGTGCTGCTCCACTAACTATGGTTAGTTAGCGTTTGTCAAACTAGGTTTTGAAACCAAGGTTTGAAGTTGGTTTACTAAGGTCTTAATTGTGGTTTTGTGTGATTTATCAGTGTAGGCATTCTGGCTTGTTCATTGGAGCTGCCCTAGTATGCTGCCTAGCCACAGTGGGGTTTTTGGCTGGAGAAAAGGCTGTGAAATCAGCATTTGTCAAGGCAAACCAGGATTTAAGTGTTCATAAGGAAGCAGAATCCTGGCTTTAAAAACTAACCATGGTTTAAATAAGCCATGGTTTTGTGTTACAAGGGAGCTAAGCCACTTTGTTTAAATTGAGTACCTTATAAAGATTAGTTCTCCAGAGACACTGGGCTTAGTCAATCAAAACAAAGGGACGCAGGCATCCATGTGGGAGCTTAACATTCTGAGTGGCCCTCTGCAGATCATATCAGTTTCCTCCACAAAAAATAAATCCTTTCAAGAGTTGATATTTTTCAGCACAATCAGCATAGATAATTCACAGAGCCTTAAGCCAGTTTGAGAGCCAGTTTGGTGTAGTGGTTAAGTGTGCGGCCTCTAATCTGGGAGAACCGTGTTTGATTCCCCACTCCTCCACTTGCACCTGCTGATGTGACCTTGGGTCAGTCATAAGCTCTGGCACAGCTGTCCTTGAAAAAGAGCAGTCTCTGTCAGAGCTCTCTCAGCCCCACCCACCTCCCAGGGTGTCTGTTGTGGGGAGGGGGAAGGGAAAGGAGTTTGTAAGCCGCTCTGAGACTCCGAGTGAAGGGCGGGGTATAAATCCAATCTCTTCCTCTCTCTTCTCTTCTTCTTAATTAAAAATAAGGAAAGGGAGGAAATGCAATGAAACTCATAAAAAGTACAAAGGGTAGATCCAATAAGGTGTAATAGTAATTCAGTAGGATGACGTATGTCTATAATAGTGGAATGTTTCAGTAAGGAAGAGGGCACAAGTGCAAGAGGAGTTTAACTGAATCTTCCCAACCTATTTTGCAGACAAAACAGGGAAGGGAGAACTGTGTACACTGCCTTGAGCTCATTGGAAGGAAAGGTGGAATAAAAATGTACTTGCCTGTGAGCTCTCCAGGGGAATTTAAAGTAGTTAACTGAACACACGCATCAAGTGTCCAGCTAAAATCCACAGAACAGTTTTGTCGCTGATGTAAGAGGTCGTTGCTGACCCTTGGATGCCTTTTTCCAGTCTCTAGGCCATTTGACTCCCTGCATGGTTTTTTGTTTGTTTTTGTTTAACACAGCAAATGTGGGATCAGGAAAAAGAACATTTGAAAAAGTTCAACGATTTAATGGTCTCCTATCGAGTCCGGCCCACAATTCTGTTGCCTTTCTGGAACATCGCGGGGTTTGTGCTAGGTGAGGCTTGAATTTCTTAAACATTTTCCTTTTAAAATACCCACATGTGGGTGGATTAGATGGGGGTACCCATTCTGATTGGAATGCCTTTGCAACAGGCGCGGGAACAGCCTTACTCGGCAAAAAAGGTGCCATGGCTTGCACGGTGGCAGTGGAGGAGAGCATCTCTCATCACTACAATAACCAGATCCGGACGCTGATGGAAGACGATCCGGAAAAGTACAAAGAATTATTAGAGGTGCCTCTAAATGGTGTTTGAAAGTTGCTTAGAATAGGGAAAGGGACAAGTCAGGGTAGGCAGCTTTTACTGGTCCAAGAGCTGGGGGGGAAATCAGCATCTACCTGAGAAGATGTTAATGTGTCTGCAAAAAAACAACAGGGGGGTGGGGTGGGGGTGAGATTTGGCTAGACATGCAGGGAGCTAACCAAGATGCAGTGATGCTGCTTGCGTCTCGTGGATTCACTTTAGCTGGTGGCTGTTCAGGCCTGGAAGGGGAAGACTAGGCATAAAGGGTGCCTGCGGCCTTTTCCCGCTTTGCAGGTCCTGGCAGTGCTGCCAGTGCTTTGGTGGTTTGGGCAGAGAGACCAGAGTCCCTCGGTGCCAAACAAAATGGTCTGCCACGTGCCGGGGGGATTGCCTACCTCTGCAGCAAGATTTGTCTTTGACTGATGGATGTTACTTGGGGCAGATGATAACACTGGTCCAACCAAATCCACATTAAAAGTTTAAAAAATAGAGATCAAATGGAGGAGGAGGCCTAAAGGAGGAAGCCTTGGGCAAGGGAAAGGAAGAAGAGGGGGGCCCGCATTGGTATAGGGGTTAAGTGCGTGGACTCTAATCTGGGAGAACCGGGTTTGATCCCCACTCCTCCACTTGCAGCTGCTGGATGACCTTGGGCAAGCCATAGTTCTGTCAGAGCTGTTCTCTCAAGGGCAGTTCTGGAAAGAGCTCTCTCAGCCCCACCTACCTCACAGGGTGTCTGTTGTGGGGAGCGGAGGGGAAAGGAGTTTGTAACCTGCTCTGAGACTCCGAGTGAAGGGCGGGGTATAAATCCAGTCTCCTCTTCTTCTTCTTCTATTGTCATCTAAAACTGTGTCTTTGAACATCTCAGAACTAGCCTACCCAGTTATTCATTTTCCATTTTTGTTCTTCACATCAGATAATAAAGAAATTCCGGGATGAGGAGCTAGAGCATCATGACATTGGGCTTGAGCATGATGCAGAGCTGGTAAGCATCCCAGGAAACGTGGGACGGTACATGCCTAGCTGTGGGCCCTGTGGCGTTAGAATGGAGCGTGTGACTGCAAGTGGCATTCCACATTGGAATGTGTCATGATCTTCGTGCCTTCTTCCCCCTTCCTTGCATTTACCAAATGAGCACAGCCGTCTATTCCCCACTTGTCAGCCGGCAGTGCCAGGTTCCTCTTGTGTGGAATTTTTAACACAAGGGGGAGCATTCACTGCCTGCGAATCCTTTTTTTGAAGCAGATGGCGGTGCCCATTTTGTTCATTCCAATTCTGCACCTTCCTGTACCGACTTGTCACATGATCACATTTTGCCCCCCTAGTGTTGTGTTCTTAAGGGTGCTAAACTGTCTTTTTCTCCAGTGCAATCTAGTCCACATCGTATGTTAGCCAGATAACTTTTCCATTCATTTCTTGCATTTATTTACTTGTTGAGAATGTTTGGACGGCGCCTCTCCAGACCCACTGGGGGCAGCTTACTGCTAAAACAATAAAAACCAATCAAGCCAATCAAAATGCCAATAAAAGCACATCACACCAATAAAAACATATCACTTGATGTGAAAACGTATCCCATATCACAGCAGAGAAATTGCTTAGGGCCCATTGCCCAGTGGCAGAGGAACGCACCTTACTTGCAGAAGATCCCAAGTCAAGTCTCTCAACAGGACTCCCGGTTGCAGGGCAGGGAAGGGACTTTCTGCAATGCGCTGGAGATCTATCAGTAGTCAGAACAGACAATACCGGAGTAGGTGGATCAATGGTCCATCAGCTTCGGGCATCTTTGTATGTCCATGAGTTTTCTGCGGATGGGGTGTAGCTCAATAGACTACCATGCTCAAAGTCCCAAGAGTCTCCATTAAGAAGGGTCTTGGGTAGCAAGGCCCAGAAAGCCCTTTGCTTAAGAAACATTGCCATTCAAAGCAGACATTCCTGGGCTACAGGGGCTAACGGAACATCCCATATGACGTTAGAAACACAGCAGCTGAACTGGCCAGCTGTTTGCTTCCAGGTTCCATTCAAGGTGCCTTAAAACTCTCTGTGGTCTGGGTCCCTCATTCCTGAAGGACTGCCCCTCCATATGAACCCAGGTGGGTCTTAAGATCATCGCAACCATGCTTGCTCTCTTTTCCCTCCTTCAAGGAGGTGAGATCTGTGACTTCCAGGGTGAGAATGGTGGCTGACAGTCGAAGTCAGGGCAGCCCCTTTTCTCATGTGGTTCAGGCAGCAGCTGTGAGGCTGTATTGCTCAGGTGGGCTTTGTCCTGGACTGCTTTTCACAGTTGTTTCCGTTGGGTTAATGTCTTAATGTGCCCGGTTTCCAGTTGGCTGTTAATTTTCTTGTTTTATTATGAACTGCTTTGAGCAATGAGGAAAAAGGTAAAGGTAAAGGTTCCCGTGCTCGAAAGCCAGTCGAGTCCGACTCTAGGGTTGCGGTGCTCATCTCCGTTTCAAAGCCGAAGAGCCAGCGCTGTCCGAAGACATTTCCGTGGTCATGTGGCCGGCATGACTAAACATCAAGGCGCATGGAATGCTGTTACCTTCCCACCGAAGTGGACCCTATTTATCTACTTGCAATTTCTTGCTTTCGAACTGCTAGGTTGGCAGGAGCTGGAACTAGAGACGGGAGCTCACTCCGTCATGCAGCACACTCGGGTCTCGAACTGCTGAACTACTGACCTTCCACAGCCTGCAGTTCAGCGTCTTAACCACTTGAGCCACCGCAGCTCCATGAGGAAAAGTGGGATAGAAATGTAGCAGATAAACAAAGGGATGGATGAATACTCTAACCCAATAAAAGATGGTTTCCTGCTGTTTTGCAAATATGACTCTTGGGATCCCAACTTGATTATGCAACATGTTTCTTTGGGTTTATTGCATATAAGCTATAAAATATGCTAAATGTGAATTTCTCTCCTTTGTGTAGGCTCCAGCGTATTCTGTTTTGAAGAATGCGATACAGATTGGATGTAAAGCTGCCATATTTTTATCAGAAAGAATATAGTGGATTTTTTGAGCAATGATATGATACTGATTATTTCAAATAATGCAAAGGTAAAAAAACCCAAACACTAGATTATATTCTCTTTGTTTTCTTTTTCCTCGCGCATGAGTTTGGTTCTATGTTATCTTTTACTTGTGCTGGCACCAAAGAAATCTATTGCCAAAGGAATGGTATATCTTTCTGTGCCCACTCTAATTGTTACTTTTAATTTGGAGAGGAGGTCTGCCCACATGAATGTTCACGGCATGGATGTGCCAGTTTAGCAAGCGCATCTAATGCCATTATGCCAGTCTTATGGAAGAAAATGTCATTCTAAAAGCATTACTTGGATGTAATGCTGGAGTTGTTAACACAAGTAATTTAACGTCATTGCTTATGTTAGATGGAAGTAAATCTCATTGTAATCAATGGGACTTCAGAGGAATCCGGTTTAATCTGTTAAACTGGCCAGATTTTGTTCCAGCTGAAGGAAGGAGGTGTCGAATAAGTACTTTTGCCAGAGGCCGTCACAAAACAATGTTCATCGCAAAGGATATGCTGAAAATTTTGGGGGAATGAGCCAACACTCATATGCCCTAAAGGAGCTATTTTCATGCATTATATTTATAGACGAGAATTGACAGCCCCCAAAAATATACATCTCAAGCCTGCCATGGCGAGTTTAAATTCAGCAATCACTTATGCAAGGAACAGCAATAGACTCTGCATGCACAGTTCTGATTCCCCTAGATGCCAAATGCTCTTACGCACCACATCTTTTTCTACACCTTTTTCCCCCCGGAATCCAGGAGCCCAACATAGCTCTGTTAGAATTTGAGGTTCAGTCATAATCCCAAATTTAGGATTGGGATGCACATTCCGCTAGTAAAGTTGCTGAAATCTGTGAGAGTCGGAGTGGCATCGCAGCACAGAGAATAAACTCCAGTCCAGGAGGCACCAGTTTGAAATCTCTCCCCCGCCATGGTCTCCATAGGCAAGACACACACTTTCATCCTTGGCCTCCCCTCCCATCTGCGTTATAATGAGAATAGTAATACCGGCCTGCTTTATAGAGCTGTTGTAAAGATTACTGTGGTAACTTCTGTGAAATGCTCTAAACGATGCAAGTGAGAAAGAAGTTACCATTTGAGCACCATGTGTTTACCTGTATTTCTTTAAGTGGAGCACTGCCAATTAGCGCAGAATGCTGCCTAGCACTGCCAGAAGCATTCAGGGTGGTTTTACAATAAGAATGCAGAGTGGAAAACCAAAAGGAATACAAGAAACAGACTCTGAACAAAGACCAGCTTGTCAAACTGGCAGGCGAGGACTCTGACAGCAGCCATCAAACGTGGTACCGTGCACCGACTCCTAAGCTTTGCTCATTGTTCAACCAACACAAGTCTAGACATCGGCAGAAAGCCCGTGGTTCATGAGTCTTGGTCTGGTTGGAAACACACTTCTGGTCACAGCTGCCATTTGACCAGACAGGAGAACTCTGATCTTTCAAGGAAGTGAGGGGCAAAATATCATAAATCACACTTTCCTCTCTCATTTCAGCAACTATTAAAATAGATTCGGGTGTGTGGCCATGTTGGCCTGAAGCCACAGAACAGAGTGTGCAATAGAGTGTCCAAAGCAATAGGACAAACACACTTCGAAGAAGTCTGCATCCACATGAAAGCTTATACCCAGAATTCGACTTTGTTAGTCTTAAAGGCGCCACTGGACTCAGACGTTGTTTCACCCACTATGGTCACTGCTAGCCTGACGAGTTTCCACTTCAGCCCACCTGGACTTAACTTTTGAACTGTAACCACTTGGCTGCAGCTACCCAATGTAGGTCAAGAAGATAAGTGACTTGGAGCCCAGTCCTAAGCAGACGTACACCTTTCTAAATCCACTGAAGTCAATGGGCGTAGAAGGGTGTAACTCCATTTAGGATTGCCTGGTTGGACCACCTCTTTCCTGCCTATCTGAGAGTGGTCGTGATGGGTGCTGAGAATCACTGTCCATTCATGGGGATGGATGATCACGTGCACCATCACTGGCACTGCTCCCAGAGAGACGAGGTGCAGGGATAACTCAGAGCTTATGTCCTCCTCCTCTCCCAGAGACTGAGAAAAGGCAGCGAATGCCATTTATTATAACCAGTCCAAAGCCCTACACAATGCCAATGCTTTCCGTTTTGTTTTATCCACCTAAAAAGAATTCAAGGGAATCTGACGGGAAAGAATTATTTGTGGCACATGGGATATTCCTAAAGGTGCCCTGAGCTTCACAATGCTCCTAAGGATTTTTGCAAATATATAGTAAGTGCTGCTTCTCCAGTCTGTTGCTTGCTTGGTTCGTTCCAAATGCATGGCTCCATACAGACATGGGGCTAGTAGAGGACGGTTTCTTACCCCCAGCGACAGTCAGAATGACCCGTGCCAGATTGACAGTGCTGCCTGCCAAGAGCATGAGTTCATTTTGCTCCCGTTGGGTAACGTGCAAGTCTCTGAGGCTGACCTGTCGTCCGTCTGTGAAGGTTGTAAAAATGCCATTGGAGTGACTGGAAAAGAAGAATTCTGAAGATTTGGGTTAGATTCCTAGGACAGCATAACTCTGAGGCCATAGCTAAAGGCAGACATGCTTTTTGTATGACAGGAGCGATTCAGAGCACTGACACTTTAGGGCGTGCGTTTTGTAGTACGGAAGAGCTCAAAAGGGGTGGAAGGTATGAGTGGATTATCTTTTACCTCCACGTATTAATCAGCATCACTGTGTCAGCCGCCCTGAGCCTCCGGGGAGGGCGGGATACAAATCTTAAGAATGAATGAATAAATAAATAATAAACAGGCAGCCCTCCCACTGGCAGATCACAAAAACCACATGCTGAGGCCACCCACAGGCAAGGGAGGGGTCTCTGTATACTTGGGGGCCTGCCCAAGTAAGTTGGAAAATATGGTTTTTTAAACCAAAGGAAAAGACAACATTTTTTAAAAAATGACCTGCTGAGGTCTTAGAATGAGCTATGAAGCATGGAGAAATAATACTGGCCTACATTACAGAGAGGAGCTGCGGTGGCTCAAGTGGTTAAGACGCTGAACTGCAGGCTGTGGAAGGTCGGTAGTTCAGCAGTTCGAGACCCGAGTTGCCGCAAGACGGAGTGAGCTCCCGTCTCTAGTTCCAGCTCCTGCCAACCTAGCAGTTCGAAAGCAAGA
The DNA here is from genome assembly GCF_001447785.1 of Gekko japonicus. Taxonomy (NCBI): domain Eukaryota; kingdom Metazoa; phylum Chordata; class Lepidosauria; order Squamata; family Gekkonidae; genus Gekko; species Gekko japonicus. Next base: position 104,399 of record NW_015169181.1, on the reverse strand, counting down.
AAATTGCAAGTAGATAAATAGGTACCACTTTGGTGGGAAGGTAACAGCGTTCCGTGCGCCTCGGTGTTTGGTCATGCCGGCCACATGACCATGGAAACGTCTTCGGACAGTGCTGGCTCTTCGGCTTTGAAACGGAGATGAGCACCGCAACCCTAGAGTCGGACTCGACTGGCTTTCGAGCAAGGGAACCTTTACCTTTACATTACAGAGGTGTTGTGAAGACTGCAGCAACAGGGTGTGTGCGATACATGTTGCACACTGAAAAACTTACAAACATTTATTATTATCATCATTATTATTACTTCTTCTACTACATCCTGCCTGAGGTTTGCCGCCTGTCTGAACAATTTGCAAGAGAGTCAGTGAAATCCTGTGAAAAGTCAGCTGAAGGCCATTGAAACTGATACGCCTGGACTGGAGTAACTCTCACAGGATTGCAACCCAGTGTTGGCGTCAAGAGATTGTCTGGCCCATGAAGCATCTCCACAATTGCCGGCAATGTCCTTTTGACGGATGGCATTTCATTGATGAAGGAAAGGGAGAGGATGTTGGGACTCGTAAGTCCCTTTAGGGATTCATGAGTCACTCGAGTGCTATTTGAAAAATATGCCGGATTGTTTTCAAATAGGCAGCCTTTTCTTTCCCCGGGTTTATCTTCTCTTTGGTAAGTGATGCTTATTCCCTTGGTCCTCTTCCATCTTTACGGTAAGAGCTGTTTTCTTTGATTCATCCGTTTGTCTTAGGCGGAGCAGGGCTGTCGTGGAAATCTCGCAGCACAGGCAGTGAGCTGACCTGACGTTTAGCTCAATACGCCCTCCTCAGTTCTCAGCCAGGGCTGCAGTGCTGAATTATTTCTCAGTGGCCTTTCTTTATTGCTATCCCACTTTTCTCTCCAGTGGAGGAGTAGTTTAGGACACCGTTCTCCCCTCCTTCATTTTATCCTCACCACAACTCTGTGGGGTGGGTTAGGCTGCAAGAGAGGGACTTTCCCAAGGCCCTTAGCGAGTTTCCATGGCAGAGTTTCCATCTTTACGGCTTCTGAGGAAGCTCAGCCTGCTGCTCTTAAGAAATCAACTGTGCTAAATCAACAACACAAAGCCGTCTGCCTAAGCAACGCGTCATGGCTGCAGTCCTAAGAATGCTTTCTTGGCAGCAAGCCCCTTGGGGTCAGGTAGGGCTTCTGCAGCTTCCTCAAGGTGTGCCACCTCAGTCTTTGCAAACCAGCAGCAAACGCCTCTGCTGCAGAGTTACCGCATTCTGTGCCCCTGGGCTCGGACTGGAGGGACTCTGCACAGGTTGGGCACGGGATTCTGCAGTGTCTGTTTGGAAGCCGAAAGATCCAGTTCAGAAATGTTCCTCCCTTGTGCCAGTTATTGAGCCTTTAATTCCCTCACCCTTTTCCCTGTCACTGAGCCAAATTTTTCGAGTTAACACATGTGGCTCAAGTGGTTAAGACGCTGACCTGCAGGCTGTGGGAGGTCAGTAGTTCAGCAGTTCGAGACCCGAGTGTGCCGCAAGATGGAGTGAGCTCCCGTCTCTAGTTCCAGCTCCTGCCAACCTAGCAGTTCGAAAGCAAGAAATTGCAAGTAGATAAATAGGGACCACTTCGGTGGGAAGGGAACAGCGTTCCGTGAGCCTTGGTGTTTAGTCACGCCGGCCACATGACCACGGAAACGTCTTCGGACAGCGCTGGCTCTTCGGCTTTGGAACGGAGATGAGCACCGCAACCCTAGAGCTGGACTCAACTGGCTTTCGAGCAAGGGAACCTTTACCTTTCAACATTATGTTTTACTTGCTTTTGATGCATGACACCCCAAAATGTCAAAATTATCTTAAGGTAGCAGAACGAGAAGTGAGCGAGGAACACCTGCAAGGAAAACAGGTGGAATCATCCTCCTGAGAGGCTGGGCAGGAGGACTGTGGGAGGCCATCTCTGTGCCCCGAGGGAGGCTTGCTGGGGCGTGTGGTCCCTTCGCCAGCAGGAGGACCCACACGGGGAGGAGAACTGGGCTCGGAGGATGCACAGCCCAAACCGGATTCTTTCATTCTTTTGGCAGTGATGAGTGTGTGTGTGTATGGCTTTGTGCATCCAGCTTGATCATGAGAGGAAACTGGGCTCAATCACCCGTCTGGGGCCCGATTCCCTGTCCTCCCATGAATTGTCCCCAATTGACTGACTCGTATCAAGGATTCTGCACAGATGTCTTGAAAATATCTACAGCATGGCATTCTTCAGCCAGTGTTTTTCCTGGCCCTGCTGCATACAGATGTTTTATATGCAGTGTTTCAGCAGACACTGGGAACGAAGGCAGACAAAACTACGGTACTTGTGGCTGGTGAGAGCTCTGTTCCAGTTTCCTGCCTTTATGAGCATATGAAGCTGTCTCATACATAGTGCCCCATCATCGACCGGGTGGTGGCTCTCCAGGCCTATGAAGGCTTTTCTCAGTATGACCCACTCCATATCCTTTAACTGGCAATGCCAGGGATTGGATCCGAGACTTTCTGCACACAAAGCGTGTTTTTCATCGCTGAGCCACAGTCCCTTATCAGGGAACTAGTTACTGGCATTTTAATTATAGAGCCAGTGTGTGGTGTAGTTGTCAGACTAGGATCTGGGAGAACCAGGTTTGAATTCCCACTCTGCCACGGGAGCTTGCTGGGTGACCTTGGGCCAGTCACTTTATCTCAGACTAACCTACATCGCAAGGTGGTGATGGGGAGGATAAAATGGAGAGGAGAGAATAACGTTGTCAGACAATGCAGGTTCCATTGGGGAGGAAAGCTGAGTTGTTCAGTCGCACAGTCGAGTCCAACTCTTCGCGACCCCATGGACCGTATCACGCCAGGCCCTTCTATCTTCGAACGTTGAGTATAAATCCCTAAAATAGAAAGAAATTAAAAATTACTTAGAAAAATCTTGCAGCAAGAGCCCAACAATTTGATAACAGGCAACATGTCAGTCTGTTGTCCATTTTCATGCACAAGTCTACGTTTCTGCAAGTTTGAGTCATTGGCGTGGATCCAACCATCTTCCAAGCAATGCTCCCTCTAAGCTGTGGAGTCTTGTGAGCAAAAATTCTGCTTTGTGAGCCACTGGCATTAAAGCTGTGAGCGAGCGACTTGGCTACTGCATAAATTAGTCTGCTCTGGAGCCATCCTTCCTGAGCGAAGACCAAACTCTGTGAGCCAGGGGCTAAAAAACTGTGAGCTAGCTCACGCCAACTCAGCTTAGAGGGAACACTGCTTCCAAGTATCCTTCCTCTCAGTTAAGCGGCTCTTCCTCCAGTAGAAGAGCCACTGAAGCTGGAGGAGGATTCCTTAAACTGGGGGAAGACTTCAAACTTGAGCCATGGTGGCGTATAGCTGTTTTAATAAATGCAGGACTCTTTTTGTAGAAAAAGCCCAGCAGGAACTCATTAGCATAATAGGCCACGCCCAACACAATAAACTCATTAGCATATTAGGCCACACCCCTGCCAGCACAGCTCATTAGCACATTAGGCCACATCCCCATGTTACCCGAAGTGTGGTTATCCAGCCACACCCACCTTTTGCTTCTTATTCTGTTGACCTTGTTTGTTGCCAAAACCCAGGGCCTTTTTTTGTAGCAGGAACTCCTTTGCATGTTAGGCCACACACCCCTAATGTAGCCAATCCCAATGAGTTCCTGCTGTTGGGTGTGGCCTATTATGCTAATGAGGTTCCTGCTGGGCGTGGCCAACTTGGGAGCCTGTGCGTTCCTACCCAAAAATAGCCCTGAATAAATGAATGAACTTTGCTCAGAGGAGCAGAAGGACAGGAGTAGGAGGCACCCCACTCTTCCTAAATAACCCCCTCGTGTTGTGATTCCTTCCTCCTCCTCTGATGTCAGGTTAATCTTTGTAGTCTTCCAGACCTGAGATGATGGCGCTGCAGATTTCCAAGTTGCTGCTAGTGGTCCTACTGCTCCTGGGGCAAGCGTTGTCTCACAGCAGGCGCATCCCCAAACTTAATGCAAAGCCTCCTGCTAGGAAACAAAAGGGTCGTGCTTCGGTTGCTACAGTGGAAGATGCGCACCAGATAGCGCCTCCTAATGGGGAAAGTGCAGCGCCACAAGCAAGGAGTGCTTTGGTCAATTCCAAGCCGTCCAATGACATGAAGCTTGCCTTTCTAAGGAACACCAAGGTCACCTGCAATGACGGGACAGCTGCTGGGTAAGATGCCTTCCAGGATGTCCTTATACCTGATAGGCTAGCCAAGGGCTGTCTCATGCACAGGTTTAAAAATCCGCACACTGGGGCCAGCCGCAATTTCAACTTCAGGTTCTGCAGACTTCCACCTTTACAGAAAAATCCAATTCGTTGTGAAAGAATTAGGACATAATCGATGCTCCCTCTAAGCTGCGGAGTCTTGTGAGCAAAAATTCCACTTTGTGAGCGACTGGCTTGAAAGCTGTGAGCGAGCGATTCGGCTCCTGCATAAATCGGTTTGCTCTGGAGCCCTCCTTCCTGAGCTAAGACCAAAATCTGTGAGCAAGAGGCTTAAAAACTGTGAGCTAGCTCACACTCACTCAGCTTAGAGGAAATACTGGACATAACCAGTGTTCCCTCTAAGCTGAGTTAGAGTGAGCTAGCTCACAGTTTTTTAGCTTCCAGCTCACACATTTTTGTTTCAGCTCAGGAAGGATGGGTCCAGAGCAAACTAATTTATGCAGTAGCCAAATTGCTTGCTCACAACTTTAATCCCAGTAGCTCACAAAGTAGAATTTTTGCTCACAAGGCTCCACAGCTCAGAGGGAACATTGGACATAACTGCCCCAAATGTTGAGATCTCTGCACATATACAGACTAGGGGTGGGGTGGGGGTATGGCAAGTTGAATTGTGCCAGGCATTGAAGTAGTGGTGGCAGCACCAAGAGGAGCCGGGGGTAGGGTGGGAAGGAGACAGCATGGGCGGAGGAAAACAGAACTAGTGGGGCGTGCGTAAGATTTGCCCTCCCTCAGAAGCCTTTGCAAGTCCCTGCTTGAAGAATTATGAATGAGTATTGCAAGGAGAGGAATGCTGTATTCAATACTCCCTCCTCTTTCCGTTGCAGATACTACATAAGGGAACAGAGAAACAGCAAGAGGTGGATTGTCTTCTTAGAAGGTAGGTAAGAAGAAAAATCGCCTCTCAAGGAGCTGAAGCTCTCAGTTTTTTCCTCACATTGATTGCCTGTGAGCACGCCATCAGTCAGTGTTTTCTTCAGGGACGCTGCCCTGTGAGTCTGCACTTTCACAGCCTGGAGTGTGGAGGAGAGCACCAGAGACACAGGGCCTTTTTTGTGGTGGCACGCAAGCTCCAGAACGGCCTCTCTATAGAAGCGCCCCGACACCGAATTTATAGGCTTTCAGATGCCAAACAAAGATTATTTTATTCTCCAAGTCTTTTCAGATTTCCCCCCAAGAGCTTTCATTACTTGTTTGTCCTGTTTCTTTGTCTCTGCCTTGGGGACCCTGATCAGGTGGAAAGGCAGCATAATTTTTTTTAAAATAACATTAAATAAATGGTTTACTAAATTGATTTCCCCTCGTTTTATATCAACCGCTTTAGGATTTTAAGAGCTTACTAAATTTATATCTGATGAGTTTTTGAACTTTTTATTGCATTCCTTGTCTAGTTTTGCTGCTGTTTTTTAATCTACATATGCATTTTATCCTATTGTTTGCAACTTGTTTTATCACTTTATTTCAGTTTTATAAAGAATTCTTATGGTTATAAACTGCCTCATCAGTATTTATATGGAGAGGCTGGGGTATAAATAGTTTAAACACATCAGAGGGAGGGAGGGAGAGAGAGAGAGAGAGAGAGAGAGAGAGAGGGGAAGTTGTTCACTGGCATGAATGAAGACATACATAATGGCTGCCTTGGCACCTTCTGGAGGAATTGGAAGGACTAATCTGTGGGTTACGCTTCTATCTGTCAGGCTCTCAGACCAAGAACCTCTGGTTTGAGCACATCTGACAGTGTCATACCTTTTCCTCCGAGAGTTCAGAGTGTCTTTTTAGCATCTCGACACTCCTGCAAGGTAGGCTTGGCTTGGTTGTAGGGACAGGTAAAGGTAAAGGTTCCCTTGCTCGAAAGCCAGTCGAGTCCGACTCTAGGGCTGTGGTGCTCATCTCCGTTCCAAAGCCGAAGAGCCAGCGCTGTCCGAAGACGTTTCCGTGGTCATGTGGCCGGCATGACTAAACACCAAGGTGCATGGAACGCTGTTCCCTTCCCACCAAAGTGGTACCTATTTATCTACTTGCAATTTCTTGCTTTCAAAGTCTGGGTTTCCCACATCTAAATGCAATGTTTTGCTCCTTGTCTTATCCTGGCACACGCTGTCTGTGAACCCATGAGCACAGCAGGAACTCAACCTGTGGCATGAGGAGGGCAGGTGTTCATGTTCCAGAGAGCTCAGGCTGGGCTGGGCTGGGCTGGACTGGGGGGGGGGGCAGTACAAGGGGGCAAACAGTCAGGAGCAATGGAAGTTCCTTTCAGACCTATCATGAGTGCCCAGACTTCGCTCCTGGCTGCAAGCTAGTAAGAATTTAGCTGGATGACCAGTCCAGAAGGTTTCTCTTCCTCTGTGTGTCCTGCAGAGGGTTCTTCCTCAAACTGGGCCCAACGCTGGATGTGTGGGGTGTGCTATGGGGATCTCATTCTGAGAGTCCCACTGGCACATATCCAAAACAGTCTCTTCCGCACAAAAGCCTGCAGTTTCTTTTCAGGCCATGACTCATTATTGATTAACAAATGACATCAGTTTTCCAGTGAATGCACCCTGGCCTCTTGTATTTGCAACAAAGTTCTGTCCAATGCCCCCTCTAAGCTGTCGAGTCTTTTGAGCAAAAGGATACCCGGATGTGGCTTCTCGTCCCCACTCCCATTTGTGTCCTTTTTTTGCCCTTCAGGTCACATCTGGGCAAGTCTGAGTGCCGTGCACGCGGCCACCCCCACCCCCCGGCAGTGTAGGACGGGAGAGCCAGCGTGGTGGAGTGGTTAGGAGCAATCTTCCCTCTAAGCTGTGGAGACTTGTGAGCAAAAATTCTACTTTGTGAGCTCCTGGCATTAAAGTCGTGAGCGAGCAATTTGGTTGCTGCATAAATTAGTTGGCTCTGGAGTCATCCTTCCTGAGCGAAGACAAAAATGTATGAGCCGGACACTGAAAAACTGAGCTAGCTTACACTCACTCAGCTTAGAGGGAACACTGGTTCTGTCTGGCCCAAGCATTTACAGAATTAGGGATCCAAGGAGAGAAACTGGACTCTGCTCCGGAAGCTGCGGCTAGTGCAGAATGCAGCAGTACGGGTGTTGACAGCAATGCCTGTGCAGGCTCATATCCACCCAGTGCTGCGTGAACTGCACAGGCTGCCTATCCAATACCGGATCTGTTTCAAGGTGCTGGTGCTTACCTTTAAAGCCCTATATGGCCAGGGGCCACCATACCTTTGGGACCGCATCTCCCCATATGAGCCTCGTAGAGCACTGAGGTCTAGGAATCAACATATTTTGGTAGTCCCTGTCCCAAGGGATGTCCAACTTGCCTCGACTGGTAGAATGAGCTCCCATATGAGATCAGAGCCCTGAGGGATTTATCACAATTCTGCAGGGCCTGTAAGACAGAGCTCTTCCACCAGGCTTTTAGTTGAAGCAGCAGATATCCCCTCCCCCTTCTGGCTGGCCGCCCATCAGTGGCCTGGATTCAAATAGCCAGGGCTATTTTTGGGCAGGAACGCACAGGAACGGAGTTCCGGCTGGCTCCCAAGTTGACCACGCCCAGCAGGAACTCATTAGCATAATAGGCCACACCCACCAACAGGAACTCATTAGGACTGGCTACATTGGGGTGTGGCCTAACATGCAAAGGAGTTCCTGCTACAAAAAAAGGCCCTAGGTTTTGACAACAAACAAGGTAAACAGAATAAGAAGCAAAAGGTGGGTGTGGCTGGATGACCATACTTTTGGTAATGTGGGGTGTGGCCTAATATGCTAATGAGCTATGCTCTCATGGGTGTGGCTGGATATGCTAATGAGTTTCTGTTGTTGGGTGTGGCCTATTATGCTAATGAGTTCCTGCTGGGCTTTTTCTACAAAAAAAGTCCTGCAAATAGCTATCTGGGAAACCCGCACTTTTGTCCCATTTTAATTGCTGAAGTATCTAATTAGATTTTACACAGTATTTTATGATTATGTGCTGTTTTAATCTGTTGTTTTAAAGTGGTTTTAATTGTATTGTATATTGTATTGATATTGTTGGAACCTCCCTGAGTCTGCCGACAGGGAAGGCAGGACACAAGTCTGTCAAGTCCTGAAGAAACTCGCTCCCAACAACACTCTCTTGGCAGTGATTTGTTTATTGAGAGATAAAGAGGTTTCAAGCATAGACGAACCTGTGTCAGAACCCGCTCACTTGGCGCCCGTTCTCATATTATACATAATTCAAACAACACCCCCCCTAGTGACCAGGCCAATCACACCCATACATCCAGCCCACCAAAACTAGTGTGCTTTGTTAACCTTCCCCCAGCACCTGCAAGCCTACAGTTACACTATCTAGCAGTGTCTGGTACTCAAGGACAAGCATGCATACTTCCCACAATGGGGAGGCCCCGCATGGACACAGTTACAAGCCAGCACAACTCTCAGCAAAGCCACTCCACACACGACCTCACCCCCCCAATTCCCAGCTGGAATGAAACAAGGCAGTGACATGAAACAGACAGTGAACAAACATATGACAAACGAGGGCCGAGTTTGACAAAGTCCAATAAAATAAAAATAAACAGACACCTCCCCCCCCCTGAAATGTAGCCTCAATCATGAGTTTTAATTTAAGGCAAATGGATGCGAGTAGTCAAGATCCTCTTTCCCATCCTTTGCCAGGTGGCTGGTGCTGCTATAGCACAGAAACTTGTGAGAACAGACACAAGAACAGCCGTCGCTTGACAAGTTCATTGGAGTGGCCACGAACAAGAAAAGGTACTGAGACTTGAGAGAGAAAACTAGTATTTAGCTGTTGGACTGTACATCCATTGCTGTCTTATTTTTCTGCTTGTTATCCTAGGGACAGGCATTTTGTCAGCTCACGTGGATGAGAATCCTCACTGGTGGAGTGCAAATGCAGTGTAAGATGTTTCTTCCATTCCCTAAATGGTTGGAGACCAAAGGCAGAGGAACTTAAAGCTTGCTTTCTACTTCAGTAGCCTATCTGCATACAGAAATCTTCTGCAGATCTTCTGTCCCACATTCCTGCACCATCAGAGATCCTGGGTGGGGTAGCAACATGATGCAGGGCCTTTTTGGTGATGGCATCAGAACTATGGAGTTTCATATTCAGGGATACCCATTCAGGCCTTGTAATTTGTGTGAGGGTGATTTTTTTTCTTGTTGATCTGGCTGGTTATTTTGTTGTAGATTATTGTCCTAAATATTTTTATATTGTATATTCTGTGTAGGGTAAAAAAAGAAGGATATATCTTTTTAAAAATGCAAATAGGCAAAGATTTTCGCAGGGGGGATTGAAAGCACCGCGCAAACATTACGGCAGCTGCTGTTTACTCAGTACAATGTGGATTATAATACTGGATTGCTTTAATTGCATGATTCTGCTGCTTCTCTTCAGCTTTGTGCCTTATTGCTCCAGTGACATTTGGATCGGAACTCTGCCCAAGTCACGACAAGGTATACTGTTTCCCAGTAGCCTTCTGGCCCCTTTTCATCTCAAGTCATTTTCAACCTTGCCCTCTTTCTTCTAGCGCCTTATGCTTTCATGGGCTCTTTGATTATCCAGGAAGTCCTAAAAGACCTCGTCCCCAAAGGAATTAAGCAAGCTAAGGTGCTCTTGCTTGCTGGCTCCAGGTAAGCCAGAAGAAGACCCTGCGAACTGGGGAGGACTAAGTCTGTTTAATTTGGGGTTATGATTCCACGTGACTCATGGAAGAGGGAAGATTTTGTTCAATGGAAGAGCATCGGCTTTGTATGCAGAAGGGCTCACATTCAAGCCCTGGCATCACTGGTCAAAAAGATCTCCGGTGGCAGAGCCTGAGAACTCGGAACGTTGCTGGCAGCCAATCTAGTAAATAGTAACAAGCAGTGTTCCCTCTAAGCTGAGTGAGTGTGAGCAAACTCACAGTTTTTTAGCCTCTGGCTCACATATTTTTGTCTTCGCTCAGGAAGGGATGGCTCCAGAGCAAGCTAATCTATGCAGCAGCCAAATCCCTCGCTCACAACTTTAATGCCAGTAGCTCACAAAGGAGAATTTTTGCACGCAAGGCTCCACAGCTTAGAGGGAGCATTGGTAACAAGTTATATTTATATGCAATCCTATGGTTGATTTGTTGATTTCACTTATACCCCGCCTTTCTCACCAACGGGGAGCCCAAAGCAGCTTATATCATTCCATTTTATCCTCACAGCAACCCTGTGAAGTAGGTTAGGCTGAGGGAGTGTGACCAGCCCAAGTGTTGGATATACTTAGCAGAGTAAAGGCAAGGCAGCCACACGGGTGTGTATTTAGATTAACGAAAGCTTTACTGAGAAATTATATGGAAGGGGTACACGGAATGAAAATAATAAACATTCTGAGCTCCATCTTGTCTGTTCGATTGCTAAACCTTGGGCGTGAAAGAACAAAGCAGATGGAAAGTTTCCCCTAAAAGCCCCAATCCCAACTCATCCTCTGGCGGGAAATATGTCCCTGAGATTGAATTGGTCCTAAGCGAACTAAGTTTAACTCTTTTATGACTGGAGTGAACTTGCAATACTCCAATACCAAGGACACCCAGCCAGCTTCCATGGCAGAGGGGGGCATGGGGATTTGAGCCTTGGTCTTCCAGATGCTAGTCCAACGCTCTGGCCACTACACCACACTGGCCCATGGGAAGGAACTGTAGTCTATTCATTTCAGAAGCCTTAAACTGGAAAGATGCTGCATAGAATTGTACTTGTATTTATCTGACATACTTTTATCCTGCTCGTCTCTTTAAAAGGCCTCAAGGCCTCACTCTACTCATGCATTAATCCTCTGCAGGAGAGTTGGTGGCATGACTAGTGAATCGGGTTCAAAGCCCCATTCAGGGATGCCCATAGGCCAATCTCCATCACCCCTCAGCCTGCCCTACCTCACAGGGTTGAGTCAGTCAGGAGTTACAGTTACAAGTTGACAGTTGATGTACACAGGCAGTTCTGTGTGGAAGCAGAAGCTGACAGTTGAAGTTGTTCAGTGAGAAAGAGAAAGAGAGCTGAAAGCTGAGTGTATAGGAAAAAGTAAAGTAATGTTTAAGAGAAGAAAAGTTAAAGGAAAGTCTGAGTGTCATAACAAACTGGAGAGTGAAACAGTGAACATATATGGCATTGAGATAAACAAGTGTTACAAAGTTACATGAAAAGATCCCTGTCAGTGAGGGATAAGATTGTGTGTGATACCACAGCAATTGTTCATCATTTACACATTACTAGTTACAGTGTACCACCCTCAATTAGTAGTTATTTCAATAAATCCTCTTTTATTCAAGTTTATACCAGCTCTGAATGAAATACTTCCCAGGACCACATAGTTCCTCATAAGCCTTGATCTCGGTCTACCAAACTAGTAAGAGCAACATTATAAGCATAAAGGTTTGGAAATCCTTAAAATTTCCTGGTGGCAGCAGAATCTACCCAGTTAAGAAAAATATAGAGAACTTTTAAAGTGAAACTAGTCCTCCACAAGGAGGACGTCACACCACTCTTCTCTTTAAAAGGCCTCAAGGCCTCACTCTACTCATGCATTAATTCTCTGCAGGAGAGTTGATAGTATGACTAGTGGTCCAGAGCTGGAGTGAATCAGGTTCAAAGCCTCATTCAGAGATGCCCATAGGCCAGTCTCCATCACTCCTCAGCCTGCCCTACCTCACAGGGTTGTCATGTGGGGATAAAACGGGGGAGGGGAGAGTCACATATGCCGCCCGGAGCTCCTTGGGGGAACAGTGAGGTAAAGGTGTCGGCAGAGAGAGTTGGCTGTTAGGCGGGACAAAGATCCAGTGTGGAATACGCAGGGCCTGCTGTGATGCCTTTCCCTTTTCAGTGCTGGAGCCACAGGGGTGCTGCTGAACATTGACCGGGTGGCGGCCCTCCTGGCGGAGCTCGAAGCAGATGCTCTTCAGGTCCAGGGGCTCGTTGACTCCGGCTGGTTCCTGATAGACACCAAACGGCCAAGACCAGCGGGATGCTCGGATCCTTTCGCTTGCTCTCCAGCAGATGCACTCAAGAAAGGGCTCCGGTACACCTTTGCCTGCTGACCAGGCAGTGGGGCTTCCCGCCACACACGTAGGAGAGGGGAACGGAAGTGCATTTATTAATGGGTGTTGATGTGACTCAGGGCCCGGGGTCATTTCCTGCAGGAGCGCACAGGAGCGGAGCTCCGGCAGTAGAGAGTCCAGGGGGCGGGCACATGCAACAAGCCCCACCCCCTGCTCCCAGCAGCCCTCAGTCAGAGCAAGAAGCAGCCAGGTAAGTTGCAGAACCCCCCCCAGGCCCACACACCATTCCAGTGGCACCTTTAAGACCAAGTTTTATTCAGGTAAAAGCTCTCCCTCCTCTGCGTGCGAGACCAGTTTTCCTTGTCCCCCCCCCCCCCAATAGCTAGCAATCCAAAACAGTCCACTGGAGCCTGAGCAGTGGGTGTTGCCTTCTGACACACTTCCGGTGATGTCAGGGGGTGTGGCATACGCAAATAAGTTATGCTAATGAGCTCCTGCGCCTCTTTGTCTACGAAATGACCCCTGAATTGACTTGAGAACTGTTGGGGGAACGAGGAGCGCAGGAACCTTTTCATGGATTCCCATCCCCACAGTGTACGTTGGGGAGGGAGAGGAATCTGGCAGGGATCCCAATGCCGTCAAGAAAGAGAGACAGCTATTTTTTTAAAAAACACACCTTATTTATTGAACCTCAAACCCAAAATGTAAAACCTTCCAAACATAGAAGGGTCTGGTAGGTAGCATGCAAAATTGATTCATAATTCTTAATTCATACTTATCATTCAACGTACAGTGTAGACCCAGACAAATAAGGAATATATTCCAGCTACTGACATCAAGGCCCCCGGGCCCTGATGAACAGCCCCCACCATTAATAACCCAGAGGTATATATCTTTCTTGGACCTATAGCTGCTGACGTGCCTACTGCCTATAGCTGTTGACATGCCTATCATGTAGGACTACCATGAATGTGACGCAGGCCAAACTAGAACTAACCCGATGTACCAACCCAAATCCATCCCCTTCTTTCTATCTCTGGGGTCAGGAAGCTCACAGCAAGTCAAGGAGACACTGATTCCGCAAAAGCAGTTGTTCTGCCCTTGGTCTGCCGTTTCCTCCGGTTGGACCGCTCAGTTTCCCACTATTCGCTGCGCAGCCACATTTTGACCCACATCTCCCTTCGATTTCCCCAGCGTCTTCTTGATCCTTATTTTTTAGGATCAAGAAGATGTGGGGGAAATTTTTGGGGGGGATGCTGGTCAAAATGCAGCTTCGCAGCAAATAGTGGGAAATTGAGCGGTACAGCCGGAGGAAACGGCAGAACAAGTCAAGGAAGCTAGTTTCAGATACCCTATTCATTTTGATGGTGATAGGCAATCCCCAGATGTGCAGAAAAATCTGAAAAGTTAAAAAAATATACGGGGGATACTTAAATCTCCCCAAAAGTAAAAGAGGAACGCACAGGGAACGCACTTACCTCTGGGATCTGTGGCAGAGCTGTTGGTGCTGGCGGCGGCGAGGGGGGGTGTGAGCCTTGGTGGGCCGGCAGCTAGAAGTCACGGCCATTGCTGCTGCTGTTGGTGGCAGCAGCGGTGGGGGAAAGCCTGGCGGGCCTGGCAGCTTGGAGCCATGCAGAACTCGCCAATGTTACTGTTGTGGGCGGCAGCAGGGAAGAGCCTGGCGGGCCTGGCAGCTTGGAGTCGTGCAGGGCTTGCAAGTGCTGCTGTTGTGGGCAGTGGCGGGGGCAGCGGGGAGAAGGCTTGCCAGCTCGGAGGGAAGGAAGGAAGGAAGGAGGGAGCCAATCCAATGTGGAAAGGGAGGCTCAACCCGCACCAACACGATCCCGTCGTCCGCAGAACTGGGGTTTGGGGCTGCCACAGGGGCCCGATTCCGCTTGCACCTGCCGCATGCATTAGTCGTGCCCTTTCAGCCTTTTCTCCGGGCACCATCCAGCCACGGTGAAACACACTTTTTCTACAGGGCTTCGTTTTAAACCGCCATGAAAGTATCAACATTTTCATTACAAATCCCTAGATTGGGAGCCCTCTGCCCTGAGCAGAAACTTCCTAAGGCTGCAGTACTTTGTAACTTAACGGGGAGAAGACTTGGCAGCTTGGGAGCCGTGGGAAATCCTCCCCCCCCCCCGGCGAGTATCACGGGTCCCACTTCTTGTCCAGGACCTAATTCCGCAACAAGAACACTCCACTGCCTAATATCCTGAGGCAGAGGAGAACACTCGCTTGGGAGGCTGTTCTGCATCACGTCCAAAGCCACCCGAGCTCCCATGTCGTGTCCGACAGCTTTGGGGCCCCTCTGAGATGGGAGCTCCAGGCATCCTCTGGAAAATGGGCCCACGCAAAGCAGGATCCGAGACCTCTCCCATGTGACAAACTCCAAGGATCGGCCCTCCATGGTCATGTTTTCTTTCCCTCCCCCCTCTAGAATGTGGAATGGAGTCCTTCCGGAGAAATGCAAGCAGCAGTTCAGACGGGGCGAGGAATGGCAGTGCTTCCTGGGACATAAGCTGTATTCATCCCTGAAAAGTAAGGCTGATCTCTCACGTGAACCACAAGGCCTCGTTCCCACAGCGCTGTCAAAGGAGGGCAAAGCTGTCAGTAGCAACTTTACCCAAGTGACTATTGTTCGTCCCATGAGCCTGGCTGGTATAGGGTTGCCTGCTACCAGGTCACTGGCCGATTTTCCAATGCCAGGCCCAAATTCTCGCTCTCTCCCCCTGGCATTTTAACACTGTTGATTGTTTTCACTTTCTTATCTGATCTTTCCCTCTGCCTGCTTTATTCTGTGCTGTTCTTGGGTTGTCAACTTATACCGATGCTCTTTCTGTTCTGTTGGACCAATGAGCCCTGATTTGGCACCTGCTATCGTGTTTCCTGACAGCCAGACTAAGATCTGAAGGGTCTTGAAGGGGGGGAGGGATGATTCAGGTCATTCCCTACCTACTAGGCTTGCCAAGTCCCCCTGGGGGGCGGGGAAAACCCCACCCCAGAGGCCCATTCCCCGCCGCAACCACGCCGGGCATGCTGGGGGCGGGGCCCCGGCCGCCCGAGGAAAAACTCTATGGTATTCCCTCGGATGGTTGTGGCCCCGCCCCCAGCGTGCCCGGCATCGTTATGTCACTTCCGGGTGACATACGTGCGGTGTGTGCGCGCTCCAGCCACCAGCCAGGAGTCCCCCGCTGCAGCTCAAAAAGCACTTGGCAACCCTACTGCCTACCAGCTGACTAATTTATTTTGTTTTCTAGAACCTGGAGCCCAACAGCACCTGACTCCCAAAGCAGTCAGTCAGTCACCCGTGGCAGCCATTTTGAGTTTGGCTCCACCCCCTTCTACAACTTTGAGAAAGTGGCGTGAGTGGCAACCATTTTGTTGTGGCCCCCCGCTCCACTGTCTCAAAGTTCCAGAAAGGATCTGCTGGCTCCAGAACGCAGGCCTAGCAGTGTGCAACCCACAGAAATCTTCACTGAGTGGGAGAAGTCGCAACCCTTGCCCCTCCCGCCCAGTTTCTGCTCAGCTCTATCATTTACCCCCTCCCCCCCAAAAAAAATCTCCTGCCCCAGAGGACCAGGGGAGTGCTTAACACAACCTAATTAGAGGCCAGGAAGAAGGCACCGTGGGGACAGCTCCTACTGCAGTGGGGGAACTACAGGTACAAGGAAATCTCTGTGTCACAACCTGGCTACCTTGTGCCTCTGTTCTCATTAGTCTCTGGCAGGGGTTTTTTTGTAGAAAAAGCCCAGCAGGAACTCATTAGCATAATAGGTCACACCCAACAGCAGATACTCATTAGCATATTAGGCCACACCCCTGACATCACAGCTCATTAGCATATTAGGCCACACCCCCATGTTACCAGAAGTGTGGTCATCCAACCACACCCACCTTTTGCTCCTTATTCTGTTTACCTTGTTTGTTGTCAAAACCCAGGGCCTTTTTTTTTGTAGCAGGAACTCCTTTGCATGTTAGGCCACACACCCCTAATGTAGCCAATCCCAATGAGTTCCTGCTGTTGGGTGTGGCCTGTTATGCTAATGAGTTCCTGCTGGGCGTGGCCAACTCGGGAGCCAGCCGGAACTCCGTTCCTGTGCGTTCCTGCCCAAAAATAGCCCTGGACTCTCTGGTGCAGAATCGTTCCTTTGTCTCCAGCTGAGGCCTTCTTCCTTCTCTTCGCAGCTCCCGTGTTTGTGGTTCAGTGGCTGTTTGATGAGGAACAGCTGAAATTAGAAAATGTCCACTTCGGGAGTACGAGGGTCTTGGAAAACCAGCGGGGTTACATCCAGAACCTCGGGAGGGAGCTGAAGAGCTCTTTGCGTGACATCCCGTAAGTACTGCAGACGCTGAAGTTAAATATTGCAGGAGGCAATCATGTTTGCAGAGATAAGTATCCTGGGATCGAGCTCCAGCACTGGCTGTTGAAGAATGAGGATGAGGAAAGACTTCCACTCACTGTAAGGATATCAGAGTAGCCCTGCTGGATCAGACAAGTGTTCCGTCTACTTCCGCCTCCTGTTTCACACGGTCATCAGACCAGATGCTTCCGGAAGGCTTACAAGTGGACATGAAAGTGAACGTCTTCCACTGTTATCGCTCCCTTGCGACTGACATTGCATGGTATACTGCCTCCGGTCATGGAGGCTCCATTCAGTCATCACGGCTTGTAGCACTGATAAACTTCTCCTACATGGAACTGTGCGATTGCCTTGTGAGGGCGTCTAAGCTAGAGGCCGTCTGACCATCTTTCTGTCAGTGAGTTCCACAAATTAATTCTGTGCTGAGTGAGAAAGTGCTTCTTCTGAATCCACTTTCCCACACATCAACTTCATTGTGAGTGCCTCAGTCTTATGGGAGAGGAAAAATAGTTCTACATCTGGGTATCAAAATTGAGGAGCACGCATACTGGATGGGGGATACACTTCTGGGTAGCACTGTGTGTGAACAAATTCTTGGAGTATGGGTGGACCATAAGTTAAATATGAGCAGCCAGTGTGATGCGGCGACAAAAAAGGCTAATGCCATCTTGGGGTGTATCAACAGAGGCATAACATCCAAATCACAAGATGTCATAGTCCCGCTGTACACTGCTTTGGACAGGCTGCACCTGGAGTATTGTGAGCAGTTCTGGAGGCCTCACTTCCAAAAGGATGTGGACGGAATGGAGCAGGTGCAGAGGAGAGTGACGAGGATGATCGGGGGCCTGGAGACCAAGAAGCCCTAGGAGGAAAGGCTGAGGGACTTGGGAATGTTGAGCCTGGAGAAGAGGAGGTTGAGGGGGGGACATGATTGCTCTCTTGAAGTATTTGAAGGGCAGCCACTTAGAGGAGGGCGGGGAGCTGTTCCCATTGGCCCCAGAGGAGAGGACTCGCAATAATGGGTGTAAATTAAGGGTGGGAAGCGATACTGGCTGGATCTTAGGGGAAACATTTTGACAGGCAGACTTGTGCAGCAGTAGAATCAGCTGGCTGGGGAGGTGGTGAGCTCCCCCTCCCTGGCAGTCTGTAAGCAGCAGCTGGACTAACACTAGTCAGGGATGCTGTAGGCTGATCCTGCATTGAGCAGGGGGTTGGACTGGATGGCCCTTCCGACTCTGTGATTCTATGATCCCTTCTCCACCCCTTTAATAATCGTATAAAACTGTATCATGCCTCCCCTTAGCTATCTCTTCTCTAAACAGGGAAGACCCGAGACTCTTCTTCCTCATTGGGCAGGTGCTCTGCTTTCCCTGAATGTGTAACCCTGGACTGTTTAAAGCCACTGCATCAGAGAGGAAATCAGAGGGCAGCAACGTTGTGTTTTTCTTTTTCCCGTAGCGCTGTGTTTGCACCCTCCTGTCCGGCTCATACGTTGGTAATTAAAAGGTAAGTATAAATAAATACATAACAACAAGCTGCCTTTTACTGAGTCAGTTGGCGTTGTCTGCTCTAACTGGCAAAGGCTCTTAAGGATCTTTCACATGCCCCCGATCTTCTGAACAACAGATGCCGGGGACTGAACCTGGGACCTTCTGCGGGCAAGGCGGACGTTCAACCACCCCGAGGCACAGCCCTGCCCCTCATTCATCAGCCAACTCTCTGCTGCCAAGTGTCAGTTGCTAGATCATTAGATACCCGTGCATCTTTTAATCTTGTGTTCTTCAAGGGATGTTGCCGGGTGGTTTACACAAGACCTGACTGGATGTCTTGTCAGTTTTTCCCCTTTAATGGCCAAGGAAGGAAGACTCTGTGTTATGGCTTCGCTTTGGTTATAGCTTCACTTCTATCACACAGTGCTCTTGCGCAAGGTGCAAAACGGTCTTTCGGACAGTGGGGAATATTTTGCAACAGAAGGGCCCTTCTGGATCCACTCCCACACCCTGGGTGTGTGTGACCGCTTTTGTTCCCACCCTCCTTTAAATGTACTCAGTTTTTGTCTCCCTCCCTCTTGTGAACAGTGCAGAACTGGAACTTCCAATTAACTATGGCTGCGGTGGCTCAAGTGGTTAAGACACTGAACTGCAGACCAGAAGGTCGGTAGTTCAGCAGTTCGAGACCCCAGTGTGCCGCATGATGGAGTGAGCTCCCGTCTCTGGCCCCAACTCCTGCCAACCTAGCAGTTCGAAAGCAAGAAATTGCAAGTAGATAAATAGGTACCACTTCAGTGGGAAGGTAACAGCGTTCCGTGCGCCTCGGCATCTAGTCATGCCGGCCACATGACCACGGAAACGTCTTTGGAAAGTGCTGGCTCTTTGGAGATGATCCGTAGAGCCGGATTTGACTGGCTTTTGAGCAAGGGAAACCTTTACCTTTACCTAGAATCCAGGGGTTCCCAACATGGCACCTGCCAACGTCCTTCCCGGCACAGTTGAGTGTTATTAGAAAGTGGGTGGGGCTTTTGCCCAGCAGGGCTTCTGATTGGCCATTTGAGATCTGACTGGCTGTGTGGATTTTTTAAAAGTGGCTTCAGCAGCTGCTGCCACCACAGCTCAGGGTGCCGGGACTGAAGGTGGGTAAGCAAGAAAACGCTTTTGAACAATATATTCGTCTGCCGGCAATGTTGAAGAGTGACTCCTGGAGTCACTGTCGACCTTCCCCCCTGCCGTTTTGTGGTTGGCTCTGCGCCTCCTGCAGCAGCCATTCAGGTTGGGACATTCCTGGAGATTCCGGGGTGGAGCCTAAGGAGGGCGGGCTTTGAGGATGTGATGCCACAGAGTCCACTTCCCAAACTGCCATTTTCTCCAGGGGAACTGATCTCGGCAGTCTGGTAATCCGTTGTAATCCTGGGAGAACTCCAGTCCCAGCCTGGATGTTGGCAACCCCAGCCCACACCCTGTGTCCGAAACCCAAAGGTGCCTGCAGGCCTGGCTGTGACGGGGGGAGGAAGGCCAGTGTCCTGGGAACCCAACAGGATGCCCAGATTGGTCCTCAGATCTGCCAGTCAATCCTCTCTCATTCTGTTTTCTCTCCCCACCCCCACAGCTACTGGACAGAAATCCAAGTGAGGGGAGTTCCTCTGCCGCGAGCCTTGCAGTGCTGGGGGAAGAGCCTCCACGAAGCAGGCCGGCCTCCCAAACCGCCCCTTCGCGGCTGCCCCTTCCGCCTGATTGACAGCTGCTTGTGGCCACACTGCAATCCCACCTGCCCTGCCCTGCAGGACCCTGCTGGAGACCAGGAAGCTTAAAACAGTCGTTTGCAATTGGGGGGGGCGCTGGGGAGGAGGAAAACCTCTCCATTCCCAGCACTGGGTCTCCAGTCCTTGCTACCCCCTTCCCCACAGGTGTTTTTTTTTGGTCAAAGAATACATTTGGGGTTCCAATTACAGAATGCTTACCTCATATGTAATTTGGTCATAAATTAAATTAATTAATTACTGTATGGCAGTGTGTGTTATTTAGCCAGGAGATCCGGGGGTTGTCTGGCAGCCAAAGTTCTAACTTTTTAGCGTTATGCACCACTACCATTGGGGAGCTGCGGTGGCTCAAGTGGTTAAGACGCTGAACTGCAGGCTGTGGAAGGTCAGTAGTTCAGCAGTTCGAGACCTGGGTGCTGCATGATGGAGTGAGCTCCCATCTCTAGTTCCAGCTCCTGGCAACCTAGCAGTTCGAAAGCAAGAAATTGCAAGTAGATAAATAGGTACCACTTCGGTGGGAAGGTAACAGCCTTGGTGTTTAGTCATGCTGGCCACATGTCCACGGAAACGTCTTCGGACAGCGCTGGCTCTTAGGCTTTGAAACGGAGATGAGCACCGCAACCCTAGAGTCGGATTCGACTGGCTTTCGAGCAAGGGAACCTTTACCTTTACCTTTACCGCTACCATTATGCACCACTAGGTGGCGAGCTAGACTTGCTGGTGGGCTGAGCGAGCTCTGAGAGCTGTGACTGACCCAAGGTCACCCAGCTGGCTTCATGTGGAGGAGTGGGGAATTGAACCTGGTACTCTGGATTAGACTCTTGCCTCTCTTAACCCCTACATCAAACTGACTGCCTTTGCTCATAAATGTGGGATCTGGAAAGACGGTGGTTAAAATCTAACCATAGACTAGGTGGCCATCAGCAAACCAGTATTTTTCCAGCTTCAGCCCACTCCTATATGCAATATGGGTATAATTACTGGCCAACCTTACTAGGTTGTTGGAAAGACTACCAAAATAATGCTTGCAAAATGCACCAACCCCTCTAAAGTGCTCTATAAATGCAGAGTATTATCATTACAAATAAAGGTTTATAAGATTATGCATGGGAAAGAGCAAGTAGAGAAAGAGGTACTTTTCTCCCTTTCTCACAATACAAGAACTCGTGGGCACTCCATGAAACTGCTGAGCGGTCGGATTAGAACAGATAAAAGGAAGTCCTTCTTCACCCAAAGAGTGATTAATACATGGAATTCACTGCCACAGGAAGTGGGGGTGGCTACAAGCATGGACGGCTTCAAAAAGGAATTAGATAAGCATATGGAGCAGAGGTCCATCAGTGGCTATTAGCCACAAGGTATAGATAGGGGCTCCGGGGCAAGTGATGCTCTGTCTTCTTGGTGCTTGGGGGGGGGTCAACAGTGGGAGGGCTTCTAATGTCCTGGCCCCACTGGTGGACCTCCTGATGGCACTGGTATTTCTGGCCACTGTGTGATACAGAGTGTTGGACAGGATGGGCCTTTGGCCTGATCCAACATTGGCGTCTCTTATGTTCTTAAGGCATGCACTGGCCACAGCAAAGGGAAGTGTCAGCCAGGAAATTCTGACCCCGTGAACAGGAATATTTCCCTTCTGCCGGGACATCTGCGCAGCTTTTCCCAGGTGCTTTCCCCCAGGCTACTCTGTGCGACTGGGTGTGTGGGCAGCTGTTGTGGCTTTGCAAACGCAGCAAAGCAGCATATGTTTGCGCAAATTATGCACCGTTATCTCTCTCCTTACAATGTGCAGATGATGCGTCTGTCTCCTGGTAGCTGCAGGAGAAACAACATTTCATCTTTTCAGAAACGCCTGCTTCAATTATTGGTTTGAGGACAATGTCTCTCTCAGTTCATTGCCCTGACGTTGCAGGCAGGGCCCACAGTGTATTGCCGGGGCGGGGATAATTTGGACATCTCATCCCCCTTATGTATACCCTCACGATCCACTGCAGGCCAATTCCCCCTCCCTTCCTTCTTTGCCTCTCAGCTACTGTCAACATTCTGCAATCCTGAAGCATATTGAAGCCTCACAGGGCCATTTGAAGAAGAAGGAGAGATTGGATTTATACCCCGCCCTTTACTACCCAAAGGAGCTGCGGTGGCTCAAGTGGTTAAGACGCTGAACTGCAGGCTGTGGAAGGTCGGTAGTTCAGCAGTTCGAGACCCAAGTGTGCCGCATGACGGAGTGAGCTCCTGTCTCTAGTTCCAGCTCCTGCCAACCTAGCAGTTCGAAAGCAAGAAATTGCAAGTAGATAAATAGGTACCGCTTCGGTGGGAAGGGAACAGCGTTCCGTGCGCCTTGGTGTTTAGTCATGCCGGCCACATGTCCACGGAAATGTCTTCGGACAGTGCTGGCTCTTCGGCTTTGAAACGGAGATGAGCACCGCAACCCTGGAGTCGGATTCGACTGGCTTTCGAGCAAGGGAACCTTTACCTTTTACCTTTACTATCCAAAGGTATCTCAGAGCGGCTTACAAACTCCTTTCCCTTCCCATCCCCACAACAGACACCCATGTGAGGTAGGTGGGGCTGAGAGAGCTCTTGACAGAAACTGCTCTTTTTCAAGAACAGCTCTTATCAGAGCTGTGGCTTGCCCAAGCTCATCCAGCAGGTGCAAGTGGAGGAGTGGGGAATCAAACCTGGTTCTCTCAGATTAGAGTCCATGCACTTAACCACTACTACACCAAATTTGGGTTCCTCCCCCCTCCTATTTCGGTTGTTTTACAAAGTCGTGTTTTGCCGCAGCCCTGGGGAGTCTCCGAAGCAGGTAGAAAGCCTTTTCCATCTACAGGTGGCCTGCATTTGTGATGGACATGGAGGGCAGCCAGTCTACTGTTAGCACAGGTCTCCCCTGGCGACCCCGCAGGGTTTTCAAGGCAAGAGACGTTCAGAGGAGGAGGTTTGACGTGGCCTGCCTCTGCACAGAGACCCTGGACTTCCTGGCTGGTCTCCCATCCAAGGACTAACCAGGACCGACCCCGCTCAGCTTCTGAGATCTGGCAAGATGTCCTCAGCCATCTCGGTTAGGGCAAAGCCACACGGGCTTAGACTGGAGTAACTCTGTCGAGGATGGAAAAGGAATGAGTACCAGGAATGTGTTGTGCATACACCAGACAGGGGCAAGTCACTTGAAGTAGCTCACTTGAAAGTAAATTGTTTAAGTAACACTCATTCCAGGCCACGTCTGTCACCACCAGCCCTGGAATTAAACAGACGGAAATCTGAAAAAACAATGTGGGGACCAGTGTTCCCCTCTAAGCTGAGTTAGTGTGAGCTAGCTCACAGTTTTTTAGCCTCCGGCTCACACATTTTTGTCTTTGCTCGGGAAGGACGGCTCCAGAACAAACTAATTGATGCAGCGGCCAAATTGCTCGCTCACAACGTTAACGCCACTAGCTCACAAAGTAGAATTTTTCCTCACATGACTCCACAGCTTAGAGGGAACATTGGTGGGGGCCTGTCTGAAGGTCGGTCTTCCATGCACATCTTTAATGCACATCTTCTCGCTGTCAAAGCTGCTCTGGCGTGATCCTGATTTTTCCCGTCAGGTGCTTGAAGGTCTGTAACTTAAGTAACTTAAGTCTTCAAACCATGGGTGGGGGGCCTGAGGTCTCTTTAAAAAAAGGTAAAGGTTCCCTTGCTCGAAAGCCAGTCGAATCCGACTCTAGGGTTGCGGTGCTCATCTCCGTTTCAAAGCCGAAGAGCCAGCGCTGTCCGAAGACGTTTCCGTGGTCATGTGGTCGGCATGACTAAACACCAAGGCGCACGGAACGCTGTTCCCTTCCCACTGAAGTGGTCCCTATTTATCTACTTGCAATTTCTTGCTTTCGAACTGCTAGGTTGGCAGGAGCTGGAACTAGAGACGGGAGCTCACTCCGTCATGCGGCACACTCGGGTCTTGAACTGCTGAACTACTGACCTTCCACAGCCTGCAGTTCAGCATCTTAACCACTTGAGCCACCGGAGCTCCTTAGTCTCTTAGTCGGTCATAAATCTGACTCCCCCCCTCCCCTCAGTGATTTCAGTGCCACATGACTTCCTGTCACACCCTTGCCGCTCAGCAGGCCCCCTGACTGCAAAGCCTGAAGACCACTGCCCTCAAACACACCCTAGCTCAGCTACACCTGCAACATACTGCCGACCCGGACTATTTCGTCTTCCAGTTCCTGCTCTGCCATGGAAGGATTCACTACGGCTGCTCTACATGTGACTACATGAGAAGAGAGCTCCTGGCACTCCTTCTCTGCCATGGAAGCTTGCTGGGCGGCCTTAGACCAATCACACACTTAGGGTATGAAAGAATAGCAGAGATGCAGAGAAGATAATGGGATATGTGCCATATCAGCTGCTCCCAAGGCCTTCGGGGTTCTGCTGTCCTTGGGGCAACCAAGTCAGAGTGATTTGCACATAACTGCAAACGTTCTTGCGGGAGGGGGAGTGGCAAAGATGATAAGCAGAGTAGTGGTTATCTTCTTTTCTTGGCTAAGGGGTTAGTCTGCATGGTGCTGTTTGTCCAGGGCAAACAGAACATCTTGCACAAAAAGCATAATTGCTAGGCGGCAGACGAAGGTGATCTTATGGAACGACTCTCCCCAAAAGCAAGGAGTGCCGCTGCCTAATCAGTATTTATGTACGCGGGATAATTACCGGCTGCCTATTTTTGTATGTCTTGAATGAAGAGGGAAATCAG
This sequence comes from Gekko japonicus, assembly GCF_001447785.1. NCBI lineage: Eukaryota > Metazoa > Chordata > Lepidosauria > Squamata > Gekkonidae > Gekko > Gekko japonicus. Next base: position 79,802 of record NW_015169181.1, on the reverse strand, counting down.
CGGGTAAAGGTTCCCTTGCTCGAAAGCCAGTCAGATCCGACTCTAGGGTTACGGTGCTCATCTCCGTTCAAAGCCGAAGAGCCAGCGCTGTCCGAAGACATTTCCGTGGTCATGTGGCCGGCATGACTAAACACCAAGGCGCACGGAACGCTGTTACCTTCCCACCAAAGTGGTACCTATTTATCTACTTGCAATTTCTTGCTTTCGAACTGCTAGGTTGGCAGGAGCTGGAACTAGAGACAGGAGCTCACTCCATCATGCGGCACCTGGGTCTCGAACTGCTGAACTACTGACCTTCCACAGCCTTCTGTTCTATGGGTCATCTTGTTAGCAAGATAGTCTCTACACAGTTTTCCAGATTACACTACTGTTGTGTGTTGAGTTATGGGGCAGGGGTGTCCTTGAAAGCCAGTTCAGTGGGGTGGTTAAGAGCGGTGGACTCTGATCTGTAGAACCGGGTTTGATTTCCCCACTCCCCCACATGAAGCCAGCTGGGTGACCTTGGGTCAGTCACGGTTCTCTCAGAGCTCTCTCAGCCCCACCTACCTGACAGAGTGTCTATTATGGGGAGAGGAAGGGAAGGAGATTGTAAGCCACTCTGAGGCTCCGAGTGAAGGGCGGGGTATAAATCCAATCTCTTCGTTTTCGTCGTCGTCGTCTTGAAAGACAAATCAGAAACAGCAACCCAGACAGTGAAGGGATCACTAGTTTCCTGTTTCTGGCCAGGCACCAAATTCTCAGTGGCTTAGCACCACCCTGTCTTCAATCACACTTCCCGGTTCATGCATTTTTCATGTCACCTGAGAACAGGTGTGCTCTACCTGGATTACCGGTTTTCCACCTGATTTTACTGGCATGAAACGGCAAACTTTCAGGTCTAGGCAAGTGTGTGCAAGGGACAAGAAGTGTGTACATCCTTTCCCGCAGCAGTCTGAGGAAGAGGCAGAAGGAACTTGAAAGCGGGAGAAGTTTTCACTTGTCAACCGAGGAAACACAAATAGCGGTGAGGCCCGAGGTGATAATTAAAGCGATTTCCAAGGCATGTGTGAAAATGTCCTTATGTTGCGCGGGCTGCTGAGGTGGTTAGTTTTAGAACTTGATATGGGTATATTGGGGAGGGGGGAGTCTTTAGGATAAAATTGTCATCATTCAGGACATGTGCAGCCCTGACTGGGAGGCACAAGATACGTCCTTGCGGAGCCTGAAGATATTGGTTTACTGGAATCAGTATGATCTACTCTGACTGGCGGTGGGCTGCCCAGGGGTTCAGGCAGAGGAAAGTTTTCCTCAGCACTTGCCCGCTGAGATACTTTGACGTCAAGATTGTTATCCCGGGAAGGCCCTGTGCTGGTCTACTTGCTGAAAGGGTGACGGTGGCTGAGGGTGCCGCCTCAACGGGGCGCCGAGCACACGCAAGGCCCCAGGAGTTCTCAAGCAGGCAACAGACCTCTGTCCAAAGACAGGGGCACGCAGCTGGGAGAACTGTAGCCTAAGAAAGACAGAACGAGCCCTTGGGCTGCTGTCCAGCTAAAGAAACCGTAGTTGATGGCCCGGTGGGTTAATTCATTAATTGTTTCAGTCAAACTGCCCATGAATAAACAATGGTTCTGAAGAGGGGGCCCCCCACACACACACGGGCGTCACAACAGAAGAGGCTTCCCCTAACCCTGTGGGGGGTGGAAGGGGAATGCTTCTAAGAAAGTGTTTGCTATCCTTAGGTCTGACAGGACTTATGTATTGTATGTGATTAACACATGGGATTCACTGCCACAGGAAGCGGTGGCGGCTACAAGCATGGACGGCTTCAAAAGGGAATTAGATAAGCATATGGAGCAGAGGTCCATCAGTGGCTATTAGCCACAAGGTATAGATAGGGGCTCTGGGGCAAGTGATGCTCTGTCTTCTTGGTGCTTGGGGGGGGGTCAACAGTGGGAGGGCTTCTAATGTCCTGGCCCCACTGGTGGACCTCCTGATGGCACCTGGTATTTCTGGCCACTGTGTGACACAGAGTGTTGGACTGGATGGGCCCTTGGCCTGATCCAACATTGGCGTCTCTTATGTTCTTATGTATGTATGTAAAGTGATATCCCAGCTCCTGCCAGCCTGGCAGTTCGAAAGCAAGACATTGCAAGGAGATAAATAGGTACTGCTTCGGTGGGAAAGGTCACAGTGTTCCGTGCGCCTCGGCGTCTAGTCACGCCAGCCACATGACCACGGAAACATCTTCAGACAGCGCTGGCTCTTCGGCTTGGGAATGGAGATGAGCACCGGGTGGAAAGTTACATCTTGTGATCTAGGTCAGTTCTATAGCAGCAGTGAGAAAGAGACGGGCTTCCCCTCTCCTTGCAGTAAGGGTTGATGGACAAAGAAACGGAAAAGAACAATAAAACTCCTATCTTTGTGCCTCTGAGCTCAGGAAATTCCTCTTAATGAGCCAGTCAGAGGGAAGCTTCTGGGACCCCTAACTGTGGGCTCCAATTCCCAGGTGCAACAAGTCTTAAAGATACAGAGCAGTTTTACCAAACTACAGATAACGCTGACTGGGGCCAGCACAGCACCGCATCCCTAGAGTCGGATTCGACTGGCTTTCGAGCAAGGGAAACCTTTACCCTGTACCTGCATAAAGTGCTGTCAAGTCGCAGGTGACTTCTGGCCACCCCACAGGGTTTTCAAGCCAAGAGACTGAGAGAGGTGGTTGGCCACGGCCTGCCTCTACATAGCAACCCTGGACTTCTTGGGTGGTCTCCCTGCTTAGCTTCTGAGATCTGACAAGATCAGACTTGTCGGGGCCATCCAGGGCAGGGCCTCAAATACTTCGCCGTCTGCCCAGCGGTTCGAAAGCTTCGGCGAGTAGATAAAATGGGTACCACTCCTTAGAGAGAGCGGGCACACTGACCCCCCCCCCCGTGGGGTGGAGCGGTGTTCACGGACGAACAGAAGTCCAGCTCGCAAGATCGGAAAGCCTAGAGAGACCTTCTCGGCATGAAGAAAGTCTGTAATGGGCCGTTCCGGCCAGTGCGGCGCTACAACTCGAAGGAGTCTGGAGAAAAGCTGACGCCATCAGACCAGGCCGAGGAAAAATGCTGACCGGATCACGTCTCATCTTCAACCGAACGAAACCCTCGTCGGCTGCGAATGTGTGTGATTGAAGATGTATATATGTTGTCCTCCCTTACCCCACAAAGCATTGTTAGTCCCTCGTAAAACTGAGTAACTGTAAATCGCTCAGAGCCAGCAAGTTCTGCAGGATTGAGCGATCAATAAATTGAAAGATTATTATTATTCCATGAACAATAAACAACACATTTCCAAAAGCCGGCTACCCAATCAGTTGCAGCACCTTTCCAGTGGAGCCACGGCCAACCACCTCTCTCAGTCTCTTGGCTTGAAAACCCTGTGGGGTTACATCATTTTATGGCATCACCATGCCTCTGCCCCACAACTGCCTTAAGGGGAGGTGCGCGGACGGTTAAAAGAGTTATTCAAACAGACAGAATCATGGAAAATCCAGATTTTCCCTCTGTCTAGGGAGAAGTCCACAGAAGCATTGCCAGAACCAGTCTTTAATTTTTAAAATGAAACCACCCTTGTTTGAGACCACCAAGAAATCGCTCTGCTCTCGGGTGCTGAGAGGATGACCTGCAAAGTGTCTATTTTGGGGAAGGGCAAATTAAGCCCCACCAGGGCCCGAGGAGGAGCCTCTGACTGGAGGGAGCTGGTGGTCAGTAGGGAAGAATGGGATGCTGCATGCAGACGGGAATATTCCTGGAGATTTTGGGGGTGGAGCTTGGGGAGGGTGGGGTTTGGGGAGCGGAGGGGTCCCAGCCACAGAGTCCACCCTCCAAAGCCTCCATTTTCTCCAGGGGGACCTGATTTCTGTCGTCTGGAGGTCAGCTGCAATTCCAGGATATCTCCAGCCCCCACCTGCAGGTTGGCAACCCTATTGCTCTGGCACATTGTAATGCTACCCTCGGGGGGGAGCTTCTATTGACTGTTCAGTGCTTTAATCTAAAGGCTGCTGCGGTGGTTCAAGTGGTTAAGACGCTGAACTGCGGGCTGTGGAAGGTCGGTAGTTCAGCAGTTTGAGACCCGAGTTGCCGCATGACGGAGTGAGCTCCCGTCTCTAGTTCCAGCTCCTGCCAACCTAGCAGTTCGAAAGCAAGAAATTGCAAGTAGATAAATAGGGACCACTTCGGGGGGAAGGTAACAGCGTTCCGTGCACCCTGGTGTTTGGTCATGCCGGCCACATGACCACGGAAACGTCTTCGGACAGCGCTGGCTCTTTGGCTTTGAAACGGAGATGAGCACCGCAACCCTAGAGTCGGATTCGACTGGCTTTTGAGCAAGGGAACCCTTACCTTTACCTCTTCCCCATGCTTTTACTCCTTATTTGGACTGGTATTGGTGAGGGGCCTGATTCACTGCTGGCTTTCACATTCTCGTATTTTTGCTTCTTTTCCCAGACCGGTTTCGGTGTATCTTTGAAATCTGTTTTGTGCCCGACCCTATCTAATTGTGCCTGCCCTGCCTTCATCTGCAGGCTTCAGCCTCTCCCTGAATCATCTGGTTCTTTCCTCTTCCAGTTTTGGTTTTTGTTCACTGTGCACACAGCCTGGGGGGAAAAGTTCTGGGGAATTTGAAAACTTGTTCAGTGCTTTGTGACATCCCGGCCTATCCTAATCATCAAAAGTGTCACACTGCTGTGGCCTGGGCTACAGCTGCGTTTGTAACAACATATTATGAGGGACGAGTCATGTTCACTCAGCTGTGCAGGAAAAGAAATTTGCACTCTGATTCCTCCCCCCCCCCCCGGGC
>NW_015169181.1:71364-74784 GCF_001447785.1 Gekko japonicus | reverse complement strand
GGCTGGCGCCCGAGTTGACCAAGCCCAGCAGGAACTCATTAGCATAATAGGCCACACCCAACAGCAGGAACTCATTAGGATTGGCTACATTAGGGGTGTGTGGCCTAACATGCAAAGGAGTTCCTGCTACAAAAAAAAGGCCCTGGGTTTTGACAACAAACAAGGTAAACAGAATAAGAAGCAAAAGGTGGGTGTGGCTGGATGACCACACTTCTGGTAACATGGGGGTGCGGCCTAATGTGCTAATGAGCTGTGCTGTCAGGGGTGTGGCCTATTATGCTAATGAGTTCCTGCTGGGCTTTTTCTACAAAAAGAGCCCTGCTTGTTCCTGTTCACATCTGTTAAAACATGTTCATTATGTTGTATGCTAACTTGCTGCTCACCCTCTACCTACCTGTATGTATGGACATTGATCACTTCCATTTCACTGTGTCTGAGGAAGTGTGCCTGCACATGAAACCTCACCCCTTGAATAAAACTTTGTGGATCTTCAAGGTGCCCCACTGGACTCCAACTTTGTTCTGCTGCTTCGGACCAATATGGGCTGCCCACCTGGACCCACTGACAGAAGCAGCACGGGAAGTCAAAGTGATGCTGAGCAAGCCAAGCCGAGAGGCCCCTGTGGGGCTGCACTGCAAGAGTCACTCAGCTCAGGGGTGCAAAGAATGGGTATTAAGAACCTCAGAAGAGCCCTGCTGGATCAGGCCAGGAGCCCATCTAGGCCAGCTTCCTGTCTCGCACAGTGGCCAACCAGTTCTTCGGCCAACGACAGGGCAGAGAGGCCGAGGCCTTCCCCTGAGGTTGCCTCCTGGCTCTGGGATTCAGAGGTGCAGTGCTTCTGAACATGGAGGTTCCCCTCAGACACCATGGCTAGTTGATACGCTTATTGTCCATGAATCTGTCTAATCCCCTTCAGTATTCCCTCTAAGCTGAGACAGTGTGAGCTAGCTCACAGTTTCTTAGCCTCCGGCTCACACATTTTTGTCTTAGCTCAGGAAGGATGGCTCCAGAGCAAACTGATTTAGGCAGTAGCCAAATCGCTCACTCACAACTTCAGTGCCAGTAGCTCAGAAAGTAGAATTTTTGCTCACAAGATTCCAGAGCTCAAAGGGAACATTGATCCCCTTTTAAAGTGGTTTATTCCTGTGGCCATCGCTACATCCACTGGCCGTAAAGTCCACATTTTGATCACTCTCTGTGTAAAAAAGTATTGCCTTTTTTCTATCCTGAATCTACTGCCCATCAGCTTCACGAGATGCACATGAGATCTGGTATTTTGGGAGAGGGAGAAAAAGTTCTCTTTGTCCACTCTCTCCACCCCATGCATAATTTTATAAACCTCTTTCATGCCCCTCCCCCCAGTCATCTCTTTTCTAAACCGAAAAGTCCCAGACTCTTCACCCTTTCCTCATAGGGAAGGTGCCCCAACCCCTTGCTTCACCTGAAAACCTGGCAGCAGTGTGGGAAAAGACAACCGGTGTACTGGCACCAGGTACGAGCCAGGTAGCCTCCGGCAAGGGTTGCGAGCCCTCACCTATGCTTGCTTCTGGCCACCAGCAGCACCCCCAAGACATTCCCCCGGGGGTGTTAAAAGGCCCAGTCCCATCCTGGTCTGTGAAGTGAATCCCAAGTCAACCAAAGCCTGAATCCGCAGTTAAGAGTCTGTGTTTTAAACAGGAAGATGTTGGCTCTTTGTGGGGGGGGGGGGGAGAACTAAGATGCAAATCAACTAAAATCCATTGCAACCCTTTAATTTAAACGCAGAGGGCTTGCTTCTCTTTAGGGGCAGCGTGGGAGGGGGGCAGCAAGAATCAAGCACGATTTCCCCCGATTATTTGATGGCCATCCTTTCCCACGATGCTCCCCCCCTTTCCCCCCTTGCACGGAAACGCATCTGACCCAATTCCCCGAAGAATCTCGGGCGGGTTCCACGCCCCCCTCCCCCCCTCTATCCCATCCCAGACTTTGGCATTTCCTCTGAGCTCTCCCAGTAAGTGAGGCGGGCCTGCGCCCCTCCCCGCTCGGAAGAGGAAGAAGAAGCGCCGCATGAACTTTGAAGTAACGGTTGGTGGGAAGGGGCCGGGCCAGCGCGCCTTTGGACGCAGCAGGACTGCGGGGAGAGGAGGAGGAGGAGGGGGTGGGCGCGCTTGCTTGTCCCGGGACGGTCCGCCCTGGGAGGAGGAGAGACGAGGGCAGGCAGGAGCCGCAGGAGCGGGCTTTGGGAAGAGGCCCGAGGAGGGGCAGGGCAACCGGGAAGGAGGCGAAGGCGGCGGTGACATCCGGGCCGGCCGCGGGAAGTTGGAAAGCAGGGCCGGGTCGCCTCCTCCCTCTCCTTGGCAGAGAGTGGGCTGAAGAGATTTCCCTCCAGTGGCACTTTGACAAAAGAAAGAAAGAGGAGGGGACCGAGGGCAGGCCTTGCAGGGCTTCCTCTGCGCTGCGGCGCCCCCCACCACAACTCTTTCCATGCTTAGAGGCCCTCTGGCCCGCTCGGCTGAGCTATGCTGGCCGGCCATGACCGCCTACAGCCTCAACCTGCGCGTCTTCTGGCTGCTGGTGACCTGCGGCTGCATGGCGCTGCTGGGCCTCTGGCAGGCGCTGAGGACACCGGCCGGGGCGGCCTCGGATGGGCCCCCCGCGGCACTGCTGAAAGGCACACTGCTGGTGCTGCTGGCCTGCTTGGCGCTGCGCTACCACCCCCAGCTCCCTGCAGTTAAAGGGGCTCCTTGCTGGGCCTCTGGCAGGCGCTGAGGACACCGGCCGGGGCGGCCTCGGATGGGCCCCCCGCGGCACTGCTGAAAGGCACACTGCTGGTGCTGCTGGCCTGCTTGGCGCTGCGCTACCACCCCCAGCGCCGGGCCCCGGCGAGGGCAGCCCCAGCGAGCCCTGGCCTGGGCGGTGGCGGCGGGACTTGCTGGAGGAGTTCTACAAGCGGCAGCTGCACCTCTCGCCCTACGTGCTGGGCCACAGCAAGGCGCACGTCAGCCTGGTGGTGGGCATGCTGCTGCACGCTGGGAAGGGCAGTGAGGTAGAGCGCCTCACCCAAGGGGATGGCCGGAATGAGGCGCATGGCCAGCGAGAGATGGCAGCAGAGGTAGTCCGAGCGCGGCACGACGTGGAGGGCCAGTGAGCAGCCGGGCCTGACAGCCAGGCTGACGCGGACATGCTCCTGCAGGCGGGAGCGAACGGCGCCCAGGCAGCGCTGCAGGTGGCCCTGGAACCAGCACAGCACCAGCGCGGGGCCTGCCCTCCACGCTCCTCCGCGCTGGGCCTGGCGGCTGTGCTTCCCGGGGCCCAGTGGTTCCCACCGCACCAGGAAGCACAGTATTGGGGGGGGCAGACCTCAGCAGGGCCCGGGGAAGCAGAGGAGGAGGTAGGCAGACACTTACCTTCTTTCTTCGGCGTCCTCGTGGCACTCTGAGG
>NW_015169181.1:42662-71218 GCF_001447785.1 Gekko japonicus | reverse complement strand
CTGGAGGACTTGGTCATGTTCCTGGTGGAGGGCCTGCGGAGGCGCCGCCTGCTGCACCTTTTCCTGGGCAACGCCGCCCTCCCCGAAGCCATCAGCCTCCCCAAGCTCCTCAAGGAAGCGGCTCCCGTCAACCTGCTGGCTGACTTTGATGCTCCCACTTTAGACAAGGTGGCCGCCCATCTCCTGAACACCTGGCAGCAGGCGCCCAGAATCATCCAGGTGTACAGCGGCCACAGGTACAGGAGGACACATCCCGTCTGAGAAGGTGGCCGGGACTCTCTGGTGCAACTGAATATAAGCAGGCAGCTTTGTTTTTGTAATGATATCCATCTATAGAAGAGCCGTCACGTTCACACGAGGGTTGATTTTTGCGAGCTCAAGGCACACGTTCTGATGAATTCTTAATTCTACATACATTGGCATATCAGAAAAGTAGTTTCAAAAATATACTCTTTAGATGATGAATGCACTTCTTCAGAACATGCATTACACGAGAAGAGGCATTCTTGGTTCTCCCACACAGGAGGGAATGCTTCTTCCAGGGTGTAATTTGCCGTTTGTTGCTTCCAACAGGGTCTCCGTCCATTTGTGTAAGAGACAGGAATCATTCCAAAGGAAGAAAAAGACATCATCTTGCTTTGGTGCTCTGCAAGAGGCGCAGGAGGCTCATTCCCTGTTCTCTCTCCATCAGAGAATGCCTCTTTCCAGCAGCAGTTTGCCATGTGCTTGTTTTTATAATTTAAAAATGCATTTTGGGGGCATCCAGTCTCAGGGGCATTTTCTGGTTGATCAGGATGGTTTCAGTTGGTTTCATCCAACTAACTAACCTCTGTGGGAGGTTGTGGCCTTAACCATCCTAGGTTCGTACCTTCACATGTGCCTTCTGCTTGGATATTCCTTGTTTGATAGTGTTCCCGTGAAGGCACGGTGGAGGAAAGAGCAGGTGATGTAGCCTGCCAGCTTAGGTACCGTTCTTACCTTCATGTAAGGTGTGGTAAAGCCTCCACAGTGTGGTTTTTGCAAGGTTCACCTGCACGTGGCAGTGTCTTCCGTGCGCGCGCACCCTCCACCCACCCCCAGAGGGGTAAAAGCGACTCAGGGGAGGCTTTCCCAGTAAGCAAACTGCAGGGAAGGAAAGAGCTAAAGCCTTCCCTCTCTTCCCCCACCAGCCTGCTCCTTGGTCGAGCAATCCGGAGGTTGCATTTTAAAAAGAAAAGCAGTCACTGTCATCAGCTCTTCTTGTGATTCAGACTAGCTTGGGGGGGGATGCCTCAGTGCCGTCACATCCGGGCACTGCAGAGCAAACCTGAATTCCTCACTGGAGTAGTACCACCGTTGGGGTGGGGTGGGAGTTATTTGGCCCTGCGTCCTGATCCTAATACATTCTCAGGCGTTTGTCTGATTGACTGCTAAGGAGCAGGGTGGAAATGGCCACATTCATAACTGCTTGTAACTGGGGTTAGGTGTGGGCCGAAGGAGGGGTTCCCAGGACCCCGTGCCCTTGGGGTGTGAAAATGCCTCTGGATGCTTCCATGGAAGGACCAGCAAGTGGATCCTTGAGTGTCCCACTCGAAGGCCAACCCTGCAGGGGGAATATGGCATCTACGCCATTCCTCCTTGGTGCAGCTTCTCAGTAGAACCGCCCTTTTTTGCAGTTTCACCAGGCTAGTGGGCATGAGAGCTGCTCTGAGTTTGGTTTCGGAAGGGCCATTTGTCATAAGCACACACAAGGGGTTTTGTGTTTCCCCTCTCCGGGTATTTGAAGTGGGAGTTGGGTGGTGCACGGAGCTGTCTGTGTCTGTGGCATAGGACTGTGAGCATACTCTCAGCTGAGTTGGCCGTCTGTGGCATACGACTGTGAGCATACTCTCAGCTGAGTTGGAAATTGAGGGAAGGGTGTCCCCCACGCGGTAGGGCTCTGAGCCAAAGGGCTTGAAATGTCGTTCAGACGCAAAACGTGATATCAGGGACAAGAACGAATAACAAAGAAGTGATGTGGTTTTTAGTTATATGTCGGGACAGGGAGTTGAAACACTTTTTCCCTGAAGTGGTACGAAGGGGCAGGCGATATTCAGAGGGAAGGTCACCTTGGGGACTTAGGGGCAAAAATGTGTCCGGAGACCAAAAAAAAAGCGCACTTTATTTGTATAAGGATTTTCCTTGTTTTTCTTTGAAGTACAGAGAATTAGGGTCTATATATAAGCTGTTTTGTTTTTTAAGGGAGGGGGTTTGTTCTGAAGGCTCTTCCAAAGGACCAAGCCAGATGTGATGCTGGATTATCCAGGGGTGAATCTTCCCGGCGTTTGTTAAAAGAAAAGAGGGGCTGTGTGGAGCCCCCGTTCAAAATAAAAGAGGAGTCCAGCAGCGTCTTCAAGATTTGAAATTTCTTCCAGCCCACGTTTAGTCTTTATGATCGAATGCATTTTGTTAATCTTCAAGGGGTCAACGGGCTCTCATTTTATTTTGCTGCTTCCCATTTGGAATTACCAGTTCAGATCTGAACCACAGTGTGTTGTGTGGGGGGGATTAACTCCTTCCTACCTTGGGTGACTTTGCTAGTTGAAACTGCCCCCCGCCCCCCGGTGTTATTAATCTTGGAAAGGGAAACACACACACACAAACCAGATTTTGAGTCCAGTGACACCTTTAAGACCAACAAAGTTTAATTCTGGGTATAAGTTTTTGTGTGCATGCTGGCCTTAAAAGTGCCACTGGACTCAAACGTCGTTCTGTTGTTTCAAACTGCCTGAATCTACACACACACAGGAAGACACAGATGTTCCTTTGCCTGTGTTTGTTCTCTTCCGGGGCTTAGGTGCGTGTGGGAGGGGGGGGGGCAGTTTTGATCTGCAAAACGGGATGTTTCAAGGGAAGGAGATGGTTAAAACCACAAAGAAAAAAGGACAAGTCTCAAAACAAGGTGTTATAAATGGTTATACTCAATGTGTTGTAAGTTTACCGTGCCAGATAGATGTGTTCAGAGGTTGGGGCTGCCCTCTCCTGTTTTTGTTTTTTACTTGGAAGTATTAAACCCAGCTGCAGCAACCCAGATCTGACTTAGGTGGCTCCAATTTCCCTTTGAAAAACAAAGAACTGGAGAGATCTTTTTATGGATCTCTCTGGATCATGTCTAACTTGCCCCTGAAGAGGGTTCTGCCAAGGCTAAAACAGTATTTGCTTTAAAAACTTTCAGTTTCAGAATTCTAAAAAAGAATCCAGTTCAGCAAGAAGACTTGCATGGAGTTCTGTGTGGTTAGTAATAACAAACTTGCTGTGTTACTCATGGGGTGAATCTCAGCCCTCAGTCAAACTTCCCCAGATGGAATGCAAGGATCTCAATCCTTTTTGTGTGTGTCTTGGCTGTGAGCCCAAGTGGTTTTACTCCCAAGTAAGTGCGCAAAGGATCAGAGCTGTAACATTGTTCTGAAGCCAGAGTTCTGGAAACGGCAGTGTTTTCAGAGACTGTTGACATTTTCAGAGGACTTGGTATGAGCTCATGGTGCAGAAGAAGAATTTGGACAGCTGGGCTGGAAGCCATAGAATCAGGAGTATACATGTGGCTTTCAAAATCAGCTTTTCCTGTAGATGCTTCCATTATCAAAGGCTGGATTGTGTGTTTTTTTTTAAAGCTTGCTTTTGGTGTATGTGTGGTTTCAGGATGCTGAGACTCAACAAAATACCCACTGTAATCTATGTATTATTTATTTATTTAAAACATTTATATGCCATCTATTCAGAGGCCCATATGAGGTGTCTCAGAAAATAAAGGTGTAAAAATTGAAAACATAAAAATCATCAAAAGCCCAGCCAATAAAATCCTAGAAGCATTAAAAACAGCATTAAAAATCCAGCAGTTTCTTCTGAATAGCCATAGAGAGGCATTGCATTTCTGAATGTCACGGCAACTGTGATATAGCCCCCCCCCCAAAAAAGAAAGATTTGCACATTCTTTTGTTTTTAAACATTTAATTTCTGGCATTGGTGTGATTGAATAGTCTGATCTGAATTCATGATAAGAAATGCTGCAGGCCAAGAAGAGCAAGCCGAAGCAATCTATGTCCCGCTTAATCAGATGAGATCTGTAAAATAAATCTTGTTGATTCCAGTGGGATTTTAAGTTGCAATGTTTACAGTGATGGAGGTTCATAAACTTGCTCATCGTCTCATTGGTTCTAGTGGAGTCAATTACTGTGATTGGCGAACCAGCTAAATTTGAGAGTTAAATTACTGTAATCTGTCTTAAGCACCCAAAGATGGAAATGCTGGCAACTGACGCTTATCTAGAAACAATTTGTCTCAAAGACAGCAAGGATGAACTGTAATGTTGGTAGGATCAGTTTTTATCCCAATTGAGTTCTTAGATGTAACAAAAGCAGCCTTAAGAATGCTTCCTGCTTGATTCTAAAGCCTGCGCTCTTGAGGGACTCTGATCTAGATTGCAGCCCAGTGTGCCTTGGGCATAGCATTGACCCTCCACCAAAAACCAATGAGTCTTGCAGCACTTAAATGGGATCCTTGATCCTGACTGGATGTTCTGCTTGCTTAGGACTGCAGCCTTGGGCAAGCCAAGAGTTCTCCAGATTGCTTCTGCTGACTTCAATGGAACTCCGGTGTAATTGAAGAATGGTGGTCAGCTAAAGTCTGAAAATGGACTTACTTGTTAATCAGTTGTTTTTGTTGGTGTTCTGCAAGCTTAATGCAGAAGCAACTAAGTTCTGCTCAGGCAGTAGCAGATGTGACTCGGGGCCAAACTAATACACATGAAATTTTAAACAACCTCCCCCCCCCCCCCCCGGCCTTTGCAAGTGCAACCAGATGGGGCTACTTTTTAAAGGAAGAAAATCCGAAGTGTTTTAACCCTTTCCTCTGGGCTGTTTTCCTCATGGGTTGCATTGCTGATATAAAGGTAGACAGTGGTTGATGCCTGCAAAGACTTGTTCCAATGCGCAAGTGAACTGACCTCAAGTAACCTTTATTGATAGCCTAACCTCTGCCTGTGTTTTGTTTTCTCAAGTTACCTTTTCTGACACTGGGTCATTTGAGTTTCTTATCTGAAGGTCCAAAGGAGTGGTGTTCTCCTTTCATCGGAAGTTATTTCCCCCAAGATTGCAGAACATGGTCTTTCTTGGTTTACCTGGTACCCTTTTGTATAACTTGGCACCACAAGGCAAACAACTTCTTTACGCATTTTGTAGCTTATTTTTGTAAGGTCCTGCTCTGTTAGGTTTCTGTATGTTGTAGTCGATTCACACTTAACGTTTCTAATAGCAGGATAAAGAAATCTTACTTAAGAGTTGCCTCATCAAAAGATCTAACCATGCAGAATTTTGTGCCAGACTGAGTAGCCTGATTTGTGATGGTTACCTGGAAGGTAACTGAAGGCCCCGTCCACACGAGAGGATTAGGGCCGGGAGAGGGACAGATCGGGGGCGGAGCAAACGGGTGCGATCCCACCGCAACATCTGGGAAGCGTTGCGTGCCCGTCCCCAATCCGGCCCTTCCGGCGATAATCCGCACCAAAAAAGAACCAGCTACCTAGGTGGTTCTTTCCAAACGGCCGCAGCAACGCCGGCCGTGGAATCGCCAGCGCGTTCTTCCGCCAGCGGATCCCCGGCTCCTTGCCGAACTGCGCATGCTCCGACATGCGCAGTTCAGCAGACTCCCGTGGCTTTCTCCCTGTCTCCCCGGCATCTGATCATGCCGGGGAGCAAATGCACAGCGGCTCACGGGATCTGTATGATCCCGCCGCCGCATGCCTATTTAGGTGCGGTTTTTAAAAGCCGCACTTTGGCCGTCCCTTTCTTCCCTCGTGTAGCAGGGGCCGAAATGTTCACAGAGGCAAATGGTAAAGATTAAGTATGCTGGATTTCTGTAGTCCCCTGCCTCTGTAAATCTGAGGTGATCCATGTGGTTTCAGACTTTTTGAACTCTGCCGATGCTTCAGAATCATTGCAGATAATATATTTGGTACTGTGTTATTTGTTACTGTTATGTTGACCACGACAGTTGGACCAGACCGCTAAATTATAAATGCAAAAAAAAAAAAAACCAACCCAAAGGGAAGTTAAGAAGGGATGATTATCTTCAGAGTGGAAGTGTTTCTGGTGAGATCCACAGCAAAGATGGAAAATGAGTTAGTAATAATGGAAGAATGAACAGTAGGGGCTCTGGGGTTGGTCACATAGGTCAGAGAAGGTATGGAGGAGGTATAATGATGAAAGAACACATTTGGGAGTTGGGCAGGGCAAGCTGGAACCGGTGGTGGCTGACTCAGGACAAGACTGCCTCAATCCCACAATGCAGTGGGTGGGGCAGAGGTCCAAACAGGGTGCACTGGGGAGAGGCGCTGACTCCTCTTCCTGCCTACAGCTTAACCACCCTCCCCAAGAGTCCCCGTTACCTGCTTTGGGAGAAAGTGGCCGTAGGTATGCTGCCCTCTGGAGGACGGGGGGGGGGGATACACTATGCCGGAAGTGTTGTGTGACCTGGTTTAAGAATCTAGAGAAGGGACTTCTCTCCAGGAGGATTTGGAGGTGGGTCCTCAGATTGCAAAGCGAAAGAGGGATCTGCCTTTGTTGGACCAAAGTGATTATTTGAAAGCCCCACTTTCAGATATGCTTGGTCACAAATCAAAACATTTTGGCAAGCCCAGAGCCAGATTAGTTCCCCTGCTGGTGTGTTTGTTTTTTTTAAGTGCCTCCGTCTCTGGCCATTCAGACTTGACTTGGCCGGCATGAGTCATCCATCTGTCTCTGCAGAATTAATCATTAGGAGTTGTGAGCAGGTTTCGCAGGCTGCAGGGCCAAGGGCTTGTTTATTAAACAGTATTGTGTAGCCTAATGAGACAATCTCTTTTTAAATTGAAGACCTATACAGCGAGGCACGTCATTTTTGACACCGCTGTGTAGCTTGTCTCCCCGCCTGCCATATTTTGAAGGCACTAAAATCTAAACTGAGCTGTTTCTTCTCAGCTGCTGAGAGGCAAAAACGCATTTAATGTAACCACCTCCCGGTCTGCACAGTGTGAGCCATAGTGGCTCCTGGGTAACCAGACAGAAAAGCTTTATAAACAGTCCTAATGTCACAGATGACTAGTATAGGCACTTTTTAATTTATTTGCAGTGTTGATTTAAGATTTGCAATGCCAAATCTGTACAGCCACAGAAGCAGGCACTCTAAGGTAGTTTTCTCTTTTGTAGAGTTGCTTGTTCACCAGACCCTGAGGACGTTCCTGTTATCCTTTTTTTTTTTTGAAACCCCCAAGGGGGTATTTTTTATTATTTTTCATAAGACTATTAAACTACAATGAAAAATATAGGGAGGGACTACAACTTAGGGATAAAGGAAAGATATCCACACTAACTAAAAACCCAAGAGAAGGAGATCATTTCCATGTTAAACTAAATGTAAGTAATACAAGTGTTAGTAACACAATATACTTGTAAAGTTCTTGTTTTAAACAGCTTCTGTATTAGTAAGTTAGTTTTTATGAGCGTACTTCTTGAGTATCTTCTTTACTTCAAAAAGGGATTTACAGAGTCCTTCTGCCCTTCGGTTTTCTATCTCTAAAATCATATACAGTTTTCGTTGCTCCCGCACCCGCTTTGCCCACAGAGTCCTCGTTCGTTCCAGAAGTAGCAGAGTCACTTGATTTGGTTTCTTCATCTTTAAGTTCTTCCCCCGGCTCTAGCTGACTTCTCAAAAATTCCTTAGCTTTGAAGATGGAGTCAATCTTCTCTCTTTTATCGTTGACTTTAAAAATGATACCTTCAGGAATCGCCCACTGATACTGTATTCCATTAGTTTGAAGAAATGAGATTAAATCCTTGTAGCTTTTCCTCTTTTGGCGAATTTCAAATGGGATATCTTTTAAAGTTTTGACGATTGTATTCCCAAATTTCAGTGGATTTGCCGAGGTTGCCTTTAGTATAGCATCTCTGGTCTGTCTTCTTGCAAATCTAACCACAATCTCTCCAGGCAGGCTATTTTTTTTTTAATATAATTGGAGTATGCCCAGTAGGCAGCCTCCATGTCTTTTACTATTTCATCCGCTGATAAGCCTGTTACTGGAGCAATAATCACGCCCATAGTCTTCTTCAGATCTTCTTTTTCAGTTTCAGGCACTCCCTGAAATCTGAGAATCATATTAGCTTTTTCCATTTGAAGCTGTAACAAACGAGTTTCTTGGTGTTTTTGTGTTGTTTCCACATCTGTCACTGTTTTCTTCATTTTCTTATTTGCAGTGTCCATCTCTGTAATTTTCTCAGTTGCATGCTCCACTTTCTTTTCCATTTCTGCCAGCTGGCACTGCTGTAGAGCGAAGTTTTGGTTTAGTGTGGCCAGTTGCTGGTTAATACCACCGAGTTGCTCCGTTACCAGCTTCAGCATATCCGCTAGCAACTTTGTGACGTCTGCTCCCTCTTCCAGTCTTGGACTCTGGCTGCCAGGTTTCGGTTTAAGCTTTCCTCGGGAAGCCGCCATGTTTCTCTTTGTTTACACTTTCAAACCGCTTTGCCAGGGCTCGAAAAACTCGTCGTTGCAATATCGGTACTCAAGTAAGTCTCTCAAAATAATCTCGGTGGTGGTTTCCCCCCTACCCCCTTCGCTGCATTAATCTGACCATGCGCTTAAGAGGCGACCCTCCTTGTGCTCCGCTTTTCCCACGGGGGGGGGGAATCCGTTTTAAAACAATAATCCGTTTACTTTGAACTCACGTTCATTGTTGGTTCTATCTCAGACCTCGCTCTCTCGTTCGTTACTCCGCTCGATCTCCCCCGCTTGTCCCGGTGGAATTAGCTTATACGCGAAGGTCACTCAGCGGCAGGACCATCAGGGCGGAGGGAAGCCTCTATTCTCCGGCATCAAGCCATCGAAGAGGCTAACCCTCAAAAGCCCTCTGGCCTGGAACCCATCGCAAGGGCTCTGTGGGGGTGCCACTTGAGGCGCCACCCCTCCTTGCCACTGGTGTGCTAATCGCCTCCCCAAGCACTGGGGAGAGCGACCACCATCACCAATTCACCAACCGGAAGTCGTTCCTGTTATCTTTAAGAGTTGTGTCGAAGAGGGGGTTCTGCCTGGTGTGGCTGCCATATCATGAAGGGCGTGAGTGTATAACTTGCAATCTGTCTCCTTACCATGCAACTCTTAAAGGAGCCATTCCAAGAGCTGTATCTGGTACAACTGCTTCCTATATTAGTATTTATCAACTAATAACTTGCTTGTGTTGTGTTAAAATATTCCTATTTTGAGTGTTTAGTCTCCACAAAACAACACAAATCAAGTCCTGAACTTGCAGTGGACAGTTGTGGTACAACTACCGTTACTGATTATTGATTAGGCCACATTTGTGCCTTCTGCCCATGCTCAGGGAAAAAAGGCCCTCCTGTTTCAGGTTGTACACAGGTGGAAACGAGAAGGATGACTCGCCTGCGTTTCCTTTTTAGGGCCTGTTGGAGGATGCAAAAGCATTCCAATGGTTATTTAGGTACCAGTCCTGGATAAAGTTGTGCTTAAGATGTTAACTAAGTTTTGAATGTTACAACTTTTCTGGCTTTAAAGATTTCCTTCAAAAATTTGCACTTCTGCTGTTCTAGTGAAAAGCTGCTCTGGTTTGAAACATGCCACTAATAATAAACAGCTATTTTGGGATGCGCGAGTCTGTGTGTTTGTGTGCTAAGAGAACACTCCAGCACAACCCTGGCCTGAGCAAATCCCATCGAGATGAACGGGGCTTGCAAAAAGCTCATAAGAGGAGCATCTGTTGGGTCTCTGCTGCTACTTTCTGCCCTCTCACCAAACCAGGTTCTTCTACAGTTTACTTGGTATTAGATGTATCAGTGAGGCCTTTTGACCACCAGAATATCAGTTATTAATGCCTTCGTGAGCAGGGTTTGCCCGTCTCTTCTGTGTTCCTTTCATGGACTACAGTGCTTAGACACAGATTTTCAACACAAGATGCAGCAAAGATATCTTCAAAAATCAGACGAATATTCCTAACATTGATAAATAGTCTTCATCTTGCTTAGGTAAAGGAAAAGGTTTCCCTTGCTCAAAAGCCAGTCGAATCCGACTCCAAGGTTACGGTGCTCATCTCTGTTTCCAAGCCGAAGAGCCAGCGCTGTCCAAAGATGTTTCCGTGATCATGTGGCCGGCATGACTAGACACCGAGACGCACAGAACACTGTTACCTTCCCACCGTGTTGGCCGAATTGCTTTATTTACAGCAATTGGCAATTTATAAATGGGTTCTTGCCAATTTATACCAAGGTCCTGTTCCCACCAAGGTTTACCAGAGAAGGAGTCGAGGCTGGTGTTGTTAAAATAGATGTCTTTTACTTAAAGAATAAATCTCTTTTACTTAAAGAATAAATCTCATACAAACAATACTGATGCAATCACACATTCAATCAAGTTCCTTAGAAATACAGTATTAAAAATAATCACGTTTGCATTAGCAGGTAGGGTGATGGTGGGTGATACTTACCTGTCCTGAAGCTTGTTCTTTCCAATGAAGAAATAGAACTCTAGGAAGTTTTAACACACGACCAGAACCAGCCAGCACGTGTGGGTCTCTTGACTGCAGATCAAGAGATCAAAGTAGAGGCAAGGGTTTGGGGATAGCAAGCTGGACAAAAGGGGAGTATAAAGCAGGCAGGGGTTGTTGCGGGGAATGCTAGCTAGGAGGGGCCAGGTGAATGGTCCCCACCTTTTATAGGTGGTCCTTTGGGTGGGTGGCAACTGTGCCAACCTCTTGACCCACCTACCTATTAGTCCGTCCCCAAAACAATCCTATTGGTTGCTTGTTGCGAGGGGTGGCTACCTAGAGGGTTGGACAATATTGTAACCTAAGACCTAACTCAAAGGATGGCATCTGGGCAAGTGTGAAAACTTGGCCGTCAGGATGCTCCCTTGAAGTGCAGATGAAGCTTGGCCATTCCTCTGGTCATCAAAGGTCCATCTGGCAGGAAGTGCCAATGTACAAACAAAGCAGAGATGTGGAGTGCGTGAGTACAAACAATTCAGCAATGGGGGCTGCTTTTCAAGTCGTCGTTTTGCTGACAATAATGGAGATGTGTGGTTCCTCAACAGGCTGGTAGCTGAAACCTCATTCACGTGTTAAGGCTTATGCAGGCACCTTCTATGTGTAGTATCACAACAGGTGACTTGTACAGCTTTCTGAGCCTATGTGTGTGTGTGCACAGTCCATAGTGTAGCAATAAACATCGTCCATAACGCAAATATCAATCTCATTCTTTAACAACTGTACCTATTTATCTACTTGCAATTTCTTGCTTTCGAACTGCTAGGTTGGCAGGAGCTGGGGCCAGAGACGGGAGCTCACTCGGTTATGCGGTACACTCGGGTCTCGAACTGCTGAACTACCAACCTTCCGGTCTGCAGCTCAGCGTCTTAACCACTTGAGTCACCGCAGCCCTTCATCTTGCTTAGGTGTTTATAAAACTTTTTAAAATAATGCTGTTGTGAAGTATGATTGGCATATTAAGTTTTTGGGACTAACTGTCTTGATAATAACAAATCTGATTTGTGCCAAAGGCCTTTGCCACAGTTGTCAGGTAGAAAAACAAAACTGTATCAGGGAATGGACCTTTCTGCACTCTTCTTTTTATCTATGTTCACCGGGGTATCCTCCAAGTAATTCTGCACTAAAATCAAGATCAACCTTCTTTTTATTCCAGGTTTCCCCCCCTATTCTGTATGACATTCCCTCCCTTCAGCGTTCAGCCCAGTTTCAGCCTGCTGTCGCCCTGGGTTATTTGGATGCTGTTTTGCCTCAACTCGAACACTGAGAAAATCCGGAGTGGCAGGCAAATGTGGAAAGGACCTAGCAGGGTCTCCAAGAAAGGGGGACTGGGGGGAGAAATTTTTTGGGGGGGCAAGGTCACTTTGAGGGCCCCCAACAGCTGACGCAGTAGAGTTTCACCTTCCCTGGAATGCCTCTGTCCTGCCCTTTCCGCTGCGGATCTCTCCCTCTCTCACACCCACCCACACACACAGAGCAAGAGTATGAGACAGATGCTGGGGGCTGCTGGCTCTGTTTCCTCTGCCTGCCCCCTTCTTGCGCCTGCGTAGCCAGCCGGCCTCACACTCTTATGTGCTGGGAAGGCAGCACATGGGGCTCCTTCTCCCTCGCTGTACGATGATCTGCACGGCGGCAGCCAGCCCGTCATCTGTTCTCATCCTCCCTGCATGATCTGCCTTGCAAAAAGTCCACTTTTTGCACTGTTACCATTTGCTGAGCTGCATAAAGACCTCCACAGGGTGCCGGTAGGGCAGTCCCCATCCCCAGTATATGTGGCCATAGGTAGGGATGAGCGATTAACCGTAAGCCGCTCAGAGACCCCCTGGGGGTTCGAGCGGGGTAGAAAGTTGAAAAATAAATAAATAAAGGAACTTCTCCGCCACAAGAACAGGATTCTTACCTGGTAAATGAGCCCCTGGCTGGAGGTGGGGTGGGGTGGGACTTCTCCTTCAATGGGGAAGTCATCCAAGCTGGTCAGGTCACTCCTCCTCTTGCTCCAGGCAGGGCGCTATGGGTAAAGAAGTGCAAGTTCCAGTTTGAAAAACTTCACTGAATTCTGCAGGGTAGTCAGCAGGATGTTCACATGACATCCTTAGACTTTCTAGATGCTTACCTGCATATTCCACCTTCTGGATGGTTCTCCCCTTTTTGATTTCCAGGGCCAGCATTTCCAATATAAGGCCTTACCCTTTGGACTGGCATTATCTTCAAGGATGTTTACCAAGGTCCTGGAAGTCCTACCTATGACAACAAAGAATCCACCTTTATCCTTGCCTGGACAATATCCTTTGCAGAGCCAAGGAGGTGGAGAAGGTGAGCTAGGATACCTAGTCCACTATGCAGTCTCTTCAGCACACATTTAAGACCGGACACCTTAAAAGACAGGTTGCAGCACTGGCCACTGTGTGGGACTGGAAAAGACTGCGTAATTTTTCTTCTCATAGTCACATTAGTCTTGTCCTCAAAGGAAACCATACAGTTGGCAGCTCCCATGAGTCACCTTTCTAAAGTGTTACAGGCCTTGAGCAAACCTCCATTTTATCCTTTCAAGTTGTCAGAATCGAAAGTTCCCTTCTCGGAAGACACCTTTTTTCTTGCGGAGATGACTTCTGCAAGAAGGATTTCTGAATGAGGGGTTTTATTGGCCAGGAAGGAATTGTGTATATTTCACAAGGTCTCGTCTTGGTGGTACTCAGGAGGGATCCTTCCTTTGTGCCAAAGGTATTTTCCCCTTATCAGGTTAACCAAGAGTTGGGACTACTGTCCTTTGCCCTACACCGTGGCATCCCAAAGAGAGAGTCTGGCACAAACTAGACATGTGCAGGGCTCCGTGTGTCTGCTTAAATAGGATGCCACAGATTAGGCTAAAGGATTTTCTGTCTGTGTCTCACAGCTCACAGCCTTTAGTTAAAAAGGTCTCAAGCCCTGTGTCTGAAAGGCGTATGAAGAGCAAGGCCTGGGACCCCCAAAGGATGTTATGGCCCACTCCACCGAATCTGCAGCAACATCAGCAACCTTTTCCACTGGGGTGCTGGGGAAAGAAGCCTGTAGAGCTGCAACCTTTTATACCTGTATGAGACACTATAGGTGGGACCAGTTAAAATCTATGGTAGCTTCATCTGGTAGAAAGGTATGCAACATAGTGGTGGAACAGAATAAAAATAAAAATGAGGATCCCACCCAGGTTGTAACTTGGGCATATAACCAGTTTGGATGACTTCCCCCCACTGAAGGAGAACGAAACATTGGAACTTACCTGAAGGCTTCTTCTCTTCAGTGGAGCAGACATCCACACCCCTCTGGAAAAAAAATCTAGTCAGATGCAAAGTCTGTTATGGAGGTAACTAAAACTGGAGGGTCAGCATAGCTGTGAGCCAACACAGTCCACACAAATTTGCATAGCTCTGCGTAGAGCGAGAGCAGGTGTGACCTAACCAGTTTGGATGATTTCTCCCCACTGAAGAGAAGAAACCGTCAGGTAAGTTCCAATGTTTCCTTCTCAACTATCTCATGCCCGAGAATACGATGGAGGGGCAGGGCTGTTAAAACTCACATTGTGATGCTGGAGAGGCAAAAAAGTTTCCAGGCAGTTAACTCAGTATGAACACAGGAAAACGATCGGTGTCTAAAAAGCAACAGGAGTTCCAGATAAGGTTGCCAACTGATCAAGAAAGAGGGTTGGTTTGCACCTGTGCCTTTAATGGCAGCCTGAGCTGTAGAAATCAGCAAGGGAGCTTTTGACAAGGCAGAGTTATTACTGCCTTGTTCCTATAGTTCAAGCTGCTGTGAGACACACAGGAGTGGGAGCTAGTAAAAAAAATTGGCAACCCCTCGATCTGGGTGAGGATAATTGCAGGGAATGGGTGGGGGGTATTTGGTACTGGTGAATGTAGAGGGATGGATGCTGGATGGATTTGGGAATGGGGGAATCAGAGAGAAGACGTGAGGGAGGGAATTTAAGGCTGCAGTCCCCCTGTGCATATTTACATGCAAGTATTTACATGCGGTGGCTCAAGTGGTTAAGACGCTGAACTGCAGGCTGTGGAAGGTCGGTAGTTCAGCAGTTCAAGACCTGAGTGTGCCGCATGATGGAGGGAGCTCCCGTCTCTGGTTCCAGCTCCTGCCAACCTAGCAGTTCGAAAGCAAGAAATTGCAAGTAGATAACTAGGTACCACTTCAGTGGGAAGGTAACAGCGTTCCGTGCGCTTTGGTGTTTAGTCATGCCGGCCACATGACCACGGAAAAGTCTTCAGACAGCGCTGGCTCTTCGGCTTTGAAACGGAGATGAGCAGCGCAACCCTAGAGTCGGATTTGACTGGCTTTCGAGCAAGGGAACCTTTACCTTTACCTAAACCCCATCACCATCACACGTTTAGTTAACAAGGATAGGATTAAGCTAACTGGAACAAGGCCTAGGAATAGGGAATGTGCTTGTTTTTTTACAGATCGGAAATCTTACACTCTGGCTGGGAGAGAAGGATGGGGTGGTCTCTCTCAGTTTTCTTTCTGTTTAAGGAGGCGGCAGCAGGAGGGGAGGGGAGCGCTGGAGCCGGTTGGATTCCAGTCTCCGGGGTCTCGAGTTGCTTTCTAAAGTCAGTGCAGATGCAGGACCCTGATCACCTGCCAGGACTTTGTTCTTTGTTTCAGAAAAGAGATGCTTTGGGGGAAGAAGAAAGGGGAACACGCCTGTGGGTGCCTGGGTGCCCATGAGGGCCAGTTGCAAAAAACAATATACATATTAGCTCTAATCGGTTTCTCCCTTCTTTTCCCAAGCAAGTCAGAGAGACAGCGAGAGTGAGCACCCACAGAGTATTGTGAGCTCAATTTCTTCACATTTGTCTCTTCCCATTTAATGTTAGCGTGTGCTAGGTGGTCGTTTGAAAGTGGAGGTTCTTTTGGCACCATACCGTGTTGCAATGTGCACTGTGCAAATACAAAGTAAAATCTGCTCTTTAATAATTCTGCCCATTTCCCTTTCATGTTTTTTACCTAACAGTCATTCTATTCATGGATGGTAGCAGCAAGCTGATAACATTTGGTTTTTATCAGGGTTACGAGGGGTGGGATTTTTCTCCGGGGGCCCACGGTGGCTCTTGGCAGCCCTTGGTGTAAGATATGTAAGAAGGAAAGCGTCTCAGCAGTCCAGACGGTGGCCTTGGTCACAGAATTCTGCCAGTTTGTAGCAGCAGTGAATGGACACACCAAAAAAAGCAATTCTGTGTGCAATAAATTTATTGCTGCCATTCTAAAGAGCAATTTTTGCTTAGTGCTCCCAAAGGGCGGACCGTGCGATGGGGTATTTGGAAGGAGCGGGCCACAAATCCAGGGTGGGAAGGCTGTAAGTACGTGACAGGAAGTCACATGACATCAGAGTTAGGGATCAGGAAGAGGAGGAGCCAGAGTTATGATCTCACAAGTGTCATGGCCGAGATCACGGGCAGCGGAGCAGACTAGCTGTGTGGTTCTACCAAAGTTAGTCCAGTCTAAACCCATTTAAATCAATGGGCATTTTTGTTGTCACGAGCTCAAAGCTGACTTATGGTGAGCTCGTAGGGTTTTCAAGGCCAGAGATGTTCAGAGGTGGTTTGTTATTGCCTGCCTCTGTGTTGCAACCCTTGGTGGTCTCCCATCCAAGAACTAACCAGCACCGACTCTGCTTAGCTTCCAAGATCTGATGAGATCGGGCTAGCCTGGGCTATCCAGGCCTGGAATCGCTCTGCAAAATGGGAATGGGAAGGAAGCAAAACCTGTCAGGTACGCAGTGATTATGTTTTGGTAAGGACAAGAATTGCATTGGGGAGCTGGTATTTTATCAGACATTTAGGATTTCACTGCTTCTGGAAGTGGCGGCAGCTACAAACGTAGATGGCTTCAAGAGGGGGTTGGATAAACATGGAGCAGAGGTCAAAGAATCATAGAGTTGGAAGGGGCCATACGGACCATCTAGTCCACCCTCCTGCCCAATGCAGGACCAGCCTAAAGCATCTCTGACAAATATTCATCCAGCCTTTTCTTGAAAGCTGCCAGCGAAACGGAGCTCACCACCTCTCTAGGCAGCTGATTCCACCTTTGAACTACTCTGACTGTGAAAAAGTTTTCCCTAATATCCAGCCGATACCTTTCTGCATGTGACGTAAACCCATTGCTTCGGGTCCTATCCTCTGCTGCCAACTAAAGACAAGGAAAAAAAAGTATAACTTTCAGATATTTAAAGAGAGCAATCATGTCCCCCCTCAATCTCCTCTTCTCCAAACTAAACATTCCCAAGGCCCTTAGCCTTTCCTCGTAGCCTTTCCTCCAGACCCCTGATCATCCTCGTCGCTCTCTTCTGCACCCTCTCGATTTTGTCCACATCCTTTTTGAAGTGAGGCGTCCAGAACTGCACACAATACTCCAGGTGCAGCCTGACCAAGGCAGTATACAGAGGGGCTATGGCCTCCTGGAATTTTGATGCTATGGCCCTTTTAATACAACCCAAGACTGAATTTGCCTTTCTTACCACCGCATCACACCGACTGCTCATATTTAGTTTACAGTCCACCCTTACCCCAAGATTTCTTTCGCATACACTACTCCCCAGAAACGTAATCCCCATCCAGTATTTGTGCTTGACATTTCTGTGGCCCAGATGTAATACTGTGCATTTATCTTTGTTGAATTGCATCCTGTTTGCAACTGCCCACTTCTCCAGAGTATTCAGGTCTTGTTGAATTCTAACTCTATCTTCTTGGGTGTTTGCTACTCCTCCCAATTGGGTATCATCAGCAAATTTAACGAATAGCCCTTCTACCCCTTCATCCAGATTATTGATAAAAATATTGAAAATTACCGGGCCCAAAACCGAGCCCTGCGGCACTGCGCTGGACACCTTCCTCCAATCTGATGAAACGCCATTGACCACCAGTCTTTGGGTGTGGTCCTCTAACAAGTTCCCTACCACCGAATTGTCCTATAGTCCAGTCCACAGTCTTCCAGTATGCCCATCAGAATGTCATGGGGAACCTTATAAAAAAACTTTACTGAAATCCAGGGAAATCACATCAACAGAGTTCCCCCGATCCAGTAAGCTCGTCACACGATCAAAGAAGGAAACCAGATTGGTCTGACAAGATCTGTTGGGGACAAAACCAATATTCCCTCTAAGCTGTGGAGTCTTGTGAGCAAAACTTCTACTTTGTGAGCTACTGGCGTTAAAGTTGTGAGCAAGCGATTTGGCTACTGCATAAATTAGTTTGCTCTGGAGCCATCCCTCCTGAGCTGAGACAAAAATGTGTGAGCCAGAGGCTAAAAAACTGTGAGCTAGCTCACACTAACTCAGCTTAGAGGGAACACTGGACAAAACCATGCTGACTTCCCCGGATCACTAAGTGGTCCATCAGTGGCTATTGGCCACAAGGTATAGATGGAACACTATGTCTGAGGCAGTGCATTCTTGGTGCTTGGGGGTCAACAGTGGGAGGGCTTCTGGAGTTCTTGCCCCACTGGTGGTGGCTACTGTGTGACACAGAGTGTTGTACTGGATGGGCCATTAATTTGATCCAACATGGCTTTTCTTATGTTCTTATGTTAGTTAAATGTATTTATTTACCTCGTCTTCATGCAAGTATTCAAAGTAGATTTCAGCCACATTGAAACAAAACCATACATTAAAACTACCAGAGGAGAACACACAAAAAAATAAATAAAAAAAAATCACCATTGTCTTAACACCGGGGAGAGGCCAATGCCAGCCCTCCCTCCCTCATGTTTTGAACGCAATCCACTTTACATGTGGTGTTCATGCTTTTCGAAGCCTTCTTTATGTTCAGTTGGTTTGTTCTTGGCACGGGACTGAGAAATTCCACTTCCTGAATGAACTAAGCATTAGATCAACGGTTACAGAGGAAGTGAATCATTCCCTCCCCCCTGTTCTTTTTGAGACAGCTGTCTAGCCACTGCATAAGGCATGAAAAAAAATATGTCTTTGCCGTTCTGGAAATTGATTATTGGTATTAAAATCTGCAGAAAATTGGTGCTGGTGAGCCCATTGCTAGGGTGGATGCAGAAGGCTTGGTTTTTAAACGTTGTATTTCCCAGGGCATTCCTTGGAGATGCCGCTCTGCTGCCTGACAGATGGTCTTGCGGCGATTCATGGGGTCTGTCAGAAAGCCAGCCTTACATATTAATCATTCAAAGACATACTCATATGTATGAAAATGTGGGTGTCTTTCCTTCATCTGCAAAGAGTAGTGTGGGAAGCTGCTGCCAATGTGTGGCTTTAAAAATGCCCCCCCCACTACTGTCACCCCTACTTCTTGGCACAAACATACCTCAAGGCAATATAAATATATGTAAAACATCAATACCAAATACAATTAAAGAAAAAAATACTTGATTCATATCCTGCCTGTTTCCCTAATAGGGATCCAAAGCAGCTTGTATTGTTCTCCATTTTATACTCACAACAGCCCTGGTGAGGTAGGTTAGGCTTAGAGTGTGTGACTGGCCCAAGGTCACCCAGCGAGCTTCCATGGCAGAGTGGGGATTTGAACCTAGGCCTCGCAGAACCTATCTATTACACCTCACTGGAAATGGGGGGACGGGACACAGAAGGGTAGCCAGCATCTTGAGATTATTTTAGTATTTACTTTATTTACATCCTTTAAAGTAGATTGCAGCTCAAAGAACCATCTGGCGAAGCTTAGAAAGCCAATGGAGAAGGGCTAATAGGGCTTCACAGGGGCAGGCATTCCATAATATTGGTGCCACCAGTGAAAAGGCCCTGTCATGAAGAACCACCCTTTAAAACGGCGGAGCACAAAGCAGACCTCAGTAGATCATTCCCCCTGTCCAGCAGGGCCGGCATCAAGCTGTGGATCAGCCCCTGTGAAAGCCTGGTCCCCATTAGCTTTAAAATGTCAAAACCAAGGCTTTGAACTGCGCCCAGAAAAATGGAACAGGAATTCAATCCAGTATGTATAATTAGGATACCCTGGTAATTAGCCCAAGACAATAGCTAGTCCGCCTCATCTGAATGAATTTTCCAAGGCCTTTTCCAAGGCGGCCCCACGTAGAGCATCCTAGCCATGAAACTGCCTTAAACTGAGTCAGACCATTGGTCTATCCAGTCCAGTCTGTTTCCTCTGGTTGGCAGAGGCTCAGCAGGGCCTCAGGAACAGGGGTCATTTTGTAGAAAAAGAGGTGCAGGAGCTCATTAGCACAACTCATTAGCATAATTTATTTGCATATGCCACACCCCCTGACATCACTGGAAGTGTGTCAGAAGTCAACACCCACCGCTCAGGCTCCACTGGACTGTTTTGGATCGCTAGCTATTGGGGGGGGAGGGAACGTGGAGATCTGTCCTCGCAGAGGAGGGCGAGCTTGTACCTGAATAAAACTTGGTCTTAAAGGTGCCACCGGACTGTTTTGGACCAGGGGGCCGGAGGGAGCTCTGCAACTTACCTGGCTGCTTCTTGCTCTGACTGAGGGCTGCTGGGAGCAGGGGGCAGGGCTTGTTCCATGTGCCCGCCCCCTGGGCTCTTTACTGCCGGAGCTCCGCTCCTGTGCGCTCCTGCAGGAAATGACCCCTGCTCAGGTAGAGCTGTATCCCACCAGGGCACACCCTAAGCTGGCTTCAGTTGCCACTGTGCCTCACCTGTTCCTGTATGGGTGCTCCTCCCTCTAGGGTTGCCAGGTCTGGGTTGGAAAATACCTGGAGACTTTGGGGGTGGATCCAGGAGAGGGCGGGGTTTGGGGAGAGGAGGGGCCTCAGCAGGGTACAGTGCCATAGAGCCCACCCTTCAAAGCAGCCATTTTATCCGGGGGAGCTGATCTCTGTCAGCTGGAGATCAGTTGTAAAAGCGGGAGCTCTCCAGGCCCCACCTGGAGGCTGGCAACTCTACCTGGAACATCTCGTCTGAGGAGAGACACATAAAGCCTCTTGCATTCTGCGTTTGGGGAAAAAATGCAACACCTCAGTCCATAGAATGACCTTGGCACCACTTGCCGCGGGGGGCCTGGCAAATTAAGGCAGATGATTACCTTTTAATCACCTCCCAACATGGTTTCCATTTTGTAATGCTGCTCTGAGGCGCTGGGAAGCCCTGATTCGTGATAGCCGGCGTTAACAGTAACAGTGGCGGCTTCTGCTGAAGTTTCTGTGTGACTAATGGACTGCGTGTGCTCGCCCCCATTGTTACAGGCCCAGCGCGGAGCCTCCGCCGAAAGAGAAGAGCCACTGCGACTGCTAAAAGAAAGGCAGACAATGGGAAGCGACGGGGACCTGAGGTCTGAAGAGCAGATTTAGATAATTTTTAAAACCACAATCCTGAAATAAGAAGAAAAAATACACTTGTACCGATATTGCCAATTAAGGCTTTGTGGGTGGTCTGATAACAAGCTGGATTTATCTTGGAAAATGGGGAGTAGGCCGGGGCAGCTTCTGAGCATAATCCGAGCGGTGGCTTAGAAGGCCTGATAAGAGAACAGGAGGGGGACAGAATGCCGGCCAGGTAATTCTCGGCTTTTCCGCATTCAGCAAAGGAATTGGGCCACGCGAGGGTTCCTTCCAGCACACAGAAAGAAATCGGATAATGCTGAGGAGAAAAATGCAGGCAAGAACACAAAGGGAAGGGAGAGCGTGAAACCCCTTTCAAGTCTCCAGCAACCTGTTGGCGCAGGTAAAAATGTGATGGAAGCAAAAAGAGGCACACTATGATGCATGAATCTTCTAACTGTATACAGACAGATGTGTGATCCATTTTGTGTCGGGCTCGGGCTCTTGTGAGTCACCTGGGCCAGGAAAGTGGTTTGGCTCTTTCACCTGTGGGGTGGGAATGGGCCTTTTTCTTCTTGGGACTGACTGGAGTTAAAAGGTGCGCACACCTTTTAAAAGTCACTGTAAAGCATGAGAACTCTGCGGCTGGCACCCAGATTCCTTACTCCCTGCGCTATTTTGGGAGCTTAACCAAAGAAAGAGAACTAGTTGCTGGTTCTCTGCTGCCAGAGGGAAGTCCTGCCACAGGGACTAAAAGATTTTCAACTGCTCCCATTCTGCCTCTGTCTCGAGCCCTGTTCTTCAATTTGATCCATGTCCTAAAACATCATATGAGAATGCTGCAGACCCTTTACTTCTGATTTGCTTTGTGGAGAGGAAGGAGCCCTTCTTGCTGAGGTGAATCAGGGCACTGAGGTGAATTGTGGAAAGGTGCATCCCTTATACCTCCGCAATGAAAAAGGCTAGATTAGGGATGTCAAACAAGTGGCCCATGGGCCGGATCAAGCCCTCGGAGGGCTGCTATCCGGCCCGCAAGGCCCTGGCTGTTTCCTGCTTCCTTTTCCAGTTCTGCTGCTGCTGCTGCTATCTCACAGCTTGCTTTTCCAAGCTCTCTCAATTGCACAGGAGAGACAGATAGGCAATCCTGTCCTGTGTGATTGAGTCTGGTAAAGTACTGGTTGAGGCTCCTCCTCCCAAGGGGCGGGAGGGAAACAGCCAGAGCTCACTTCCTGTTGAGTCTCCTCCTCCCAAGGGGAGGGAGGGAAACAGCCAGAGCTCACTTCCTGGCCAGGCTGCCTCACTCATATACAGGAGACGAAGGGAAGCCTTTAGTTCCTTCCACTGGCTGAGGCGCCTCCCTGAAGGGAGGAGGGAATGAGGGAGAGCTTGCTTAGCTGGGCTGACTCAATTGCACTGGAGAAATACCAGGCACCTTTAAGACCAACAAAGTTTTGTTTAAGGTATGAGCTTTTGTGTTTCTTGCTACAGTGTGTGTGTATTCTGTTGGGCTCCTTATGCTCTCTCTGTGTGTGTTTTGTTGGGCTCCTTATGCCAGGGCTCTCCTGGGTGCAATTGGGTTCCCTCCTCCTTTTCACTGTATTCATGCCCTCATGATCCAGTCTTTCTCAGGAAGAAAGTAATGTGAACTGCTTTAGAAGAGGAATAACAACAAACCAGTGAGGTGGATTAGGCTGAAAGTGTGTGTCCAGACCAAGTTCACCCAGCACATTTCCTTTGTAGGAATTTGTAATTTCTCTGGGGAAGACTACCGTTTTGTAGACAAACAGCCCGCAGTCTGTGTTCGGATGTCTTCTCATGTTTTTGACCAGCGCATGAAGCAAATTATGTACAAAAGCTCACAATGTTTTCCCCTGGGTCCTAGGCTCAGAACACTGAGCATGAGATTTCTGTAATGAATGTCAATAAATCAAAAGAAGGTTTGCAGCTTACAGTTACACACCTGAACAGCATACTCAAAATTTCTACAGCACAGACATTTTGATGCAATAATTCAGAGCAAGAGGCATCAGTTATCACCAGAGACTGTTAAATAAGCAAAATATTGCAAGAGTGCTAGTGTTTTAAGCATGTTTTATTTAAAGTTTTAAAAACTTTGTTTTTGTCTGTGTCCTTTATAAAGTTTATATCTCCACTACCTGGCATTACATTTTATGACACATGTGGCTTGGCCCAACAAGGTGTCATTTATGTCAGATCCAGCCCTCATAACAAATGAGTTTGACACCCCTGGGCTAGATACTTCTAACAAAATCTGGGAATTCAGAGGAGCTCGTATAGCAGCAATAGATTGTTATAATGTCATGATGCTATAGTGCTGTAGCCTGAAAAAGCCCTCCCCCCATACCCAGCAGTGGGGTGGGAAATTGCGGTGGTGGTGGGGGAACCTGAGGCAAGGAAAGCACTGGGGAAACTGCTGAGTGGAGGTGGACAATTATTGCTGTGGGGAAACAGCCTTGTCCATTTTTGCCTCAGGAGCTGGGGATTTTGTTCTCATTGAACGGCAGCTCCAGGTCATCTGATATCTTCCCAGAGTTTTTCTTTCTGCTACTCGTTCTCTCTTTCCAGCCTCCTTCCTTTCTAAGCCCTGTCATTCTGTGGGGTTAATCACATTGGCTGCTTTTGTTCCCAAGGAACTCTGTGAAGACAAACAGTGATCAAAATGCCTTCTCTCTGCTCAGGCTCCCACAGAGTCCTACTTGGTTAGCTGGATTAATATAAGGTAAGTGGGCAGGTTATGCCTGGGGCTCCCCTTGGGCATAATGGTCCCTGGGGCATCTGCTGCAAGATGGATGAGGGCTAGCTGGAGTGAGCCAGGATTTGTCCACACAGCCCCAAGAGTTGGAGACGATTATTTTGAGATTAAACTCAGTTCGTCACTACCCTCTCGGCCCAGATTGACTCCTGGAGTGGTCTACAGTGCTTAAGATCCCATGGAGGTTGTACCTAGAAAGAGTGATAATTAAGATCAATGACCCAATAGACAAGAAAGGTGGAAGAAAGACAACAGCTGTTGAAAACGAGACCATTCATCTGATTGGCAGGGAGGGCATGGAAAAAGAGGGGGCCAGCTATTACTCAGAGGCCCTCATAAGAATGTAAGTGTAGCCTGCTGGATCAGACCAACGGTCCATCAAATAAATAAATAAATAAAATCCTGTCTCACACAGTGGCTGTTAAATACTGGGTTCTGGACGCATTGCAGTGATCAGCCATAGTTTATTTAGTGATTTCAGGAACACAACAAGAACACCAGCAGGGCTTGAGTCCTGCTTATAAAGCATGCAAACACCCCACACACCTACTCCCAAGGATAGGCTATCTACATTACACTGCTTATGTATAGGTCAATTCCAGGATCTTGGTCAGCTATTGTTCTTGGGGAGCAAGCTCGCCCAGTTCAAGGTCCACATTCAGGGATGGCTTAGGCTCAATACATAACAGTGGCCAACCATTTCCTCCGGAGATCCAACAGCAGGGCACAGTCCAAGGCCTAACCCCGTTGCTGCTGCTCAGCACTGGTTTTCAGAGGTAGACTGCCTCTGAGCATGGAAGTTCCCCTCAGTCAGCAGGGCTACTAGCCACTGGTACACCTCTCCTCCGTGACTCTAACCCCCTTTTAATGCCATCTGTGCTCATGGCCATCCCTATATCCATAATTAAGTTATTCTTCCTGTTGGCCAAACATCACTCAACAGCCTTGTTTCACTCAGGGATGCATCTGTGTGCAAAACCTGGGGCTTCGCATCCATTGCAGGTGTACAGCCAATGTGGTGTAGAGGTCAGAGGGTCGGTCAGATCTCGGAGACTCGCGTCTGAGTCTCTGCCATGGAAGTTTGCTCTCAGCCTGTGAGGATAAAATGGCAAAGAGGAGAATGACGTAAGCTGTGTTGGGCCCCCATTGGGGAGAAAGGTGGGGTATGAAGTAAGTAAGTGTTTTGGCAAAACTAATGAACGGCCTTGGTGTTTTTCCTGATTAGATCGGGATTTCATGCGATCACATTTCATCCTGTACTTCCGGGATTTCGTGGCCCGTTGACCCTGCTGTCTGTCTGCTTTTTAATACTTCCTATATAAAATGTCTGCAAAATGAATATCCACTCAGATAACATCTGATGAAGTGGGCTCTGCTTCATGAAAGCTGGTGCCGCAATAAGGTGTTGTTAGTTTATAAGGTACCGTGAGACTTCGGTCTCTTTTTGCATAGAGTAAGTCCCACTTGATCTGGGTACAGGAATCCGTTTGTGAGATAAGTGATTTGCTGGGATTCCAACTCTGCCACCACCCCCTGACTCTGCACAGCTTTCTGCTTTTAGGACTGGAAGTGAAGGCGGTGGATATTTGCATTCTGGTTTCTGAAACCTTCACGGTGTTCTCCTCTAGATGTCACTCTACCGCTGCTCTTCCTCCGTCTGATGTGCCTCTTGGGCCATGACACCCTTCTAGTCCACAAGGGCCTCAGGTGCTTTCACAGTGAGTAGAAACACAGATTAGTCTTCATTGGGTGCTAATTTATACTTTTTGCTGCTCCTACCAATAGCAAAAGCCACTGTTCCATGCTGGGAAACCTGTGCTTTCATGGTGAGTAGAAACACAGATTCGTCTTCATTGGGTGCTCATTTATACTTTTTGCTGCTCCTACCGAAAGCAAAAGCCACTGTTCCATGCTGGGAAACTGGAAAAAAATCACCCCCTTGCGGAAAATAATGGCCTTGCTCAACCAGTTTTGGGGCCTGTTGTATGTGACTCTTTACAAATTTGATATCCTGGAATAATTTTTAGACTAACAGATGGAGCAACATGTAGGAGGCTATTAGCCACAAGGTATAGATAGGGGCTCTGGGGCAAGTGATGCTCTGTCATCTTGGTGCTTGGGGGGGGGTCAACAGTGGGAGGGCTTCTAATGTCCTGGCCCCACTGGTGGACCTCCTGATGGCACCTGGTATTTCTGGCCACTGTGTGATAAAGAGTGTTGGACTGGATGGGCCTTTGGCCTGATCCAACATTGGCATCTCTTATGTTCTTAATAAAGGGAGGTCCTTTATCTAAATGTCTGGCAGGCGGGCAGGGAATGGCCAAGGAGAAGGCATCTCGGAGAAAGCTCTGCTGATGAACATGCGAAGATCAGACCTGCTGATCAGACCATCTAGTCTGATCAGTCTGATCAGTCTATCTAGTCAAGCTTCCTGTTCCAAAGAGCAGCCAACCTGTAGCCCCGGGGAGCCAGCAAACGGGGCGCAGATGGTGCTTCCTACCTCTGGTATTCAGGGGTTCGCTACCCGTGGTTGTGGAGGGTCCCTTTACTCACCATGGCTAGTGGCCATTGATAGATCTCTCCTCCATGAATCTGTCTAATCCATCTTTAAATAATCCATGATCTTTAAAACCATCCGTACTCTGAGTCTTGAGCATCACTAAATCAAGTGGCAGAGCATGCTGTCACTGAATTACTCATCAAGTGCAGAAGCCCTTTCTTTCCTTTGGTAGTCACACATATATGAAAGAGAGCCACATATACCATAGTACAAGAACCCTGAACAGGCCTTTGTTGCTTCTGCTGTTCCAAGTGGAGGGGCTGGCATGTCAGTTGTCTCTATCAAGACCTCCTGCCATAGGCATTCTCAGTGTGTACTCGGGCTTCGAGTATCTTGGAAAAGTTGTACAGCCATATTGGCCCACACAACATCCAAAAGCAAGAGATCCATGAAATGCCATTTCTGAGGACCAACCAAAATCAACACAAAACTGCAAGCTTTTGAGCTCAACAGAGATCTTCATCGGGCAGAATGTTACAATTTTGTTTTAAAGGTACAAGAGTAGAAGGCAGAATCCTTGTGACCTTATCTTCACGGCCTGAGAATTCTGCCTGCCCCCTTCTGTCTTTTAAAATCATCATCCAGCCTGAAGAGCTCTACTGAACTCAAAAGCTTGCATAGTGTTGTGTCAGTTTGGTTGGTCCTGATAAAAGGTGTTCGGCAGCTTGAGACCCTAGTGCCGCGTGACGGAGTGAGCTCCCGTCTCTGGCCCCAGCTCCTGCCAATCTAGCAGTTCGAAAGCAAGAAATTACAAGTAGATAAATAGGCACCACTTCGGTGGGAAGGTAACAGCATTCTGTGCGCCTCGGCGTCTAGTCATGCCGGCTACATGACCACGGAAATGTCTTTGGATAGCGCTGGCTCTTCGGCTTGGAAACGGAGATGAGCACCGCAACCCTAGAGTCAGATTCGACTTGCTTTTGAGCAAGGGAAACTTTTACCTTTTAAAAAAGGTGTTAACATGGATTTTGTTCTGGTTTTGTGTGTGTGTGTGTGTGTGTATCAGAACAGTTTGCTGCCACAGCACATTTCCGTGCATGGCCGCTGCTGGAATGGGGGGGAAATCCCTTCCAAATTCCACTCACTCTTTTGCATTGACCCTCCTACATGTTGCTATTTGGCAACATCTCCATCTGCTGACAGACAGATGGATGCCTCTGCTTCCAAGAGATGCTTCCTCCAGATACATCCTTAGGGTTTTCAAGGCGAGGGGGATAATATTTGAAGGAAAGACGAGCTGAGAGAAAGGAATCCAAGTTGCTAAAAATGTAGCAGGTGCCTGCGCAACCAAGCCGGGGGGGGGGGGGGGGTGATGCACCCACTTGCCAAGCGCAAGAGAAGAAATAAGAAAATAAATTGTGCAGTTGAATGACAGGCTGGAAGACCCCATCCTTCCCAGTGGAGACATCACAGTGAGCCGGGGTGGCATGCAAGGAATATCCCGGGAGCAGACCCTGAAGCGGAACCCAAGCGCCAGGAAGAAAAGTCTGGTGAGTTTGTGGGGAAAGTGAGGGTCTTTTTTCACTGGGCAAACCAACTGCGTTGTTGGGTTTGGGTGGCTGCGGGCGAAATGGGGAGAGACTGGTGTTCCCGACCTACACAAGAGGCTCGTGTGAATTCTAATGTAGCAGGCATATATTCAAGTGGGTCGGAACATCGCCCTCCGGGAAAAGAGCTATTCTGGGCAGGGGAACAGAAGGGGCTGGCAAATTTATGTGTTCGTCGAGGAGAAGCTGTTGATTCAGCCTTGGGGAGTGTGTGTTTGGGGGGGGTTAGAATGACACGAGCTTGCAGATAAGAGGCACAGCACTGTTGGCTAGTGAAAAAGGTAACGTCAGCGAGCTTCCCCCCAGGTTGCAAATTGTATTTTCCCCTCACCTGTTCAGTAAGTACAGGTGCATCCGGTATTTTTAGGGCTGCTTCCTGGTGGCTGACAACTTTGTAAGAATGGTGACGAGGCTGGAGAAGCTCTGCCTGCACGACTGGGGAGCGACGCTCCCTCTAAGCTATGGAGCCCTGTGGGCAAAGATTCTGCTTTGTGAGCGACTGGCATTCAAGTGGTGAGCAGGTGATTTGACTGCTGCAGAAATGAGTTTGCTCTGGAGCCCTCCTTCCTAAGCTAAGGCAAAATGTGTGAGCCAGAGGCTAAAAAACTGTGAGCTAGCTCACACTAACTCCACTTAGAGGGAGCACTGCTGGGGAGGAGCGCTCGTCCTTGGTGGCAGGGAACCGCGTGCATCCAGATGCGCCCAGGAGGGAAGACTGTGTGAAGGAAGGTGCGTGCTGGTGAATGGGTGATGTTTTTATATACAGAGTGTGACCAGGTCCGTCCGTCCGTCCGTCCGTCTCTCTCTCTCTATATACACACACACACACACACACACACACACACACACAGGACTTTTTTTGTAGAAAAAGCTCAGCA
>NW_015169181.1:30870-42469 GCF_001447785.1 Gekko japonicus | reverse complement strand
TCCAGCCACACCAACCTTTTGCTTCTTATTCTGTTTACCTTGTTTGTTGTCCAAACTCAGGGCTTTTTTGTAGCAGGAACTCCTTTGCATGTTAGGCCACACACCCCTAATGTAGCCTGGGTGTGGCCAACTTGGAAGCCAGTCGGAACTCCGTTCCTGTGAGTTCCTGCCCAAAAATAGCCCTGTTATATATATCTATATATATAGATATATATCTGTCTCTGTGTGTGTGTGTAAGAGAGAAATGTTTCTCCAAGCAGTTTCTAGCAGAGATTAGAAAGTCCCAGGTTAATCCTTGGCATTTTCCATGGAAGTGTCTTGTGCACCAGGTGTTGGGCATGACTTTTCTGTGCCTAAGTCCTTGGAGAGCTCCTGCCATGCGGAGCAGGGAACCCTTCCCTAGACGCACCAGCAATCTCACTTGGTAGAAGGCCGCTGTGCATGTTTGTGCGGAGGGCTGGCATCTACAAGGTCCCAGGCATTCCCACTTAAATGGAGCGTGAACAGCCGGACTGGGGAAGATCCCTGCCTGAGACCCTGGATTGCTTGCTTGCTGGGAGAGCAGCTAGAAAGCTGTTCTTTGTTTTGTTGGAAATAAAGCAGCCACTATCCTATGGGCCATGATAAGTGGCTTGCTTTGCTGTTGGTGTTGGAGCAGGACTGGCAAGACCCTCATTCATATCACACAGCCTAGCCGACTTAAAGTGGCCAACACCAGCAAAGGAAATCCCTGGAGATTTGGGGGTGGAGCCAGGAGAGGGATCTCAGCAGGGGATAATCCCATCCAGCCCACCTTCCAAAGGAGCCATTTCCTCCAGGGAAACTGATCTCTGCCTCCTGGAGATCAGTTGTGATTCCGGGAGAGCTCCAGGCCCCACCTGGAGGGTGGCAGTCGCAGGACTGGCTGACCCCCTGCAGTCTCCCAAAGAGAAGGAAGATGAGGGGCCCCTGGACCACAACCCCATCCGCATCCTGGGTGGCGACAGCAGCCCTCCGTTTGTTCCCAAAACATGTACATCTTTGCTTTTTGTGGCTTCTGCCATGGTGTGGGAGGTACTACTACAATGGAATTATAAAGCAGCTTCACACTGAGCCAGACCTTACAGCAGAGCAGTGGTTACTGTGCTCTGGCTGGTAGCAGCACCCTGGGCTCATCCCCAGAGAGAGGGCTTTCCTGGAGCTGGAGATGTCAGGGAAGGGAGTTCCTCCTGTACCCAAAGCAGAGGCTCTGGTCACCAGCTCATGGTCAACTGCTTCCCAGGGAGCGGGTCAGTTGGTGTGTCTCTTCTGGGGCAAAGCAGAAGGAGGAGTCTGATCTGATGCTCGCTTGATAAGTTGCAAAGTCAAGGCAAAAGGCACAGATTGTAACTTTTAAAGAAGACGTTACACTGAAAAAAAAAGTTTTATAATGCTGTTCTGCTCTGCATGCAGAAGGTCCTAGGTTCAGTCTTTGACACCTCCAGTTAGAAGAGAGAAGAAGAAGAGAAGAAGAGATTGGATTTATACCCCGCCCTTCACTTGGAGTCTCAGAGCGGCTTACAAACTCCTTTCCCTTCCCCTCCCCTCCCCACAACAGACACCCTGTGAGGTGGGCGGGGCTGAGAGAACTCTGACACAAACTGCTCTTTTTCAAGAACAGCTGTGCCAGAGCTTGTGACTGACCCAAGGTCACACCAGCAGGTGCAAGTGGAGGAGTGGGGAATCAAACCCGGTTCTCCCAGATTAGAGTCCGCACGCTTAACCACTACACCAAACTGGCTCTCAGGTGATGTGAGAAGGATCAGGTGATGTGAGAGACCTCTGCCTGAGCCCCCCCCCGGGGGAGCCACTGCCAGTCCAAGAGTCTGGGTTCAGTCTAGGGCAGCTCCATATGTTCAGGCATTTAATAAGTTGTCCCCCAAAAATTTTAAATACACACACACACCCAATTTTCTCTTAAATGTCAACATTTTCCAGTCATCTCCAGCAAATTGGGCGAGTATTTAACAAACGCACATCCATATTTTTACGTTGATAATCTTTGACGAGTGGGTTCCTGGGAATGCTAAATTGCCTTTGGGTCCACCTACCTGATGAGATTCTGTGATTTAGACGCATTGTGACCAACGTTCCCTCTAAGCTGCGGAGTCTTGTGAGCAAAAATTCTACTTGGTGAGCTACCGGCATTAAAGTTGTGAGCGAGCGATTTGGCTACTGCATAAGTTAGTTTGCTCTGGAGCCCTCCTTCCTGAGCTCAGACAAAAATGTGTGAGCCGGAGGCTAAAAAACTGTGAGCCAGCTCACATTACCTCAGCTTAGAGGGAACACTGATTGTGACTGCAGGGAGCGTGGATTGGGGCCCTGGCACTGGAAAGAGAAGGCTTGACTTCCCCCTGCATTGATTTCCGGGCTGGAGCTTTGGCAGAGAAGAACATTCCCATATCTTTGTTGTCCTCTCTGCCCGTCCCTGATGCTTTTTGCAGCTAAATACATGTACGTGGATCTGATAATTTATTTTTTATTTTGAACACTTTTATTCCATCCAGTGTACTTCCTTCTTCCTTCCTTTGCATTATCCTCAGAACAATGACCCTGCGAGGTAGGTTAGGCTAAGGCAGGGCTCTTTTTGTAGAAAAAGCCCAGCAGGAACTCATTAGCATAATAGGCCACACCCAACAGCAGAAACTCATTAGCATATTGGGCCACACCCCTGACAGCACAGCTCATTAGCACATTAGGCCGCACCCCCCATGTTCCCAGAAGTGTGGTTATCCAGCCACACCCACCTTTTGCTTGTTATTCTGTTTACCTTGTTTGTGGTCAAAACCCAGGGCTTTTTTTTGTAGCAGGAACTCCTTTGCATGTTAGGCCACACACCCCTAATGTAGCCAATCCTAATGAGTTCCTGCTGTTGGGTGTGGCCTATTATGCTAATGAGTTCCTGCTGGGCGTGGCCAACTCGGGAGCCAGACGGAACTCCGTTCCTGTGCGTTCCTGCCCAAAAAAGCCCTGGCTAAGAGCATGACTAGCAAATGGTCACCCAGTGAGCTTCCCATGACAGAGGGTGGGGAGTGAAAGCTTGGGACCCTCCCAGATCCTGGATCCCCTGGGTCACTTTCGCCACAAGACTGGCCCAGAGACACTGTGTGTTGAAGGCAATAAAGAAATAGCATGGAGCTAGTAATGGCGTGGCATTGAGGGCTAGTCGCTCTCCGGCTGAGGGTTGCAGGGACACAAGCCTTAGCCTTTTTTCCTTGACATGCTAGCTTTCTAGGAACCGGAAATGTCATTGTGTGGATGAATGTTCAGACAGGTGAGTCCTGAACTGCAATATGAACATTTCCTCCACAGAGAAAACTAGCATCTCAGGGAGTGTGGTCCTGGACAAGTTTTCTCCCTGACTTACTAGTTTTCTATGTGGCAGGGAATGGTGTGACTGAAGAATATTCCATCCTACAAGTCCCCACTTGAAAAACATAAAGCCTATACACAGATTGGCCACTTCAGAGAAAGCTATATCAATAGAGTGATTAACACTTGGAATTCACTGCCACAGGAAGTGGTGGCGGCTACAAGCATGGACGGCTTCAAAAGGGAATTAGATAAGCATATGGAGCAGAGGTCCATCAGTGGCTATTAGCCACGAGGTATAGATAGGGACTCTGGGGCAAGTGATACTCTGACATCTTGGTGCTTGGGGGGGGCTCAACAGTGGGAGGACTTCTAATGTCCTGGCCCCACTGGTGGACCTCCTGATGGCACTGGTATTTCTGGCCACTGTGTGATACAGAGTGTTGGACTGGATGGGCCTTTGGCCTGATCCAACATTGGCATCTCTTATGTTCTTATGTTAATATTTTCAGCCCACACACATGTTCTCAAATAGGTGGGGGGTTGAAACCTGACTCCGGGCTTCTTAAATTCCTCGCAAAATGCGCGTTGTTTTTTAAAGTCATGCCCAGATGCACAGGAAGACACCCCCCCCCCCCCCCCCCCCCTTAGCGCCCCTTATCGGTGGTTCCCGGGAGTTTTCCTCCCCGGCTCCCGGGTTCAGCCACCGTCCTGGCGACGACCGCCCCCTAGCGACGAGTGCGAAACCCAACCCTCCCCGGAGAAGCCCGGTTGCGATGGTTCGCGGCGGGCGTCTCGGTCGTGACACGTGTTGCGCCGGACAAACCACCTCGCTATTGACGCCGGTGGCCGTTTTTACGCAGCGGGCTGCGTGCGGAAGGTGGCTGCGCGCCGGCCCTCGCCGTGCAATGCCGGGAGCCAAGCGGGGGGGCTCGGCGAGAGCGGGCCGTCGCAAGGGGGGCTGCAGAGCCTTGCAGTAGAAGCCCGCAAAATGCGCGGAGGGCTGCGAGCGTCCCCGCTGCCCCCCGGACCTCGCCAGGCGGTGTGAGCGAGCCCGCCTCGCCGGGGG
Organism: Gekko japonicus; assembly: GCF_001447785.1. Lineage (NCBI taxonomy): Eukaryota > Metazoa > Chordata > Lepidosauria > Squamata > Gekkonidae > Gekko > Gekko japonicus. The sequence continues at coordinate 38,070 of NW_015169181.1, read as the reverse complement.
ATCTCGGAGAAAGGCACGGCCGGCCAGTCAATCAGCCAGGCAGTCCTCATTGAGCAAGCCGGGCACGTCGGAGCTCCCCACTGGGGAGGCAAAGTGGAGACCGGCGCCATACCCAGGCTGAGCAGCCGGGAGGGACGGATGCGAGAGACCCGGGGAAGATGGCGTATATCCAGGTAGGGCCGGGCAGCCCGGGGGGGGGGGGGGGGGGGGGGAAGGAAAGCGGCCCCGGGCTGTGCCTGGAGGTGCCTGACTCTGTGCCCGGCTTCTCCCTCCAGCAAGAAACTTAGGCGAGCAGAGTTGAGCGGCTTGACTTTACTCCCTGGTGCAAGGAGATCCAACCTGTAGCATCGTCCCTCCTCTCCAGTGGGCCGGGCGCGATTGGGTTTTCGCTTTAATTATTGACATCGCCCTCTTATTGACTCGCCTCGGTTTGTTGTTTTTGCCGGCGAGCGCCTCGTGGGTTAATGGCCTCGCCGCCCAAAATGGGCTGGGAAGAAATTGGATCTCTGTGTCATTGTAGCGAAAGTCAGCGGTGTGCGCGGGAGAAAACGGGAGAGGTTTGCAGGAGGCGTGTAAACAACTATTTGGCATGCACAGGGCGTGGCCGGGGAGGGGAGGGGAGGGGTGGGGTTTTTTTGCGGGTCTTTCCAGTCGGTGTTGGTGATTCTGTGGGCTGTGTGTGGCCCCCAACCCCGGATGTGAACATCTAGGAGGGTAAGCATGCGTGTGTGCAGAAATCTCCATGAAAGGGAAATCAGAAACACTAAAGAGCGCAGGATTTGCACTCAAGGCTCTAAGAAAAGGGATGGACAGTTTTGCAGGAGATGCTTTGGCAAGTTGTCGTTCTCTCTCTCTCTCTCTCTCTCTCTCTCTCTCTCTCTCTCTCTCTCTCTCTCTCTCTCCCTTTGCCCCATTATGTGTGGCAAGTGTTGACAGTGACCACCTATGGGCTAGAATGATGAGAGGACTTCGGTGCATGTAACAGACCTCAAGCCTATGCATGACTTTTGAGGGAACGTAGAGGAGGCAAGGCCCATCTAGTCCAGCATCCTGTGTCTCACATTGGCCAGCCAGAATGCCACTGAGAAAAGCCTCAAGCTTTTTTCCAAGGCAATATCAGTAACTGTTAATTTAAGATGCACGGCCCTTGAGCATGGAGATGCTGTTGGGTCATCAAGGCCAACGGCTGTCGAGAGACCTCTTCTATGAATTGATGGAATCCCCTTCTTAGGCCAGTGCTCAGCCTAGTAGTTGTCACTGTATCCTGTGGCGGTGAGTTCCATAAGTTACTTACGTACAGAACAAATTGTAGTAATAAGTATGGGTTGGTTATAAATTTAAGATGGTCTTGTAGGATAGGTTGCTATTACTGCCATTTAGCAAACTGGAGGCAGAGCGAGAGAGTTAGCAAAGTTCGTAGCAAAGGAATGATTCCGACTGAGCTCCGGTTCCCCAGAGGCCTCGTCAGAGTCCCGCAACTTCTTCTCAGCCCCACCACCGGCCCTGTTCTGCTGACGGCTGCCGCCATTGCACAGGGTCCAGCAGCTGCCTTTTGTAATTAAAAAGCCAAACAACGTCTAGATTCAAAGCGACTTAACATTACTGATAATTGGCATGTTGGTTAATAACGTTTCTGCAGCCCTGACAGGAGTCTTCTGGGAGGGAGCGGCCCACGCGCGGGAGGGCTCCCGGCCAGTCACAGAAGCAGCCTGCAGCATAAACCTGTCCATGGCTGGCACTTGGGTTCCTGGCACCTGTTCCCCTCCATCCTTTCCCTTTCTGTACAGCCTCTCAAAGAAGCCCTTTGCCTGCCATTCCCTTCGCATACTGGTGATTCTAGCATCCAGCCTACTCCTCCGGTGTACCTTGACGTAAAGATTTCTGTTTTTAAACAGCTGGTTCCACACTGAGCTCTGCAGAACCCCGTCAGAGAGGCTCTGCTGGCTGGATCAGGATGGATCCTGGCCTACTGGCCTCCGAAAGCCGTAGCCAGGAGCTGACCTTCAAGCAGTCATGACTCATGCACATTTAAAGATTGCGAGATCAAAATTTCAGACTCGGCAGATGTTACAACCCAGACGATGCTTGGAACTCCTGGTAGCGTAACCAGATGAATCACACACAAATCCCCCCTAGACTCCTGTTCAGAATTTATCTGTCCTATCTTCCTATCACATGTCTAGTCCTCCAAGGATCTTAGGCATACCTTCTCCATTTTGCCTTCACAACAACCCTGTGAGGTAGGTTAGGCTGACAGAGAGAGAGAGAGAGAGAGAGAGAGAGAGAGTGTAACTGGCCAAAAGCTATCCGACAAGTTTCTCCCTCCGTTTTATTCTCTCAACAACCTTGTAAGGTAGATTAGGCTGGGAGTGAGTGTGACTGGCCCACAGTCACCCCCTGAGCTTTATGACCAAGTGGAGACTTGAACCCTAGACATAATCGGGCGCACTAACCACTGCACCACACTGAAATATATATATATATAAATACAAAGGGGAATCCAGGTGGGGGAAGCCAAATAATACATGTTTCATTTAACCATCATGGTTAATAACTATTGATAGACCTGTCTATAATGCCATCCTGGCCTAGCGGCCATCACTATGTCATGCAGCAGTAAGTTCAACGTGTTCATTATGTGTATAATAATTTTACAAGCAGTCTGTAGAATAGACGGTTCCCATTCGGTCTCTGTGTCGGTCATACAGATGAGGCCGGTGGCTCAGTTGGGGGGACGGAGTGTCTTTGCCCCCCGCCTGCCCTTTGTGCAAGGGTCCTTGGTGCCCCGTGTGGCCCCAGAGTCTGCCTTCCCTTATTCATCCATCGCTGAGATGGCTGCTGCAGATGGGCAAACGGAAGAGAGGGGCCGTGGCTCGGTGGTAGAACACCTGCTTGGCATACAGAAGTCCCAGGTTCAATGTTCCCTCTAAGCTGTGGAGTCTTGTGAGCAAAAATTGTACTTTGTGAGCTACTGGGATGAAAGTTGTGAGCGAGCCGTTTTGCGCCTGCATAAATCAGTTTGCTTTGGAGCCCTCCTTCCTGAGCTGAGACAAAAATGTGTGAGCCGGAGACGAAAAAACTGTGAGCTAGCTCACACTAACTCAGCTTAGAGGGAACACTGCCCAGGTTGAATCTCCACCTTTCCCAGTTAAAACAGGTGATGGGAAAGACCTCTGCCTGAGACGTTCTGGGTAGACAAGACTGTGCTTGATGGACTTAGAGTCTGATTCGCTATGAGGGGGCTTTATGCGTTCACGGAATGGGACCGGGCTGTCTCCTCCTGCCCCAGGTATGTGGGGGCCAGCTGTGGCTCTGTAGCAGCACATCTGCTTTGTGGGAGGAAGGCTTCTTTGCATCCGAGATGGTTGAACTATTGAAACCTGATTGGATCTGGTGCCTCGTAGACAGGATGGAGGGGTAAGGCCTCACAACAGCAAGAACCCTGTGAGGTAGGTTAGGTAAAGAGAGAGCGATTGGCTGAAGGTCACCTCAGCAAGCCTTTGTGGCGGGGGGAGGGGGGATTTGAAGCTGGGTCTCCCCGAGCCTCTTCTTGACCCTCAAATCTCGTTTATCTCAGGGCTCCCCTTTTCGGATTGCTGCCACTGACAGCCACAGCCAGGATTAGCGCTGTAAATGCTGAAAGGATGCTGGCATTCAGTGGGCGGCGGCGGCGGGGTGTGTGTGTACCACTGCCCATTTCCTAGGCCCCTGGATTGTGAGCTTGTGGGAAATAATGGGAGGTGTCCTTTTCATCGTATGGAATCAGCACAGCAAAAGTCTGCTAGCCCTCCTGCGTCCACGTTTCTCCAGGCAGGACTGCTCTGTGCTTAAGTACGTTTCCCTAAAATACAGCTGTGAGAGCCTCAAGAGCCACAGGCCATTCTTATGCCTTCGTATCTCACTGACCAGAATAAAACATTGACCCTTCTTCCTTTAACGGCTCCGGCTGCTGCTATGGAAAACGGCCCTGTGGAAGTTCGGAACGGGAAAAGACAGAAGAGTGTTCAACGAACTGAGCAGTGTAAAAATAGCAGTTGTCTCTAGAAACCTGCTTTTTGCACACCGGTGGGCTCTTTGTTTCTTAAGAATGTAAGAAGAACCTCACGGGATCACACCAGTGGTCCATCCAGTCCTGTTTCCAGTTGCTCTAGAGGGTCCATAAATAGGGCAATAGCCAGTTTGGTGTAGTGGTTAAGTGTGCGGACTCTAATCTGGGAGAACCGGGTTTGATTCCCCACTCCTCCACTTGCAGCTGCTGATGTGACCTTGGGCAAGCCATAGTTCTGATAAGAGCTGTCCTTGAAAAAGAGCAGTTTGTGTCAGAGCTCTCTCAGCCCCATCCACCTCACAGGGTGTCTGTTGTGGGGAGGGGAAGGGAGAGGAGTTTGTAAGCCGCTCTGAGACTCCCAAGTGAAGGGCGGGGTATAAATCCAATCTCTTCTTCTTCAAAGAGGTCTTTCCCTGCTGTTGACTCCTAGCATTGGTGGTCAAAGGTTCCCTTGGGTCACCGTGGCCAGTAGCCATTGGCAGACTGACCTGCCCATGCATCTGTCCAGCTCTCCTTGAAAGCGTCTGTTTCCTGTCGCCCAGTGCTTTGTGGGTCCCAAACAGCTGTTTGTGTTTGCATTTCTCTCCTGGCTCGACAGATGTCTGAGGCATTGTCAATTGACTGCATTTGCTTTCTCCCTTGTGGTTTTGAACTCTGCCATCGTTACCAGTTCCGGGTGGCGCTTGGGGCTCCGCTTCCATTTCAAGGACTCAGTCCACGGACCTCCTGTCTTGCGCGTCAGATATCATGATTGCTTAGCCCTCCTTTGAGAAGCATGGAAAGGGGTCCTCGAAGGACCGCCGCCTCCTGTTCTGTCCAGCCCAGCCTGATCTCAGTGCCCCCTGCCAGGTGCTGACCAGAGACAGGGGCCTTTTCAGTGGTGGCACCTTGCCTTTAGAATGCCATCCCACTTGAGGCACTAAACTGGAACATCTCTTTTTGCCAGGTTTTTATTTTATTTAGGAGCTGCGGTGGCTCAAGTGGTTAAAATGCTGAACTGCAGGCTGTGGAAGGTCAGTAGTTCAGCAGTTCGAGACCCGAGTGTGCCGCATGATGGAGTGAGCTCCCATCTCTAGTTCCAGCTCCTGCCAACCTAGCAGTTCGAAAGCAAGAAATTGCAAGTAGATAAATAGGGACCACTTCAGTGGGAAGGTAACATCGTTCCGTGCGCCTTGGTGTTTAGTCATGCTGGCCACGTGACCACGGAAACGTCTTCGGACAGCGCTGGCTCTTCGGCTTTGAAACGGAGAGGAGCACCGCAACCCTAGAGTCGGATTCGACTGGCTTTCGAGCAAGGGAACCTTTACCTTTTTATTTTATTTTATTGGACAAATATGGAGACAAGGCAGGGGGCCAAAGCAGAGATTTGTTTATTACTACAGAGTAGCTCCTTTGAAAGATTTCTTAAAAAAAAAATACAGATAAGCAGAGCGGTAAGTGTTGGGGTGTGTGCTCTTAAATCTATTGTAATAATGCACTACAATCAAAATGGTGACTCAGTTTACAGTTCTCGATGAAAAGCGAGTTCCCCCTCTGCCAGCCTTCTTGACAGTTCCTTGTGACTGGCAGGCCATTTGAGATGAGAAGGGTATGCCCTTCAGTAAAGGAAACCCTTTGCATCCACACCACTGAGCTATTCACAACCATCTCTCCCCCCCCCCACCCTATACTTACAGTGTGCCTTTTCTCTCTCAGCCACATAGAGGACCTTCTGTAGCCATCCAGAGATCAAAGGAGGCGTTCAGTGCCTGGCTGAGAGACTGCTTGAAATAAAGAGCTTTCCTTAATCAAGCTGTTTGTTGGTCTCTGGGCTCGTTTGGGGAAGAAATCGGTAGATAAGACTCTTGGTTGTGTGATGAGTCATCCCTTGAATTACCTCCCAATATATCCTCAATTATGCTAGAACTCAAGAAATATATTAACCAGGCTCGCTTGCCACGTTGCCACTCCTTGCGCTCAGGGGGACCAATGATGCATTTAGCACATGCGCTCCTAAGCCTGGAAAACAGTTGTGCGAGTCAGCCGTCATTCTGCGTGATGCTGGGACTAGATCAGCTAATTTAGCAACAGATGCCACCTCATTTCGGCTTCTTGCAGCATCCTCGCTCGTACCAAAGCTGAGAGCGGCAAGCGATGAAGCAGCCTTACTGCGCATGTGTGAATCCCAGAGGCCTAGGGGTGCCGCCAAATGTTGCAGCCCCACTGTTTTGGCACAGAGGTTCAGTTCATGCAGCACACAGCAGCACGATTTAGATTAGCTGTTGGTTAGTTTATGAAACCCGGGTTCAGCTCACAGCCAGTCACTCAAATCCTAGGTTGCCTTGACAAATACGAGTGTCATTTTCTTCACTCTGTGGTGTTTGAGAGCATTGCCAAAGAATGAGGCAGGGTTAAAACAGAATTAAGCCAGTATGCCACATTCAGACAATGACATGAAACCATTGCTATGATTAAGTGTGTTTAGTAAACCAATCAGATGTGGGTCCGATGCATACAATCACACTAACCATAGTTTAATTAAGCCCTGGTTCCATGTACTGCTTGTACTGAGCCATTAAATCTGGACTTCGTTTTCCTGTTGGCAAATCAAGTGTTCATTTTTGTGCCATTTATTTTGCTGTGCTGAGGTTCCCCCATTATATCTTCCCCATTGCTAATGTTGTGTTTGTATCTATGCCATAAAAAGGTGTCAAACTAACAGATTGGGAACTGCATTCAAGGCAAATGAATGGAATGAAAGGCTCAGAAAGGCACACAAAAGCAACAGGGGGAAAATCATTCCTATCTATGCCACCTGTTCCTCTATTGATGGAGCATATGCTTTGCTTGGAGAAGGACTAAGGTTTCCACGGGGAGTGTGGGTCACGCTTTTGTCAACAGTCACGAGAGCTAGAAACTTGATTTTTTTAAGCAAAAAGGATTAAAGCCAAATCTTGTGCCAGCTACAGTACTGAACGGGTACATGAAAACCTCTGATGTCTAAGTCATTGTATGACAGTTCTAGCCTCCTTCCCAACATGGGGGGAATGCCCACAGCTCAGTGGGGGAGAGCACAAAGAAGCAGAAGGCCCCAGGCTTAATCCCCCACATCTCCAGCAGCAGCTACCCAAACCCCTTGCTGTATGCAACTCTGGGGAACTGCTGCTGATCAG
>NW_015169181.1:10071-30845 GCF_001447785.1 Gekko japonicus | reverse complement strand
TGCTTCATTTCTTGTAAAAAGGGTAAAGGTAAAGGTTCCCTTGCTCGAAAGCCAGTCGAATCCGACTCTAGGGCTGCGGTGCTCCTCTCCGTTTCCAAGCCAAAGAGCCAGCGCTGTCCGAAGACGTTTCTGTGGTCATGTGGCCAGCATGACTAAACACCAAGGCGCACGGAACGCTGTTCCCTTCCCACCGAAGTGGTCCCTATTTATCTACTTGCAATTTCTTGCTTTCGAACTGCTAGGTTGGCAGGGGCTGGAACTAGAGACGGGAGCTCACTCCGTCATGCGGCACACTCGGGTCTCGAACTGCCGAACTACCGACCTTCCACAGCCTGCAGTTCAGCGTCTTAACCACTTGAGCCACCGCAGCTCATTTCTTGTAAGGCAGCCCCAAACTCTGACCTTTGGGAAAGGGGAGACAGTGCGTCTGGGTGATAAGGAGAGGATCCACTCATTTCAGTGGAATCTGCTTCCAAGTGAAGCCTCAAATTGAGGCACTCAGTCCCACTCAGTTTTGAAGACAGAGTAAGGAACTAAAAAGAGGGACAGTGCAGGGCGGGGTGGGGGTGGGGAGTGCGGCAAGGATGTGAAATTGCAGCCTGTTGAGGAAAATGAACAAATGAAACGGACACACACACACCCCTCCTCTCCAATCCTTTATCTTTTTTCTTCAAAGGCATAGGATAATCAGAGCAGGGCACAGCGGCAGTGTCTTGCTAGGAATCAAAGCCCTTGCCGAGTGCTTGAAAGGCAGGTGTTCCGGGGTCACTAGAGAGCTTTGCTAAAGTGGTCTTGTCTCTTTCGTTTTCTTCCCCTTTGCTTCGGCGTGGATATCTAAAAGGACAGTTGGAACCAATAAATGAGGTGAGTTAATCTGATGATTCATTCCTCCCGCTCTCGTCTGTCCCCATGCACAGGGAGACGGTCATGCATTTTAGACTGCTTCTCTTTCTATGGTACATTGGGGGGTTTTTTTGGTGCGTGTGTTAGGGGTTCTTTAGTTTATGCATTTTTCAGCACCCACCGCTTCTTTGTAGACCATGCACATTTTAGCTTATTAAAGACAAAGGCTGCTTAAACTATAATGCAAATGCTTAAATATGTATTGAAATGGATATTTAAAATATATATTCGGTTCACTTGAAATATATTGTTGAATCTGCATGAGAGTGTAATATCTGGTATTCTGTACCTGGATTCCCTGAGAACTTTGTTTCCATTTAAAACAAAAAGTCACTAGTTATGTGCATACTTACAGACTGTGGCCATGCACTGGGTTAAATTCTACCAGTTTTTCTGCTTGATCTTACCATGTGCACCTGCTCACCGCAGTCTGCATCATGTACAGCTTTTATCCACGCACGTCCCACAGTTTCCAGCATGGGATTTTAAATGATTAAAATACACCAGTACAGATCCTTGATTAAAACCAGTGTGCCTCTGCTGTACCCCGTTGGCACCTCACTCAGCTCCCGGGGGCCTGGCTGGGAATACGTCTTCCTAGTTCATCTCTCTTGGCAGCTCTGTAGCTGCGATGTGCCAGTAGGTACCTTAACTTTCCTTATCCCATATCGGTGGCATGAACTTAGTACTAGACCTACCTCTACAACAGGAATGAGTGAACCCGGCGCACATGAAATCAATCAGTCTAGCAGTCTGCAGCATAAGACCACTGAGTGCTGTTTTTGCCAGCAATGGATGGGTTATAATTGTGCTTTTTTTCTGGTTTCCAATGGCCTCAGGGCCTGTTGTCTAGAATCTCGGATCTCTTGCTGTGCAGATGGACTTGCAGGAATTGCTGTCAGAAGTGTTACGACTGTAGCTGTTGCCAGTCGAGCGAAGATGAAGTGGAAATCCTGGGGCCTTTTCCAGCACAGACGCCACCTTGGCTGTAAGTTTTGGATGTTGCCCCCCCCCACTACTTCTGGATGTTTCATCTTGGTTTTCCTGCCTTCAGGCGTGAACGTCAGAAGAGCCCTGCTGGATCCTACCAGGGGTCCACGTAGTCCAGCATCCCCGTTCACACGGTGGCCGACCAACAAGAGGTCCCCCGGTTTGCCTCCTAGCCACTGCACGTGGAGGTTCCCTTTAGTCACCATGTGGAAGCAGGCCCTTTTTTAAAAAGTGTGGGGGCAAGGAGTCTGTTTTCCTGGGGCTGGCTTCTCGTGGGGGCAGCCTGAACACTGACAAACAGCACTGTGTTTCAGGGTCTGAAACGGTTAGACTCTTTTCCTTCTAAGGCAACAGTACAGATCAGTGAAAACGTCACCGTAGGACTAGATGTTGAGGCAACAGTACAGATCACTGAAAACATCGCCGTAGGACTAGATGTGATTGCAGTGTCATGGGCTTGTCCTGTGCTTCCCAGAGGTGCCGTAAGGCAACAGTACAGATCAGTGAAAACGTCACCGTAGGACTAGATGTGCAGTGTCATGGCTTGTCCTGTGCTTCCCAGAGGTGCCGTGGCCCAGTGGCAGAGCATCTGCTTGGCATGCAGAAGGTCCCAGGTTCAATCCCCAGCATCTCCAGTTAAAGGATCTGGCCGTAGGTGATGTGGAAGACCTCCGTCTGAGACCCTGCAGACCCAGTCGGAGTAGGCAATACTTGATAGTCAAAGGGTGCGATTCTTTAGAGGGAAGCTTCAGGTATTTGCTTATTGGGGCTTTATCTGACGCGGAGAGCTCTGCTCCTGTTCTTAATCAGCTGTCCATTGCTACCTTTCCTCCTCTCCCCCAGAGCCCCAGGAAGGCCAGAAACAGCCTGGCTGGGGGGATGGTGTGGTCGGGCCCCTCCCTCAGCCCACAGCAGCACCAACTGTCTGTACGTCCAAGAGCCATGAAATCAGTGGCCCGATGTCCTCTGCAACCCCAGAGGCACAGGTTTCTGCGAACTGGAGGTGGGAAAGAGGGGAGAAAAATTATCCTGCAAACTAGAGAACTGGAAACAGCAATTGCACAAACGTCCATTGGGGGTAGACCCGGGGCAGCCAATGGCTCTGCGCCTGTGGACACCCTTGGAATTCTGAGGGATCCAAACCCAAACTGGCTGCCTCGAGAGGCGGAGCCAAGCACAGTACCTCCCTCCCCACTTTGCAAAAGAATATGTGGCAACCGTGCTGAACGCCTGAGGCTGCCTTACTTAGACTGTGCCCATTGGTCCGTCACAGTTAGTGACCTGTACTTTGGTTGGCAGCATGGTCTGGCCAATGGGAGAAGAGCAAGCCTGAAGAAGGAAAGGGGTGGGCTTCTGTCCCTCAACACTCTCCCCCTCCCCGCAACAGCCCAGCTCTCTGGATTCTAATATTAGGTCAAAGTTCCCCCTCTGCTTTGCAAAAGAAGCTAATGGCAATAGCTAGTGAGTCCTGAGAGGGAAACGGGACCACACACTGGCTGCTGACCAGTCCCCCCCGGATCCTTCATTTAAAAGAGGGCAGCTGGTAACAAGACCTGCCATACAGTGGCCCTGCCTTCTTTCTCAAAAGCTGGGGGGGGGCACCCCACCGAGGAACCCTGAAACAGACACATGTAGGTAAACAATCCTGGAACAATCGTGGGCCTGCCTTGCAATGGCTGGCCTCTTCCTCCAGGGTCGGGGACAAAGGGTGGCACTGGGGGAGCAGCTATCCCAAAGGCACCCACTAGACTGTGGAGTGTCGCAAGGGGCAGTGCTATCCCCGATATTATTTAACATCTACATGCGCCCCCTTGCCCAGATTGCGCGGAGACATGGGCTGGGGTGTCACCAGTACGCAGATGACACCCACCTCTATCTGCTGTTGGGCGGCCAGTCTGATTCTAAACCAGAAGATCTAGACCAGGCGTTACAAGACGTGGCTGGATAGCTTAGGCTGAGTCAACTGAAACTGAATCCGATGAAGACGGAGGTCCTGTGCCTGAGTCGAGGCGGACTGAGGGTAGGGATCCCGCTCCCGACCGTTGATGGGGCGCCATTGGTGCCAGCGCCGGAGGTTAGGAGTCTTGGAGGGCTCCTGGATGCCTCCTTAATGATGGAGGCCCAGGTAGCAGCCACTGGCAAGTTGGCCTTCTACCATCTTCGGCTGATCAGGCAGCTGGTTCCCTTCCTTGAACACAGCGACTTGGCAACAGTGATCCACGCTATGGCCACCTCGAGATTGGACTACTGTAATGCTCTCTACATGGGGCTGCCCTTGTCACAAATCCGGAAGCTACAGCTGGTGCAGAATGCTGCGGCCAGGCTGTTAATGGGTCTCCCAATGCCGGAGCACATTGAGCCAGTGCTGAAGGCATTGTACTGGCTACCGATAGCGTACCAGATTCGCTTCAAGGTGCTGGTTCTTTAAAGCCTTTTATGGTCAGGGACCTACATACCCGAGGGACCGCCTTTCCCCACATGTTCCCCAGAGAGCACTGTGATCAGTGTCTTAACACCGACTCACCCTTCCTGGGCCAAAGGATACCAGGTTAGCTACAACCAGGGCCAGGGCTTTCTTGGTGGCTGCTCCTTCCTGGTGGAATGAGCTCCCGGAGGAGATCACGGCCCTGTGGGTCCTTAACGCAGTTCCGCGGGGCCTGCGAGACGGAGCTCTTCCGCCAGGGCTTTAATTAGGAGCCGCCCCGATAGAGACCCATGTCCCCTGAAGCCTGTGCCGGCTGCACAAGATTAGATCAGTGGGCTGACCACAACGACGAAAGGATTCGCCATCCATTAATAATTTATTAATGTTATGAAATGCTAGCACTTTGAAACGTTGAAACGTTTTATCCGTTTTTAGGATTATTTAAATTTATGCGTGCGTTTTATTTGTTGCAAGCCGCCCTGAGCCGGCCTTGGCTGGGAGGGCAAGGGTATAAGTCTAAATAAATAAATAAATAAACAGTAAGTAGCCTGTGGCTTGGCCCATAGTTGGACCTAAGCGCTCTGAATTTCATCCACATCATCTGATGTGAGTACAGTGATATTTCTCCCTTCCTGGTTTTTTGGTGTTTTTTTTTATGCTGTGCAAAGCTGAGGACATGTCTGTCTTGCTCTGGCAAATCTAATTATGTTGACTTAACACACATGGCAACAACACCTTCCTGTCATTTTCTCTCTAGTATTTACTTTCCAGCCTTGTTGGAGGGAGGGGGGGGGAATCTCAAAGAGCAACAGGGGTTTATCAGCTTTGCATATTATGAAATGTCCGACACAGACGGTCAAAAATAAATGTTTCATGCTCTGAGAGATTACACGGGAATCAGAGTTCAGCTTTCTTCTTCATGGTGTTCCTAATTAATCAACCATAAAAGAGGGGGGGGGGCTGTTCTAAGTATAGCTAAGGTTTATAGGTTGGGGAAAAATAGATAGCGGTTCACCATCAATGACCGCTTGACAAATGGCTGTTTTGTTTTTTGCTTGAGTGCATTATTAGAATATCTTATGGCTCTTCTTGGCTTGGTGTAGTGGTTAAGTGTGCGGACTCTAATCTGGGAGAACCGGGTTTGATTCCCCACTCCTCCACTTGCACCTGCTGATGTGACCTTGGGTCAGTCACAAGCTCTGGCACAGCTGTCCTTGAAAAAGAGCAGTTTCTGTCAGAGCTCTCTCAGCCCCACCCACCTCACAGGGTGTCTGTTGTGGGGAGGGGAAGGGAAAGGAGTTTGTAAGCCGCTCTGAGACTCCAAGTGAAGGGCGGGGTAGAAATCCAATCTCTTCTTCTTCCTCTTCTTCCTCTTCTTCCTCTTCTTCCTCTTCTTCCTCTTCTTCCTCTTCTTCCTCTTCTTCCTCTTCTTCCTCTTCTTCCTCTTCTTCCTCTTCTTCCTCTTCTTCCTCTTCTTCCTCTTCTTCCTCTTCCTCCTCCTCCTCCTCCTCCTCCTCTTCTTCTTCTTCTGCTTCTGCTGCTTCTGCTTCTTCTGCTTCTTCTGCTTCTGCTTCTTCTGCTTCTGCTGCTGCTGCTGTTTTCTGCTCAGTAGTAGCAGGGGGCATGACTTGAGCTTAGCCCCCCGGCACCTCCAGGGAAATGATCCGGTACCAGTCATCACAGACGATATTGGGACTTGACAGACAGTGGTCTGACTCGGCATAAGGCAGATTTCTTCCTTTGTAAACTTGATGGCAAAGAGTCGTTGCTTTTTCTCAGCTTTCAGAGGGGTAGGCTGATTCACAAAGGTGTAGGTTTGTTGAGGTTATTAGTAATAATATCAATGCTGTCTTACAGTCTAAATAATGAGAAATGGGGAATCCCCAGATATCACATGTTTGCAAGGTAGTTAATTGATGGGGGAAACCCACAACCAGTTGACAACCTTACTGAGGGTGTACAGTGCTTTCCGGGGTTCAGAGGTTCCAAGGTGTTTTCTTATCAACAGGGTAAGCAGTCGAAGTGAGGAGAAAGATGGAGATTCTGACAACATGACAACGAGCGAACCTCCCCCGACACCTCAGGAAAGAAGGAGGTCCTCTACAGATACGTCTAAGTCCACTTACAGCCTCGCGAGGCGGATTTCAAGTAAGACTGGCTCCCGTTTGGGGTGGCTGTGGAACAGAGTAGCCCCGTCTCCTGATTCTGAGGCAGAAGGGGCAGACCTGGTGGGACGAGGCATAACCTGGCTCGGGGGGGACGGGACGTCGGTTAGTCAAAGGAGGGTAATGGCAGCCATTTTAAAAGCAAGCAGAGGAGAGCCTGGCTCCTCGCCCTGAGTGGCCTTACCAGCTTTGACTGGTTAGCCAGCTGTGGCCTTTCCTAGACAAAACAGATGTGGCCACTGTGGTACAGGCCCTGGTTATATCCAGATTAGAGTACTGCCAGTGCCCTTGGGAACTGTTCAGAAACTTCACTTGGTGCAGAATGCTGCATCCAGGATGTTGAGCCTGGAGTGGGTCGTAGGATTATATCACTTCAGTCTTGGTCCACTACACTGGCTTCCAGGTTGTTTCTGGGCACGATTCAAGGTGCTGGTCTTGACCTTCAAAGTGCTAATTAATTACTCTCAAGAAGGGTACATCTGCCCATCAGTCTCCATTTTTTAATTTCCTTCACTCTGTTTCCTCTAGGAATGAAACCCAAACAAATGGTAACCATATAAACTAAGCTTGTTGTTCTCATTTGGTCCTTGACTCTGTTAAACATCTTCATTATGCTGTATGCTGATTTGCTGCTCACCCTCTGCTCACCATGCATGGACTGGTAACTTCCATTTCAATGTACCTGAAGAAGTGTGCCTGCACAGGACAGCTTATACCCAGAATAAAACTCTGTTAGTCTCAAAGGTTCCACTGCACTGAAACGTTGTTTTCAACTGGTATATGGTTTGGGACTAGCATACCTGAAGGACCACTTAATCCCTTATGAACCTGCCCAACCAGTGCTTAGTTACCCTTTCTTACCCACCCAGGGAAATGCTGATCTCCACTTTGGGGTCAGGAAGCCATTTTTCTCCAGGCCGGTTTGGCCAGAGATCCTGGAGGATTTTTGTCATGTTTTTTGTATCTTCTGGGCCCTGCGGGTGTGGAGGGGGGGGGGGAGGTATTTGTGAATTTCCTGCATTGTGCAGGGTGTTGGACTAGATGACCCTGGAGGACCCTCCCAACTCTATGATTCTATGATTACTGTCACCTTTGGAGGCCCTGCTTTGAGTGCCCCCCCCCCTGCCCTCTGAGGTTAGGCAGGTGGCAACCGAGGAATGGGCCTTCTCAGCCCTGGCACCAAAGCTCTAGAACTCTCTCCCCAGGGAGATGCATCTGCCACCTTCTGTTGCCATCTTTGCCCGGGGGGTGAAGCCTTTTTTGTTTTGCTTGGCATTTCCTTAATGATTCCCTCCTTCCTGAAGAACTCTGTTTTTTTAACGCTTTTAAAAGTCGTCTTAATGAGGCATGTTTGGGAGGTGGGTTTATTTTAATGGTTTTATAATGTTGACAGGATCCTGGCAGCTGTAAAGCCCACCACGTGCCCCCCTAGATCCCTGCCCATTGTGTCTGGTTAAAGCCTGCAGCGATGAGGTACGGAGCCCCTCAGGGAGATTATGAATCTGTCCCTATCAATGGGGACCTTCCCAAGGGGACTGAAGGAGGCAGTGGTCCGTCCACTCCTCAAAAAACCATATTTGGACCCTATGGTCCTTACTAACTACCACCCAGTGTCCAATCTACCATTCCAGAGTAAGGTAGTGGAGAGGGGTGGTAACATAGCTCCAGGCTTTCCTGGAGGATGCTAATATCCTGGATCCCTACCACTCCGGTTTTCGCCCTGCCCGTGGGATGGTGTTTGTCGCCCTGGTGGATGATCTCCAGAGACACCTGGATCGAGGTGGATTGGCACTGTTGATACTTCTTGATTTGTCAGCGGTGTTCAATGTGGTTGACTATGAATTGTTGACCCACTGCCTCACCCATGTGGAGATAAGGGGGCTCACCTTGCAGTGGCTGACCTCCTTTGTCCAAGGTCAGGGACAGAGGGTTGCACTTCGGAGGGACTTATCCCAGCAATACCTGCTGGAAAGTGGTGTGCCACAGGGATCGATTCTCTCCCCAGTGCTGCTTAATATTTACATGCGCCCCCTCGCCCAGATTATCTGGAGGTATGGGCTGGGTTGTCATCACCAATATGCTGATGACACCCAGCTCTACCTACTGATGGATGGCTACCCGGGCTCTGCCCCAGGAAATCTGGACACAGGGCATTACAAGCTGTGGCTGGATGGTTACAACAGAGCTGACTGAAATTGAATCCATCGAAGACGGAGGTCCTGCACCTGGGTCATGGGTATTGGGCTCCCAACCTTTGATGGGGCCCCACTGGTGCCGGCGTTGAAGGTGAAGAGCCTGGGGGTGTTCCTGGATGCCTCATTGACTGTGGAGGCTCAGGTCGCCGCCACTGCCAGGTCTGCCTTTTTCCATTTGAGACAGATCAGGCAGTTGGCCCCATATTTCACCCCTGGGACCTGGCTACAGTGGCCAATGCAATGGTCACTTCCAGATTGAACTACTGTAATTCTCTCTACGTGGGGGTCCAGAAACTGCAGCTGGTGCAGAACGCAGCAGCGCAGGTGTTGACTTCGTCATCTGTGAGGACATGTATCCATCCTGCGCGAACTGCACGGGCTGCCTATTGAGTACCGGATCCATTTCAGGGTGCTGGAGCATGCCTTCAAAGCCCTACCAGCCAGGGGCCTGCATATCTTTGAGACCTCTTCTCCCCTTATGGGCCCTGTAGGACCCTACGATTGGCAAACAGGGTGATATTGGGTGTCTTGGGCAAATTCCGGTGCTCTTGGGACAGCGGAAGTGCGGTGGGCCTAGGTGGGGTTCTAAGGGTAGGGGTTCTAAGGCTCGGCACCCTTCCAGCCTACGGCCCATCCCAATGGTGGCTGGCAGTGGGGCCAGGATTTACCATCCTTTTAGCAGGGCGGTATCCTAGCCGGCTAAAACTTCTCAACTTCCCCCCCCGAATTGTATGTATTCTCAACAAGAAAGACTATACATCCTCTGTATAGAAAAGGTGCCTTCTCATATTTATTCCCTATTTTGACATATTTTTTACCTTGCTCTCCTTTTCCCCTATTAATTAAATCAAAACAACTGTTGACCTTATAACCTTTGTTTGTTATTTAGTTTCACTTTGAATATCTGAAAGCATCTGCATCATGTTAGACGTTAATTTGCTGTTCAGCCTGCATCTAGAAGTTTGAAATCCAGCTTCCTTTCCAAAGTGTGCCTGCACACGAAAGCTCATACCTTGAATAAACCTTTGTTGGTCTTCAAGGTGCCCCACTGGACTCTAAATTTATTTCTACTGCTTCAGGACAACACGGCTGACCACCTGGAATTTAGAGGAGGGCCAGGAGCTGTTATGGTTGGCAGCAGAGGACAGGACGCACAATCATGGGTTTAAGGACAGGGAGGTACTGCTGGAAGTGGTGGCGGCTACAAGCATAGACGGCTTCAAAAGGGAATTAGATAAGCATATGGAGCAGAGGTCCATCAGTGGCTATTAGCCACAAGGTATAGATAGGGGCTCTGGGGCAAGTGATGCTCTGTCTTCTTGGTGCTTGGGGGGGGGTCAACAGTGGGAGGGCTTTTAATGTCCTGGCCCCACTGGTGGACCTCCTGATGGCACCTGGTATTTCTGGCCACTGTGTGACACAGAGTGTTGGACGGGATGGGCCTTTGGCCTGATCCAACATTGGCGTCTCTTATGTTCTTATGGATCTTGGGAAAAACCTTTTGACAGTCGGAGTTGTGCAGCAGTGGGATCCACTGCCTCCCTGGCAGTCTTTAAGCAGCGGCTGGACTAACACATGTCAGGGATGCTGTAGGCTGATCCTGCCTTGAGCAGGGGGTTGGACTAGGTGGCCTGTAGGGCCCCCTCCAAGTCTGTGATTCTATCCTAGTTAAAAAGGCTGTTCCTTTTTGAAAAGTGTAAGCAAGTCCACTAATCTTCTAGAATAGTATATCCAGAGAACTGTGATATTATCATCCTTTCCCTTGTTCTGCTCCCTTCTCAAGGGGACAAGGTATCTAATCTGTAATTTTATAAATAAGCTTCTACCTTGCTTTACGTTAAATTAGCTCACAACATCATTCTCCCTGTCCTCATTATATTTATGCAACAGCAACCCTGTGAAGCAGGCTGACCTGGTCAAAGGTCACGCAGCGAGCTTCTACAGAACAGTGGGGATTCTAACCTGGGTCTTCGAGATTCTAGTCCGATCTCTTGCCTGTTAACTTTGTTGGGTGACCCCTAGTCCTAAAAGAGGTGTGTGGGGGGGGAATCCACCGTCCTTCCACTGTGTATAATTGTGTAAGTTTCTCTTGTTGCCCCCCTCGAATGCAGCTCTCCTTAGAGAGTGGTGGTATAAAATGCTAATACAGCATGAGAGCATTTTTCAAAATGCTATAGAAGCACCATGAGTTCTTCTCGTGACTAAAACTGTCCTGATATTTGTTGTTTGGTCCTCTTGTGCAGATCTGGAGCTGAGGCGGCCGAGTTCCCCGTTGATCGACATTAAACCGATTGAGTTCGGGATTTTAGGCGCCAAAAAAGAAATAGTTCAGCCTTCCATCTTGAGGAAACCTTACACTTCAGACGACTATTTCAGAAAGTTTGAGCCCAGACTCTATTCCCTTGACTCGAACAGTGATGACGTGGATTGCCTGACGGACGAGGAGATCTTAGCCAAGTACCAGCTGGGCATGCTGCATTTTAGTACTCAGTACGACCTCTTGCACAACTACCTAATTGTCAGGGTCATCGAGGGAAAGGATCTGCCCCTTCCTGTTTCCTATGACGGCTCCAGGCAGGACATGGCTCATTCCAACCCTTACGTGAAGATCTGCCTCCTTCCGGACCAGAAGAACTCCAAGCAGACGGGAGTTAAGCGCAAAACCCAAAACCCCGTGTTTGAGGAGAGGTATACCTTTGAAATCCCCTTTTTGGAAGCCCAGAGGAGAACCCTGCTCTTGACTGTAGTGGATTTTGACAAATTCTCACGCCACTGTGTCATTGGGAAAGTGTCTATGCCCTTGAGCGAGGTGGACCTTGTTAAGGGCGGGCACTGGTGGAAGGCCCTGGTCCCCAGTTCTCAGGTAAAAGGGTTGTTTTCTTAACTTATTTATTTAGAGTATGAATACTCCAGTTTTCTACCAGTATTAACACCCATGGCAGCCTACGAAGCTTTATAAAAGAGTAAAGAAAAATGTTTAAATAGACAAGAAAATTGGCATTGCAGTGAGACCAAACCATTCCTTCTCCTTTCCTGGGAGTATATTTAGGGGGGGAATTTGAAGCTGACATAAGTCTCCACCACCACCCTCAAAGGGACGTGCTATGGCAGCTGTCTCTCTTGGGCTGTAGGAGCCCAGGGAATCTGCCCCCAGCCCATGTAATTGCCAGCGAGTTAAACGAGTTCTTGCTGGCCTTGGTTGCTTTGATTTTCTCTTTCTAACGGTGATTAATGTGGATGTCTCTCCAAAGCACTGCTGCTGCATCTCTCCCAGGGCTTTAAGGAGTTGCCCAGTGTTATATTCTTTGGTGTAGTGGTTAAGTGTGCGGACTCTAATCTGGGAGAACCGGGTTTGATTCCCCACTCCTCCACTTGCACCTGCTGATGTGACCTTGGGTCAGTCACAAGCTCTGGCACAGCTGTCCTTGAAAAAGAGCAGTTTGTGTCAGAGTTCTCTCAGCCCCCCCCCACCTCACAGGGTGTCTGTTGTGGGGAGGGGAAGGGAAAGGAGTTTGTAAACCGCTCTGAGACTCCAAGTGAAGGGCGGGGTATAAATCCAATCTCCTCCTCCTCCTCCTCCTCCTCCTCCTCCGCTATCTCCTCCTCCTCCTCCTCCTCCTCCTCCTCCTCCTCCTAGTGTACGTGAGATGCAGGTCGGGGTTTGAACTCCGCTGCTGGTTTTTGTGGGCCTCTCTCCCCGGAGTGGCGTTTTGGGCTGTGGTGGGAAGGGGGGAGTATATCCAGGGTCTTCACTGGAGAAGAAGACCCTGATGCTGGGAAAGACTGAAGGTCAAAGAAGACGGGGACGGCAAAGGGTGAGATGGTTAGACAGTGTCATCGATGCAACGAACATGAAGTTGAGCCAACTTCAGAGGACGGCGGAAGACAGGAGGGCCTGGCGTGATCTGGCCCATGGAGTCGTGGAGAGTCGGACTCGACTGTGCGACTGAACAAGAACAGGAAGGGGGGAGACAGGGAACAGCCGAGGCTCAGTGGCAGAGCATCTGCTTGCCATGCTGAAGGTCCAGGTTCAGTCTCCGGTATCTCCAGTTTAAAGGACCAGGTAGTAGATGATGTGAAGCACCGTCTGTTTGAGGCTCTGGAGAGCTGCCGCCAGTCTGAGTGGACAATACCGACCTAGACAGACCAAGGGTCTGGTTCAACATAAGGCAACTTTTTTGTTTTTGTATTTTGCATACGTGCACGTGTGTGGTGCGTGTGAGTGCGTGTGCACCTGGAAGTCATGACGACCTCTGGTGACTGACCCCTACTGTGGGCCTGGGGGATATTCGGGGAGGTGGCTGAATAAAGCCTGCCCCCTGCCCTCCCACCTTTGGTATTCCAAGGAGGTCTCCCATCCAAGTGTTTGCCAGAGTCGACCCTGCTTGCCTTCCGAGACTGGCCTCGCCTGGACTATCCAGGTCAGGGGAGTATAAGGCTACTTCACGTACGTTCACGTGAAGTCCCTTCTGTCAGTGGAAATGCCTGTTGGATCCAAGCCTCAGGATCTGTTCATGGAAGCAGCAGGCGTAGCCGGTCTTTGCCCGCTTCTCCTTTGCCATTTGTCCCCCAAACGCCTCTGAGGATCAGGAGAGCAAATGACGTGTGCCACCGGACAGGTGTTGTGGCAATAAGGGAGAAGCCGATCAAACCACCAGTTCCTTCAACAAATTCTTCTGCTGGCTCCCCATCTGAAATCCCTCCTCCTCCAGAGCACTCACGGGTACCGAGAGGTGCTCCGTCTAGCCTCAGGAACGGCCCCATTCATTTGCACGGGAAGAGGAGCCCTTTCTTGAAATACAAGCGGAAGCCATTCTTGAGCGAGGGGAGCCGTGCAAATAGTTCCGCAGAAGGAACTAGTTAACCCGGTCCACCTGGGCAGAAATTCTTAGCTAGGCTCTTGTCCCTGGCCTTTTAACTGCATAGCCCGGGTGAGCCCAGCACTGAAGGAAAGAAAATCCCAGGAAAGCGGTTCTGGTGTGTTTCATGATCTCTGTCACCTAGTGGGGCAAGATTAGCCAGCGTCTCGCCCTCCTTTTGACGGTCGCAGCCACCCCCTTGGGTAAAACCCGGCCCCTTTCTCTTTCTCGCGGGTTGCCTGAGGCTGGCACCACAGGGGTGTGCCGTGGCAACCTGCCACAAACTCAGGGCGCTACAAGAATAGATCTAGGTGCGCTGAGCAAAATAATCACAGTCTGTGGTGTCTCCACTCTTTGTTAGTAGCAGGATGCCCTGGTGCATCTGCAAGCATCTTTACCATCACTCCCCTCTGTCATCCTTTCTTTTCTTTTTTTTAATAAATATTTTTATTAAATTTCAGTTTCAAACAATCATAAAGATATAAACTAAAACTGACACAATAACAAACAAATACAATGCAACTTTCATAACTTAGGTTAACCATTTGTTCATAGGAAATGTCTTCAAAACAAATGTGAAGGTGTCATTGGCGTGCAATTGAATCATCATTATACTTTTTTCATAACTTACATACTCAAATTGTTGCTTCCAATTCTACTTGGGTTACATAAAAGTAAGTATATCTTGGTACTTGTTAGGTATCTGGTTTAGTATTCAAGGTGAGTTCTTCAAGACATATTCGGTAAAAGGAAGCCATTTAATCATTAAACTGGATTTATAGTTAGCACCATCTGACATCTTAATTGAATCAGCTATTTTATCCAGAGCCAATAGTTCCCATACTTTAACATACCATCTTGTTAATGAAATGGGAGCTGGATCTTTCCAGCTTGCAGCTATTACGGTTTTAGCTGCCAGGAGGAGAAAAGAAATTCGCTCCCTAGAAATTTGGGGAATAGTATTGTCTCTCCAGAAATCCAGTAAAACTAGTTCTGGTGCTTTGTCTCTCTGTCATCCTTCATGGCAAAATGCCTGAGAGAGCCAACACTGACACATGGCAAAAAACAACAACTCCCCCAGACAAAGGAAGAGGTCCCCTTTTCAGTTCCCTGTCCAGCCATTGCTCCAGGGCCCTTAGCCAATCCGGGTGTTAGGCCCTGGCCTCAAACCCACAAGAACCTTGACCCTCCAGAACAAGAGGCCTCAAGACATCAAAGGCTGGTGTGTTCTTCCCTGCATTGTTGGAAACAAGGCTCTCTGTCTGGAGGAGAGCACCTTTTCCAGTCATAGAGACACCTCTGTCCCCTTCCATCACCATAAGAAGAAGAAGAGAAGAGATTGGATTTATACCCCGCCCTTCACTACCCAAAGGTGTCTCAGAGTGGCTCACAAACTCCTTTCCCTTCCCCTCCCCACAACAGACACCCTGTGAGGTGGGTGGGGCTGAGAGAGCTCTGACAGAAACTGCTCTTTTTCAAGGACCGCTCTTATTAGAGCTACGGCTTGCCCAAGGTCATCCAGCCAGGTGCAAGTGGAGGAGTGGGGAATCAAACCCGGTTCTCCCAGATTAGAGTCCGCGCACTTAACCACTACACCAAACTGTCACAGTCTCACTTGTTCCCCTGGCTCTCACCCACCACAGTATGGTAGCATAATAGGTGGGCACACTGTGTAGAATAGGATGCTGGAGAGGTTTTGTGCCCTCCAAATGACCACCAGCAACCCAGTGGTCCTCGCAGCTGTGTGTACACAGTCGGACCATTGGGCCGTCTACTCAGCCTCTCTGCCAGTCTCCAGAATTGAAGCCACACAGTGCCTGTGTACCTTTCTCAGTACCTGCTACCTGAGATTTTGCAATGAGCAAATGCAGTTGAGGTGCGGGAGTTCCAGAGCCAAGCTGCCACCACACAAAAGGCGTATCTGGTAGCCATCAGCCTCACTTCTGGAAGAAAAGGTATGCATAGCAGGGCTTCTGTTGAGGATATTAGTTGACAAGCAAGACTGTATTGAAGTCGGTGGTCTTTGAGAGACCCTCGACCCCAGTCGCTTAGGGTTTCCAAGGACAGAAAATGGCACTTTGAATCGTGCCCAGAAAATGTAGGGGTAGTTGGTGAGGAACCCCTCTGGATTATGACTGAGAGACTGATAATATTTGTAATCTAGAAGAACAAAAGATCACATTATAATCTTCATCTCCATCTATTTCCCCCCCATGTTGCAGTCCTTTTTCCATGTGTCTTGTTTTTATTACTAAGAATGGGGGGGGGGGAGCTGTGTGCAGATTGCTCCGCATGGTGTCGCTGCATTTCCAGGGGTAGAAAGGAGAGTTGCGTTGCTGTGTTTTTTTAGCTTGTTTTTGGCCTCTTGGACCTGGCCCTTGTGGGTTCTTTGACAAAATAGGCCATGCTCAGAGGATTCTTGGCTGCAGGTGCAGCTGTGCTGCTAGCTCAGAACATCTGGACTTGTCCAAAGCTCTTTGAAGAACTAGACTTTCTAAGCCACTTTGGTACAGAGAAACTATGATTGCATTCAAATGTTACTGCAAACTGTGGAGTGTAGTTGTGACAAATCATTCTGGAAATTCTCATGCTTTCTTGCTCCCTGACCCAGACACTGATCCAGATGGGCCGTTTCCTGGCTGGCAATACATCATCAGACTGTGGGGAAATGAAATTTTGCCCACAGTGACCACAGTTGCCCACAGTTACCTGTGAAAGAAATTCCAGTCTTTCGGAGTGAATGCTTAGTTTGTGCTCTCATTAATCCTCAGAGGTTAACTGAAATGCCTCCTACTTGGTCATACTTTTCTGTCTTGTGTTCTTGGTTCTCCACTTTGGCTTCAGTGCTAGTTAATTCACCAATCCACATCAGCACTGTGTAATTTAAAACTTTCATGGTACGGAGACGATGATTTTATGGTTTAGTCAAGTATAGCCAGTGGGTTTGGATTTCAAGTTCCTCCAGGCTGTCCTTTGTACTTCTGTGTCATCAGAGCAACTAAGCCAATGGCGTTCTGCTTTATGTTAGAACTAGGGATAAGGCCTGTTGTGGAAATAAGTACAATGAGCCCTCATCTGGAGATTGGAAGAAATGTTTCCCCTAGGAGGAAATGTACAGTCTTTCTCCACAGTGGAGACCAAAGCAGTTGACATCATTCTCCTCTCCCCCTTTTGATCTGCACAACAACCCTGTGAGGTAGGTTAGGCTGAAAGTCTGTGACTAGTCCAAAATCACCCACTCAACTTCCACAGCAAGAACCTGGGTCTGGTAGACTCTGCTCTGAAGCATTAACTGCTATGCCTATGGTAGCCAACCTCCAGGTGGAGCCTGAAGATTGCCAGGTATCACAGCTGAACTCTATACAACAGATCTCTCTCCCATATAGAAAATAACTGCTTTGGAGGGTGGACTCTATGACATTCTATTCAGCTGAGGCCTCTCCCCTCCCCAAACTCTGGCTTCTGTAGACTCCACCACAAAATCCTCAGGAATTTCCCAACCTGGAGCTGGCAACCATAGTCAGGACTGGCCCCAATGAGTTCCCCACAAAAGCCTGGAAAGCGCCTCCTGCCTTTGCCTTTTTACTGACAGAGCCAAGGTTGGTTGCCTAGCAACAGCCACTGAGGGAAAAGTTAGCCCCAGAGGAGCCAAGCAGGGGAAGTGACTTCGTCAGGAGAGACAGCTGTTTTGGCAGTTTATTCTGTCAGGGAAAAGTGTCCAGACTGGCAGTGGGTGGGTGAGAGGAGCGGACCCAGCACCCAGCCAATGGCACACAAGTACTCTTGAATGGCGGTTGATGGGCCAATGGCTGATGGAGTGCACGGCACAGCCAATGGGAGAGCTAGAAATGGCCAATACGTAGGGCAATTATCTCTCCTTATATATAATTGAGTAGTGGGGTGGCAGTTTCTGAACATTCCACATGCTCCTAAATCAGTTGGCTCCATGATGTGTCACTTAGAAGCTGTCCCTGTCCACTGACTGCGTTGCCTGCATCCCGTCCTTTCTGAACATTCAACACGCTCCTAAATCAGTTGGCGCCATGATGTGTCAATCAGAAGCTGTCCCTATCCACTGGCTACGTTGCCTGAGTGTCGCCTCCAACATCCTAAACAGTTTGCTGTTCCTCTCCCCCCCTCCATAGCCAGTCGAAACACAGAGGTCGTTTGCATATGCAGCCTGATTGGCCTTTGTCTCTAACATTCTAAACAGTTTGCTGTTGCTGTTGGGAGTCATTGAATGTGTCCCGAGGTAAAATAATATCCCAATCTTCCCTTAAATCTCCCAGAAATCACTGTGTTCCCCAGCCACGGCACATAATTTCCCCTACAGAAAATTTTCCAGCTATTACAACTGATCTCCAGATGACCAAGATCAGTTCTCCTGGAGACAATGGCTGCTTTGGGCAGTGGACTCTATGGCATTATACCCTGCTGAAGTCCCTCCCCACCCCAAACCCTGCCCTCCCCAGGCTCCACCCCCCAAAATCTCCATGTATTTCCCAACCCAGAGTTGGCAACCCTGTAACTGGCTATGGAACCACTTTCCAGACCCTTGGAACCCAGAAGACATGGCATAGGAGGAGGTGCTTTTCTACCTTAGCTGCCACTTTATAACCCCAAATCAACATAAGTCAGGGGTGGAGGGAACCGTACCTGCCCCTCCCATACTACCCACTTGGGGCAGCAAAATGACTTGAGACAGCCCTGCCTTATAGCTAAGCAGAAGGAAAGAAACATGACTGGCCTCCCTCTATTTTCCCCTTCCCTCTGCTGCCCCACCAGCCACAGGCGGGACACTTCCTTCTAGATCTCGTTGTATTTCTTCCCACAACGGGCCTTACTCCTAGTATATATATAAGGATGACACAACCAATTTCAGAGAACTGACTGAGCACTTCAGATCCTTTTCCAGCTGTGCAGTGCAGGGAAAGAAACAGGATTTCTGTAGCTGGACCACTAATGGCAGATACTGACAGCAGGCATGACCCGGCCCTTTGGAGGCTCTCTCCTCCAAAATTAAGTGGTGCCAGAAACCAGGGGAGAGTGACCCTGGGATGACTTTGTAGCTGTGATGAGAAAGGGTTACGGTAGAAGCAGAAGGGGCATCTCCCAGCTGTTTTCTTTTCTTGTCCTATCCCATGTTGTTAAGCATTCTTCAGCTTGGCTGGCATGAAAACACATTGCATGTTATGTTATCCATGCCTGAGCATCAATGAGACCTTTAACACGGCCCCCTTCTGTGAATAGCCTGAGAAGGTGATGGTAGTTGGAGGGTGGTATGTGTATGATGGTGATACCGTGGTCTCTGTTGTGATGGTGATGTGGTATAGTGGTTAAAGTATTGAACTAAGATCTAGGACAGTGGTGGCGAACCTATGGCGCGGGTGCCAGAGGTGGCACTCAGAGCCCTCTCTGTGGGCACGCATGCCATCGCCCCTGCCAGGCCGAGACCATCATTAAAGTGTCGAATTCTCTGCCAAATAATTTTAAGTAATGAAAGCATTTGGGATTGCTTTCCTTACTTTGTTTGGATCATCTTAAGTTAATGTGTGAGTTGTTTTTTCTAAAGTAAAACCTCAGTATTCAGGTTAAATTGCTATGTTGGCACTTTGTGATAAATAAGTGGGTTTTGGGTCGCAGTTTGGGCACTCGGTCTCTAAAAGGTTCGCCATCACTGATCTAGGAGGACAGGGTCTGAATCCCCACTGTGCTGTGGAAACTCACTGGGTGATCTGGGGTTACACTATCTCTCAGCCTAACGGATCTCATAGGGTCGTTGTTAGGACCAAACCGAGGCAGGAAAAATAATGTCGTAAGCTGTTTTGGATTTCCATTGGAGAGAAAAGGGTAGGTATAAATATCTAAAACAGAGGTGTCAGACTCATTTGCTACAAAGGCCTGATCTGACATAAAGGTCATTTTGTCATGTTACCGGAGATACAAACTTTATAAAAGACACAGGCAAACCTTATTAATGATATTATTTTTACTCAAAATACAAACAAAAACAATTGATTCCTAGGAGTGAAAGGAGGAGGAGGAAATTGGATTTATACCCCGCCCTTCACTACCCAAAGGTGTCTCAGAGCGGCTTACAAACTCCTTTCCCTTCCCCTCCCCACAACAGACACCCTGTGGGGTAGGTGGGGCTGAGAGAGCTCTGACAGAAACTGCTCTTTTTCAAGGACAGCTCTTGTCAGAACTACGGCTTGCCCAAGGTCATCCAGCCAGGTGCAAGTGGAGGAGTGGGGAATCAAACCTGGTTCTCCCAGATTAGAGTCCGCACACTTAACTACGACACCAAGCAATTGATTTACTGGGGAACCCACAAAAGCCCCAATAAATCATATGCAAGACCAGGTTTTTTCCAAGGGATACCAAAGGGGGGATATCTTACATTAGTTACTTTTTGTATCTATAGCACATTTAGGAGATGAGTCATCTTCCTTGCAAGTAAATAAGGTCGTTTTTCAGCAGACTGCCCCCCCCCCCCCATGCCCAGCCTCAGCAGCTGAGCACGGCTAGGATCTCTCCCTCTCCCTCTCTCTGTTTCCTCACTTCCCCCATCCTACCTCTGAAGAATCTCAAGGAGGCACGTTGGACTCCCCCCACCCACCCAACATCCCATCGCCCCCAACCCTGTGAGGTGGTCCAGATTGAGCAACCAAGCCCCAGGTGACCCAGACAACAGGGTCCTGGCTCAAGAAGGGGGAGGGGCGCCTGAAACTGGCTCTCCCAGATCTCCCCACCCCCAGTTCTCATCCCTCCCGTGTTTCCCACAGAAGCCGCAGGGCTGAGGGGAAGGCCTGGCAGAAGAGAGGCTGTTTCTGAAACCTCTAGGGGGGGGGTCGTGTTTTGTTTTCCTGTGACCCTGTTCTCCCTCACAGGCTGGGGAGGAGAAGAGGGGTCGCCTGTCAGGTCCCACAGCAAGTAACTCTTCACACATGTTTCATAAGAAGCGTTATGCTTTATTAGCGTACAAGACTGGTACCATGTCCACAGGATTATTGTTAGGAATAACCAGGGCTATTTTGGGGCAGGAACGCACAGGAACGGAGTTCCAGCTGGCTCCCGAGTTGGCCACGCCCAGCAGGAACTCATTAGCATAACAGGCCACACCCAATAGCAGAAACTCATTCGGATTGGCTACATTAGGGGTGTGTGGCCTAACATGCAAAGGAGTTCCTGCTACAAAAAAAGCCCTGGGTTTGGACAACAAACAAGGTAAACAGAA
>NW_015169181.1:0-9385 GCF_001447785.1 Gekko japonicus | reverse complement strand
AAAACAAGTAGACCAAATGGTCCATCCAAAATTGACTACTTTCTTCTTTTTCTTCTTCATCTTCTTCTTGAACCTATTCTGAACATATTCAGGAAATACACGATATTTTATACATGGACTGACATCATCGAGAAAACAATATTCAAACAGCATAATTGGTTACAAAAGACAGTGGTAATTTGAGTAATAATCCTCTGATTGGCCAGATATAAAGAAACATATGTCTACGTCAAACAAAGTGTTTACTTAACCTAACCTAAATGATAATGGGCAAGGATTCTTCATACGAGACTAAAATCTTTTCTGACCCAGACATTGAAAGGTCTGCCCTAAGAACTACAGAATCTATACTCTGGTTTCTCTCCAGATCGCATAAATCTTTCAGAACTACAGAATCATGAACTTTGTACCTATTATGTTGTCTGCTAACAATATCAGACCTACAAGAGGAAAGCCTTCTATATAACAGGCCTTTCTAACATCCTAATAAAATATTACTTAAAGAATAAATCTATAAAAACCAGAGAAATATGAATAATCAAAAAGGGGGAAATCTTTATAGTCCCATTCATACTACACCTTTACCAGCAAACCACCGCTCTGCACACCCGCTCTCGCCAACCCCACTTCACAGTGGCTGTTTGAAAAATGTGGGGCTGGTTGGTGAGTGGCAGTGCTGGCCACTGGTCTCTGTCCCCCCCCCATGTAGTGGCTTCACCAGTCCTTACTAAGCTGTAGTCCGAGGAGATGGAAGGGGGGGGGAACACACCACACCCCCTCTTTCTCTGCCTTTGTTGCCGCCACCCCCACTATGTCACTTCAGCCTCTTAGGGCCCCTCCCCCGTAGCCATTTCCTTTCCATCTCTTGACTGCTTCAACCACACACCCCTCACCGCTCACCCCTTCCCATGCAGCCTCCTGTCTTCCCTCCCTCGCGCCTGTTGCTCACGTGCTGGAAAAGGATCCTGGATAGGCCTTAAGGGCCTATGAGCTGTGTGTGACACCCCTGATCTAAACCAATAAATAAATAATCCTCCAGTTCGAGACCCGAGTGTGCCGCATGACGGAGTGAGCTCCCGTCTCTAGTTCCAGCTCCTGCCAACCTAGCAGTTCGAAAGCAAGAAATTGCAGGTAGATAAATAGGTACCGCTTCGGTGGGAAGGGAACAGCGTTCCGTGCGCCTTGGTGTTTAGTCACGCCGGCCACATGACCACGGGAACGTCTTCGGACAGCGCTGGCTCTTCGGCTTTGAAACGGAGATGAGCACCGCAACCCTAGAGTCAGACTCACTCCGTCATGCGGCAACCCGGGTCTCGACCTGCTGAACTACCAACCTTCCACAGCCTGCAGTTCAGCGTCTTAACCATTTGAGCCACCGCAGCTCCTTACAACATACAATATAGTTGTAAGGTATCAAGCCACTAACCACTAGGCCTGGGCTGTCAGCAGGGGAGGCCAAGAATGGGAATTTGGACGCCCACTGCCTCAACCAAAGGCCCGGTGGATCAGCTCAGTTTTGCAGGCCCTGCGGAAGCGTAACGGATCCCTGCAGGGCCCTGATCTCAGGTGGGAGCTTGTTCCACCAGGCTGGGGCCAGGGAAAACGAGAAGATGTCGATCAGTTGAGCACAAGGCTCTGTGGAGCACACGTGGGGAGAGGCAGTCCCTGAGACGTGCAGGTCCCTGGCAATGTTCCCTCTAAGCTGTGGAGTCCTGTGAGCAAAAATTCTGCTTTGTGAGCGACTGGCATTAAAGTGGTGAGCGAGCGATTTGGCTGCTGCATAGATTAGCTTGCTCTGGAGCCCTCCTCCCTGAGCTGAGACAAATGTGTGAGCCGGAGGCTAAAAAACTGTGAGCTGGCTCACACTAACTCAGCTTAGAGGGAACGGTGGTCCCTGGCCACAGAGGGCTTTAAAAGTCAGCACTTTCCGGTACTCTATAGGCAGCCAGTGCAGTTGGCGGAGCACCGGCTGAATGTGTTCCTGCACAGGCATTGCCGTCAGCATGCGTGCCACCACAATCTACGCTAGCTGCAGTTTCCGGGTCAAGTCCGGGGGCAGCCCCACGTAGAGCAAGTTACAATAATCTAGCCTGGAAGCAACCATGGCGTGGATCACTGTAGCTGGGTCCTGGGAAGTGAGACAGGGAACCGGTTGCTCAATCAGCCGAAGATGACAGAAGGCTGATCCATCAACAGTGGCAACCTGGGCCTCCATGGAAAGGAATGGGAGATGGGATGGGGCTCCTGCCTTGTCTCTTGGTGGGGAAGAGAGAGAGAGCGCCTGGGTCCAAGCGGTCGAAACGCCTTTCTCTAGCTTTCTGTAGGGGCATTTCCAAATATTGTGAGCTTCTAGTGTCCTGGCTCCACTGGAGGACCTCCTGAGGGCACCTGGTATTTTTTGGCCACTGTGTGACACAGAGGGTGCGTTCAGACGCGGCATTTGTAACGGAATGTGTGAGCCGGAGGCTAAAAAACTGTGAGCTGGCTCACACTAACTCAGCTTAGAGGGAACGGTGGTCCCTGGCCACAGAGGGCTTTAAAAGTCAGCACTTTCCGGTACTCTATAGGCAGCCGGTGCAGTTGGCAGAGCACCGGCTTAATGTGTTCCTGCACAGGCATTGCCGTCAGCATGCGTGCCACCACAATCTACGCTAGCTGCAGTTTCCGGGTCAAGTCCGGGGGCAGCCCCACGTAGAGCAAGTTACAGTAATCAAGCCTGGAAGCGACCATGGCGTGGATCACTGTAGCTGGGTCCTGGGAAGTGAGACAGGGAACCGGTTGCTTGATCAGCCGAAGATGACAGAAGGCTGATCCATCAACAGTGGCAACCTGGGCCTCCATGGAAAGGAATGGGAGATGGGATGGGGCTCCTGCCTTGTCTCTTGGTGGGGAAGAGAGAGAGAGCGCCTGGGTCCAAGCGGTCGAAACGCCTTTCTCTAGCTTTCTGTAGGGGCATTTCCAAATCTTGTGAGCTTCTAGTGTCCTGGCCCCACTGGAGGACCTCCTGAGGGCACCTGGTATTTTTTGGCCACTGTGTGACACAGAGTGTTGGACCGGGTGGGGCATTGGCCTGAACCAACACGGGCTTCTCTTATGTTCTTACTATGGAGCTGGCCCTGCACACAGCTGCATCAGAGGCGCTGCACTGTGCCAGCGTATCTCCACGTTTGTATTACCTTGATCCAAGTTTCCGATGTCCCCTTTTGTGAGCTTTCTTGTGAGCTTTCCGGTTTGATTGTTTAAAATGCTTCTTGATATGCCTCCTGTCCACTCGGAACAGAACTGTAGTTGTCTTTTTTTTATTCCCTTGCCCCCTGAACATACCGACAGAATTCATTTCCATTAAAACTGGTGTGGGTTTTTTTTTTCGTAGCAAAGGTGTAAAAATGGTGTGAAAGAAACTAACCCATTGGGAACCACCAATGAAGCAAGGGGCCCTGAGCTGGATAGCCCGGTCTAACCTGACCTCGTCAGAACTCCAAAGCAGTGTCGGGCCTGGCTAGTATTGGATGGGAGACCTCCAAGGAATACCAGGGTTGTGACGTGTAGGCAGGCAATGGCAAACCATCTCTGAACATCTCTTGCCTTGAAAACCATACAGGGTCACCGTACGTCAGCTGTGACGTCACGGCACTTTCTGCCACCAATGAACCACAGGAGTTGGTAACAGCAAACGTATCAAAATGGAAAAGGGTATATATCTTTACCTCCCAGCTGATGAGGCCTGGTTTAAGTTAGCAGGGGAAATGTGGCGGCAGCCGTCAGGACCATGGCCAGCTCCCTGTGGGGGATGGATGCTCACAGTGGAATGCGTGTTGGCAAAGCATGAAGTGATAGCCAGCCATTGGAAGATGACGTTTTCCAACATTCCCTTACGTTAATTAATTTCCTGCAAAATATAAGTCTAACACAGTGTGTATGTAGAGATAGGCTAAAGCCTTTTCCCTTGGTGTGCTAATTGTTTTTTTAATTTGCAGGGAGTTTTTTGCACAGGGAAGTGACCACCTCCATCTGCGGTCTGAAGTCCATTCTGCCATCTTAACACCTTGTTTTACTGCATGTGTAGACCAGACATTAGACTGTTGCTCCAGCCTGGAGCCAAAGGGGAGGGGGAGGCTGTAGGTGTGTAACTCCTGTCCCATCTCCTTGGGGAAGACTTCTCAGCTGTAGATGCTGGTGTTCTAGACAGGGCTCGAAAACTTCCCACAGTCTCTGGAGTTGGTGTCGTAGTAAGCAAAGAGCCCTTTGGTGCTACAGATGGTTTTGCAGTTAATCAGAGTACAGGGAAGGGGGCAGAGCTGTTGAGAGCAATGGTCTCCCATCTCTCTGTGGCTCAGTGGTAGAGCATCTCCTTTGCATGCAAGAGGTCCCAGATTCAATCCCTGGCATCTTCAGTTGAAGGAGCAGGTAGAAGGTGATGTGAAAGACCTTTTTCCAAGACCCTGGAGAGTGCTGCTGCCAGTCAGAGTAGACAATTCTGATAGACCAAGGGTCTGAAGTATAACCTCTTCCCTTGTGGGAGTCTCTTGTGAGGGGGATACTTCAAGTAGCAGCTCTATTGTCCTCCTCTGCCATCAAGTTTTTGGTTTATTTCCCTGATACAAAGGGACCAGGGTCCATGAAGCTGCCTTATACCAAATCAGACCTATAGTCCCTCAAGGACGGATAAAAGGAAGTCCTTCTTCACCCAAAGAGGGATTAACACATGGAATTCACTGCCACAGGAAGTGGTGGCGGCTACAAGCACGGACGGCTTCAAAAGGGAATTAGATAGGCATATGGAGCAGAGGTCCATCAGTGACTATTAGCCACAAGGTATAGATAGGGGCTCTGGGGCAAGTGATGCTCTGTCTTCTTGGTGCTTGGGGGGGTCAACAGTGGGAGGGCTTCTAGTGTCCTGGCCCCACTGGTGGACCTCCTGATGGCACCTGGTATCTCTGGCCACTGTGTGACACAGAGTGCTGGACTGGATGGGCCTTTGGCCTGATCCAACATTGGCGTCTCTTATGTTCTTAAGGACAGTATTGTCTCGTCTGGCTGGCAGTGGCTCTCCAGGGTTTCTGGCTGAGGTCTTTCACATCATCTACTGCCTGGTCTTTTTTAACTGGAGATGTTAGGGATTGAACCAGGCACCTTCAGCATACCAAGCAGCTGCTCTTCCAGTGAGCCACGGCCCCTCCACAAAATACCTGAAGCTGCTTCATACTGAATCAGACCCTTGGTCCATCAAGGTCAGTATTTCCTACACGGACTGGGAGTAGCTCTGAGGGTCTCAGGCAGAGGTCCATGATGCTCATGCAGTGATTGGAGCTGGGATAGCCAGGAGGCCAATATAGTTGCTAACCAGGAATGTGGGGATACTTTGTTGTCGTATGCTGGTACAAATCCATCTAGCAATATTTTTAATTTACGGACCACACCAGAACATGCACTTTCTTTTCTAAAGAGAGATTCTGGATCATTGCTTGTAATGCTTCCCCTCCTTGTTCAAAATGCCCTTTTTGTCATAGTGTGTGATTCCTCTTGCAGAATGAAGTTGAGCTGGGAGAACTCCTGCTATCCTTGAACTACCTTCCCAGTGCAGGAAGACTGAATGTAGATATCATTAGGGCAAAACAGCTGCTTCAGACGGACATGAGCCAAGGCTCAGGTAATGCTTAGTACTTTTTCGAAGTGATTGGCATGGCCAAGTTGCCGATGTGTGAATATGTACCTAGCTTGATAGCGTGGTACGTGTAAGATACTCGAAAGATATGGATGCTTTACAGAAGGACTATCAGGCAGATGCTTGAATCAGTAACGTAGCTTTAAGAATCTCTGTCCTTGAGGCGAGGTGACCAACAGCACGTTCAGCTAAATGCCATCATGCCGGACGCTGTGTGTGGGGTGGGGCCACTTCTTTGCGCCACCCCAAAAGCTTGGGGCAGGTTCAGCTCACAGCTTCCTATAGAGCTGTGATGGCTTAAAATTAGAACTTAAGAGTGTGGTAGTTCTAAGCTGGGGATGTAAACTTGCACAGGGTGCCTTCATGCCCCAACAGTCTCACAAAACATCTCAGGGGACCATACCTTACCCTGTTGTTTTCCTCCATTGCAATCCAATTCCTGAGTTTCTCCCTGCTGTGAATCTGTGAACCTTGGGCCTTTCAGACTGCTGAAATGGTTGCAAACGGGACTGAGCGACTTCTGGCTGCGGGGGAGGGAATGACACTTTTCAGTGTTCCCCTATATTAATAATTCCCTCTAAGTGGAAGATACATCACATGTGAGGAGTTTTGTTACACCTTTCTCCTGGAGTTGCTTCCCCCCCCCCTTGCAGAGATTTTTCACATGAGGGGAGATTGAAAAATGTGACTCTCCCCGTCTACAGTCTGAAATGAGCGAGCTGGCAGTGGACTCTAGAAGAGCGGAGGCTGAGTGTTCAGAAGAGGAGTTGTGTGAACTGGCCCCTCCATCTATCTCCTTCCTCCAGGGCACTATTTTGTTGGTGTTCCTGTTACTTGCTGTTCCTGTCGACAAATACCTGCTGTGTCGAGGAGAACAACATAGCCACCGCCCCTTCACAAGGCCGGCGTTTAGTCCGTCCTGGCTGAAAGCAAACAGAGTACATTCTGACCTGCTGTTGCTGCTGAGAAGCCCGGATGACTCACGCAGGGATTCCAAGAATGCTCGGCGCCAGGCTGCTCTCAAATGGTGAAGGGCTGGACCTGAAACGATCTTCGGGATCTTGGATTTTCCATGCATGTGCCCAGCAGGCTAAGCAAGGATTGATAGACTGATAGATAAGCCTCTTGCATGCATAGGATTCCAATACCATTCTTCTTCCTCTGAGCCAACAAAGGTCGTGGGAGGTGAAGAGCAGCCCAGTGAAGTGGGCCAGACGAACGGCAGGAGAAAACTGTTTTGTTTTGGGTGATTCACAGTTATTCCAGCTCGATTCCAGTAGCCTCTTAGAAACCAACACGGTTGTTGAGGTGTGAGCTTTTAAGAGTCCGAGCTCTCAAGCGCTCCTAACCCCCCAAAATCTTGTCGGTCTCTTAAGGTTCTTCTGGACTCGGATCAAGCTCCTCTACTGCAAAATTCTTTTGTATTTTGAAAGAAACTGATGTTCATATATTTAGTGCAATAGAAGCACACACTATTGGACACAACCCCAATGAAGTTAAGCACTTCTGAGTGTCACTCATGTGAAAGGGAGTGTTAAACACAGACGACAACAACAACCCCCGAAATAAACCAGAGTCTAAAGGGGGGGGGTAGTTTGAATTGGATTGCACCTGCCCACAGTATATAGAATCGTAGAGTTGGAAGGGGCCATACAGAGCATCTAGTCCAACCCCCTGCCCAATGCAGGACCAGCCTAAAGCATCTCTTGACAAATATTCGTCCAGCCTCTTCTTGAAAGCTGTCAGTGAAGGGGAGCTAACCCCCTCCCTAGGCAGCTGATTCCACCTTTGAACCACTCTGACCGTGAAAACGTTTTTCCTAATATCCAGCCGATACCTTTCTGCATGTAATTTAAACCCGTTGCTTCGGGTCCTGTCCTCTGCTGCCAACTGGAACAGCTCCTTGCCCTCCTCCAAATGACAGCCTTTCAAATATTTAAAGAGAGCAATCATGTCCCCCCTCAGTCTCCTCTTCTCCAAACTAAACATTCCCAAGGCCCTTAGCCTTTCCTCGTAGGGCTCAGTCTCCAGACCCCTGATCATCCTCGTCGCTCTCTTCTGCACCCTCTCGATTTTGTCCACATCCTTTTTGAAGTGAGGCCTCCAGAACTGCACACAGGACTCCAGGTGCGGCCTGACCAAGGCAGTATCCAGAGGGGCTATGACCTCCTGCGATTTTGATGCTGTGGCCAGAGGCACGAGGCTTTAGTATGAGCCCTTATATAATAAGGGCTCATATATATATATATTCTAGTATATAATCTGTAAGTCTTCATCTGTTTCAGTGGTATTTAAGCCGTGGGTCAGGATCCTCAGATGGGCTCCTGTCGGACTGTATTATGCCTCCGCAGAGCTGCCGGTTGTAAGTTCTGCGGCCCTTCAGGAGGACTGTGCGTGCTCTGGGCACCAGGCTGAGGAGAGCAGCCAGACAGAGGGGGAAAGTCACTCAGCAGTGGGCAGGCGCTTCCATGGATCTGACCCCGGCTTCCTCCTCACTGGTGCTTGGCCTGTGTCTCCCCATCGCCAGCTCCTCTGCTCTACCATGCCTGGGCCTAGCATTGACACCGGGGAGGTTATAATTTTGGCTCCCCCTCTTCCTGTCACATGGCTCTAACATCATGGGACTTCCTGCCACATCCTTGCTGCTCACTGAGGTCTAAGTGTGGAAAGGTGGAAGACCACTGATTGACTTTTATTACTGTTTGTTTTGTGCAGAGTTGTAAGTAGAGATGTAAAATTTCCGGAAATGTTGAAGCTCGGGAAAAAGCCCGTGTTTTTTTTCCGGGAAAAAACGGAAATTTTCGGGAAAATTGAAAAAAATGCTACATTAGCATTTATTTTGTCTTTTCTAGATTGAAAGTCATTCTGTTACTTTAGGAACATAAAATATGACTATGGACATTTTTACTTGGCATGAAATTGTCACAACTAGCATATTAAAAAATATAGTGCATCCAAACAATTATTTCAAACAGAATACCCACCCACATGCAAAAACAAAACTGAAACCTTTTTCTTTTCTCCTGACAATAGCACCTCCTAAAGGAAGAAATGCATCTTGTTCTTGCATTGGAGGGTTCAGTTTGTAACCTAGGACTTGCTTGTCCTCAGTGCACAGAAATTAGATCAATTTGATACCATATATATATATATATTAGAAAAACGGGGGGGAAAAGTTTCCCCCCCGAATGTTTCCGGGTTTTTTCCGGACCTTCACATCTCTAGTTGTAAGCTGAGAAAATCGCCCTCCTCTGGGCTTAGCACAGAATCTCCTATAGTTCACTGCCTGGAAGATGTCTTGGGTCAGGCTGACCTTCTGATTGGCTCCGGTCATACCCCTCTAGGGAGGCCGGCTTTCAACAATCCAGGCTGTGGCTTACCCGGGGCTAGTCCTATACTGAGAAAAAGGAGTCTTCACCCAGGAGAGAAGAGTGTTCTGTAGTAGTTAGAGTGCCACACTAGGCTAGATCCTCACTCTGCCCTGAAGCTTGCTAGGTGACAGCGAGCCAGTCACTCTCCGTCAGCCTAACCTACCTCACATGGCTGTTGGGTGAATGCAGTGGGGAAGGGGGAACCATGTGCACTGCTCTGAGCTCCTTGGAGTAAGGTTTAAATGTACTAGATGAACAGTGTGCTTCATTGAAGAAGATCATATTCTCCTTTCTTTTTAAAAAGCATTTTTTAAAAAGCATTTTCATCCAAAGAATGATTAACACATGG
>NW_015169180.1:1317387-1340187 GCF_001447785.1 Gekko japonicus | reverse complement strand
TCCTTGGCAATTTTTTGCCTCACTACCTCGTCCATTCCCTTAACGGATTTAAGATTAGAAGTTCAAAATGGCCTCCTGTCCCCCTGGTAAGGTATTCTAAAACCAAACATAAACCCTTCTAACAAATACTTACCCACCTGTCGATTGGGATAATCCCGTAACAGGCAGGCCAACCTGTTAACCTTAATGGGACTAGGACCCTTTGTCCCCAGCCCCCTGTTGGCCTCCGCCACTGAAATTACGCTTCCCGCCCCTGTTGCCCAACTTAGATCTTGGCATGGGGCAACTAGAGAGTGGATGGGGGCCCGCGCACAGTGAGCACTCGTGCCGAAAGGAACACACCTTTCTACTGCACGTGCCCTGTGAAGTAAACTCCCAACAAAGCGGGTGCCTCTGGGGTGCCTGCCCCCTGGGAGCTCAGGCCAAACTCAGACCCTGCAGCCTATTCACTACATGGCCACTATCTGAACGATCCCGAGCTGAAGGCCAGGCCGCAGCCATTGCTTCCAGCCAAAGGTGGGGGTGAATCCAGTCCCACCTCCAGGTCGGATTCATGGCAGCCCGCATTCTGAAGCCTTCACCATACTCCAGCCATGCCATTCCCGTAAAGCAAGTATATGCCTTATAAATGATGTCCATATACTTCAGCATGGGGGAGGCATGCCAAGGCTGCTGGTGTACGATGACTGCTGTATAAATAAGAAACCCTGGATACCAGTTGGCCCACATCCTGTCAGCCCTCCGCTTCTTCAAGCACTCTTTTTCACGCTCGTCTAAATCCTCCTTATCTTTTTTATCAAGTTCTCTAAAAAGGAGGGTGAAGACATCAACAAAATCCCCTTTAAGGATCTTGTCTCGCGTGGCTGTGGACAGATGGTCACCTAATGGAAGCTCCAGCTCACCACTGGGCAAAGATTTTGCTGGAATGTGCTCATACTGCTGCCCAGCACAACACGCGCAGCCATGTTGGGGCCCCCCACCCCTGTGATGACTGTGACCTGCACCCTCCTGAGTAACCTCTGCAACTAGATGACTGAGAAGGTGAAGGCCTAGTGCTACTATGGTCCCCTAACCGCCAGGGCCACTTCACCCTCCTTACCATCCTTGGAAGGGGGGCCCTTATAGACCTCTAGCTGGCACCCATCGTCATCATCGTCCCCAGTTTGACTGCTGCCCTGTTGGTCACCTGATGTCCCATGGCTGTCTTCCATCATGGCCAAACGTGCCAGAATCTTAGCCTGAAACGCAGAAGGAGACTTAGCTTTCACCCTCTTGGTACCCTCTGATGCCGCAGATGGCGGGACTTGCTTCACCCGCTGCTTCTCCAAGGCGTCTAGGTGTGCCAGGATAACAGCATTAATGGGATCGTCTTCATCATCTGATGATTCAGGCCTAACAGGTTCAATGTTAGGCCTCTTAGGAGCCGGTTGATTGCCCTTAGCCCGACCCTTGCCCTTTCTGGGTGCCATGCCATCTATAGTGTGGCGAAGTTGCCGTAATGGAAAGCCAAACCCGGGTGCTTATCCCCAAAAATATCACAAGCCGTATGCCTCAAAAATAGGGTTGTACGAATGATTCACCACCAGAGTGCGCCCTAACAAGCCCTGGCTGAAGGAAAATTCCACAGCCTTGTATGGCCGGGGGGGGGGGGGGGGACCCAAGGGCCTATTCAAATTAACAAAGTGAACCCTAATCCAATCAGGCCTAAATAGGCAACCACCGTTCCCCATGTCTCACTCTCCCCTAGGACATCCACCAGGCCAGGCTCTACACAGGCCAGAAGGCCCAAGCTACCCTGCCAAGGCCGCCCTCTCAGGCCTTCAGTGGGCCCTCAAGACAAAGATAGGGACCAAGTTGGGAAGGGGGAGGAATGACCCCAACGCTTATCTGTGCGGCCCTGGAACTGTGTCCAAGGGCTGCCTGAGCTCTCTGCCGCCAGAAGACGGCCGCTGCTGAATCCAGCTGGCTGCTGCCGCCACTGCCGCCTCAGCTCTCGGCCACTGCCCAGCTCCTGGGCCGAATGCACTTTGTGCCGCTGACACCAAGCCACTGACGCTCCGATCAGAACTCCGATTGCCTCTACGCCTCCTCATCACTTGCATGGGCCCCCAAAGCCTCGTCACGACATGCTCGGAGCTGCTAACGCTACCGAGCGCGAGGTGGAACTGACAAGGAGGGGAACGGGCCCGAGCCTATAAAGGCTGGCCCCGCCCCCTCAGCACTGAGACATGCTGCGTCTCAGCACAGCTGCCTGTCTTCATTTCCTCCTGGCAGCAAAATGGCCCATGCGCTCAATCGGCTTTGCCGATAGCGCACGAGCCTCATAGTCCTGTGAAGCTCACTCAAGGGCTCAGCTAAGCACTTGGATATGTCCAAGAGTTTTCACCTCATGATAAAATCTCAGTGAACATGACTAGTCTTGGTGGTTCACAGTTGCTGGTCTGAGGGAAGGACAAAGTATTATTCTAGAAGAGGTTGTAAAGTGGACAATGGCTGGTATACATTTTGAAAGGGTTAGTTTAGACTACAGCAAAGCACTTTCTACTCAGGCCTGGCACCTCACTCCCCATCTGGAGACTGTAAAGCTCCTGTTGTGAAATACCTAAAGTTGTACGTGATATAACTACACCAGATGCTCTGGCATCTAGCAGCTGTAACACAGGTTCTGAGCAATAGTTGCCACAAGTAAACGACTTTATTCCTCTCCAGAGGCAAAAGAAGGGATGCTCTAATAGCAACATTATCTACCAGGCCTTTCCAAATAGCTGTCACTTGGTAAATATGCAAGAGAATTAGAGATTAAAAGCATCATTAATCAAAGGTCAGGGTTATAATTAAGTCTCTATCCTACCTTCCTCAGACAGGCAATGCCCACGGATACTAGAAAAGGAGAATCTTCTGTTCATAGTTACACAGATGTAAATCCATTGCGGATGGTTTTCCAGGCAGTACATTTTACCTGTACTGTCACAGGGAGGTATCTGAGATGAGGATCTTAGGTAATGGAAGGAAAGCTTATGTAATGCCTCAAGGACTGGCCACAATATAAACCTATATTAGGAAAATCCCTAAGTTTAGATAAGGATTCTAAATTAAATGGATCAAAATGTACAATAAACCGCATCTCTGTGGACTCGTACTGTATTATAAAAGTTATTTCAAGAACCATATATATGGGAATTGCGATAATAAGGCAGACTTAAATCCACGGAGAATTGGATTATGAAAAAGGTACATAAGCATTTTTTTAAAGTTGCAATTGTAGTAACTTTGCAATCAAAGTTAAAATTAATGAACTGCCAACAGCATGTTTAAATTAAACATTACTTCAAAATACTTGGTAATGTCAAGTTATACAAGAAAATGAGTTAACAATTCCCTGCAGTCTACACTGCCATATTTCTATTGTATCGTCCTCACAAATGGTGAAACATTAATAAACTAATTTGAAGCAGTCCTGGAGGACCTCCACACTACAATGGTCTACAAAAATAAATGTATAATAAAATACAAAAAAATAAATGTACAGGCTGAAAAGTGAAATTCCATAGAGCCCAAGTGATCCATTCTTACAAGAAGTTTGCTGTTACTTTTAATGCATTAGACACCCAGTGTCTTTTAGTTCTGTAGAAGTAAAAGAAACTGACTTTGCTAAAAGGAAACCAGTTCATAATGCATATGCAGGGCTGATACAATCATGCAAATGATGCTTGAACATATAGATATTTTATGAAGAAAATAAGTTGGGTCATGCATGTTCTTGGTCTTCCAATTCCAATGTCAGAAGCCTGATGAAGGTATTAATTGCCTCAAAAATGAGATTCCTAAGAAATAGACAAGCTGACCTCAAAAGGGCAAAAATCACAGATCAAGACATGGGCTACACACACAGCATCTTATTTTATGGGGAGGGAAATCGATAAAACTGACAACGTCAGCTGGAGAATCCCAGCAGTACCAGTGCCCAGCAGTACCAGTGCAATCATAGAGTGCCCAGCAGAATCCAGTACCACTGTAGCAATACCAGCTCAACAGGACTGATGTCTAGCACAGAATCACACTTCAAGCTGGGGGGGGGGCGGTGTTGCAAGCCCAGCAGAACCTGTGCAATGCACTAGTGTCCAGAAGAATGTAGTGCCATTTAGGCAATCCCAGTTCAATGGGCCTGATGTGAAGTACAGAATCACGATCCAGGCAGGGGGGAGTTGCAAGCCTTGCACAATCAGTTGAGTATACAAAATGTCCAGCAAAACCCAGTGGCACTGTAGCAATACAAGTAAAAGAGGACTGATGTCAAACCAGAGAATCCCTGCAGCAAAAACTGAAGGGGAGCATTTTTTCAAGCCAAACACAACCAGTTTAATGTACAGAATTCCCAGCAGAACTCAGTGCTACAGTGGCACTGCAGGCTTAAAAGGACTGCTCTCAAAGCATAGAGTCACAGCAAAACGAAGTGAGCTGGGGGGGGATTTTGCTTGCTCTGTAAAAGAAAATGGGAAGGCAAAGGAAGGCTAGCAAGGGGGGGGGACCCTCTTGTAACTGACAAGACAGGTTTGAAACTGACATGAGTGTTTCCAAGGCTGGAGAATTCAACCCCCCTGTTGATTCGAAGTTTGGTAAACTGGAGACAGTCTGTCTGGAAATGTATCCATTCAGGAGCCTCCAAGAACTGCTTGAAAGTTCATGGAAAGTTCTTGTTGGTTGATCTGCCACGAACTTCATTTCATGAACCTCAAACTGGCCAAAATTCATCATGAACGTTAGTTTCTGAGCCCATTCATCTCTATCCTTAATCTTTACATGGTGAGACAGTTAGGAGGGCATCTCTCCATGATCTTAATTATTGGACAGAGATGTATGGACAATACAGACAAAGAAGATGTGTTTCTTCTCTTTTTTTGTTTTCAGTACCACCTTTCTTTTAATATTTAGCCTGAGGAAGGATTCTGCAGGACCCAAAACCTTGCCCAATGTGTTGTGTTATTTTGATTGGTCTTAATAAAACTACATATCCAGGCCCAGGCAGTGGATTTCTATAAAATACTTTTCCAATTAATATAATGCTATCCTTTTTCATTTACACTCCCATTTCTATAATGCTTTATCCATTGTTCACTTTAAATCAAGACCCTGTACAATTTCACGGATAGGTTCAATGTATGATGGGGCATGCACACATTTATTCATCAATGGGAATGCATCTTTTTTGCTTGCCTTGCATCATAGTTTTTGTGAGCTTAAAACTATGCAAACACTTAACTATTCACATATTTCACTCTAAGTCACACCTGATATAGTGGGATTTTGTTAGGTCATGCAAGGTTTGGTGTGAATTCTTTAAAATAACATGGAAATGCAAATGATTTATTCCATGAAATTCAGTGGGCACTCCATGAAATTGCTGAGCGGTCGGGTTAGAACGGATAAAAGGAAGTACTTCTTCACCCAAAGAATGATTAACACTTGGAATTCACTGCCACAGGAAGTGGTGGAGGCTACAAGCATGGACGGCTTCAAAAGGGAATTAGATAAGCATATGGAGCAGAGGTCCATCAGTGGCTATTAGCCACAAGGTATAGATAGGGACTCTGGGGCAAGTGATGCTCTGTCATCTTGGTGCTTGGGGGGGTCAACAGTGGGATGGCTTCTAATGTCCTGGCCCCACTGGTGGACCTCCTGATGGCACTGGTATTTCTGGCCACTGTGTGATACAGAGTGTTGGACTGGATGGGCCTTT
The DNA here is from genome assembly GCF_001447785.1 of Gekko japonicus. Taxonomy (NCBI): domain Eukaryota; kingdom Metazoa; phylum Chordata; class Lepidosauria; order Squamata; family Gekkonidae; genus Gekko; species Gekko japonicus. Next base: position 1,334,450 of record NW_015169180.1, on the reverse strand, counting down.
GGCCTGATCCAACATTGGCATCTCTTATGTTCTTATGTGAAAGAGTTATCACAAGCATAGGTTGCAAAAATAATCTTTGTTGAATATGTAAGTGTAATAACAGGAAACATGTTGGTCCATGTTGAGCAGGAAAGCTGGTTTGTAAAAATCATGGTGAATTTCAATACCACCAGGATTTTTGGAACAGGTATATTGCTGGGAATCATGGTGTTCTACCTGAAATATAGTTCTTCTGATTCAAAAGGGAGAGTCTGGATTTTATTGATTGTTATATTTGAGGACAAAAGTAGAAATGCTAACACCCAGCAACTCAGCTCACATTCTGATTGCCCGTGGTTATCAGGGAACTGATTATTCACAGAGCTGTTCAGCTGTTTGCATCTGTTTGACACAAACAGGAACCATTCTGCATCTCAGCTCTGCAGGTACTCAGTGAACAGTTGGGGTGATGGGGGGGAGAAACTGTTATCTCTACTCAAATTTCCTGCTGCCCCCCTGCAAGGCTGGGATGGGGAGAAAAGCTTGGAGGAGGGACAGAAACTGATTGTCAGATGATTGAGGGAGATAAGCTGAGGTTCCATTCAAGTTCTTCCCATGAGCCTCTCCCTGCATCCCAGTCTCGCTGTGATGAAGGGAGAAGCTGGTATGTGTATGTGTGTGTGGGGGGGGAGAGAAGTAGTTGAGATCTGGGCTTCTGTTGAATGTTCTTTAGTTCCATTCCCCAAACCTAGCCTCCTGCTTTGTTCCACTCCCCGGTGGAAAAGCCGGAAGACAACTTACATCTGGCAAGTAAATGAAATGGGAGGATTCATGAAAGGATTCCATAGTTTTGCTGGACAATGTATAGGCCATAATTGCCTGTATTTTAGGATTGGTCAGGTCTGGAGATTTGGGGGCAGGGCCTGGGGATGGTGGATATTGGGGAGGGGAGGGACCTCAGCCAGGATGTCGTGTCATAGAATCCACCCTCTGAAGCTGCCATTTCATCTGGGGGAGGGTGATAGCCGATATGCCTCCCAATCTGGTTTCCATTGTAGTCGAATTACAGGACAAAGGACCCAAGGAAAGACCCATGAAAAGGTATCACTTGATAAATCTACTGGGTGGGATTCAATTTAAGGAGCTTTCTTCCAGCCAAAGGAGGTTTTGTCCAGCCTGAGAAGCTTACCTCCAACTCTGGCTCTTTCATGAGAAGAAGAGCCACTGAAGTTGGAGAAAGGCTCCAGAGACTAGAGGAAGACTTCCCACTTTCCTTAGTAGAATGCTAGGGTATAGACTGCTCCATTTTTCCTGGTTATGCTCCTATGCTTTTAACAGCTACCCTAGTCAGAAATTACGCAGATGAAGCTTTGAAAAATAATTCTGCAAGGCAGGCTACATTTTAAGATACAGGAACAGTGATAGTAAAAGTAAGACCTAATAGTGAAATATAGCAGTTCCCTATATCCAAATCAAAGGATAATTGCTGTTGGCATATAAATATACTATAAAATGTAAACTCATCTCCTTAGGAAGCAGTTTACAATATTCAGATGGACAAATGGGATTTGGAAGCCAGAGAATTACATTAAGGTAAATGGTGCCTTTAAGTACCCAAACACGTTCCCGAATGTTATTGCTTTGTACGATGATAATGACTCTAAGGCTGGATCGTGGGTCCATTGGAAACGCTCTTATTAGTGAACACCTTGGTTCAAGAAAGATGTGTGCCACTCATTGTGCATAAGATGATAGATGCTGAGATGACCAGATTTTAGAGCACTGGCCCAATGAGAACTTGTGCAGATACTGTTTCATTTGATTCACTGTCTTTCTCCTTTTTCTTTTCCAGTCTGGTAGGGATGTAAATACAGTGACCTTGCTGAATGACTGCAGCAAGTTGTGAATAATGTATGAAATGCAAAGCTGCTGCCCAATGCCGGGAGAATACAGATACTGATGGGCTGTCTTGCTTATGTCCAACCCCTTTCCACTATGCAAAGGCTCAGTTGCAGTCTTCCCCTGTAAGAAAGAGCAACCACCATTACTATACAATGATAGCAGAGAATATCAACACAGCTTTGGAATATCCTAACATGATATTAGGCATGGTTCTTTTATGAACCTATGTCCCAACAATTTCATTGAGTGCCCCTGAGTTCTAGTATTATGGGAGAGGGACAAAAAGCTTCCTCTATCCACTTTTATAATTTTATAAATCTCTATCACGTCTCCCCCTTTACCATCTTTTTTTTTGACTGAAAAGTCTTAATTTTCCAGCCTTGCCTCATAGGAAATGTACTCCAAGCCCATAATAATCTTTGTTTACCCAGCTTTGTACTTTTTTCCAGTTCTGGAATGTCCTACTTGAGATACAGTGACCAGAAGCACACAGGCTATGAGCTGCACCATAGCTTTCTACAAGGGCATTATAATATTGCTGTTTCATTCTCGATACCTTTCCTAATAATTGCTAGCAAGGAGTTTGCCTTTTTCACTGCTGCCACTCACTTTCGTCGACATTTCATTGAGACCTCCACAATAACCTCAAGATGCCTTTTGGTCACAATCTCAGCAATTCAGACCCCATCAGCCATATGCAGCAGAACAGACTGACTCAGAAGCAACCTTCTCTTCCCCCACCCCACACCTTGCCTGTTGTGTTTGCGGACCACCACCAGGGGTCTGCGTCCTCAGTCCCCATCTTGGTTCCTAACACAATAGAGGCCAAGGATTCTAGGCCACCTTTAGTCCTCCAATAGGACCTTTGGCGGGAGATTCAAACTCTCCAATTGGACTGTGGGTGTGTCTGGGGTGGGTGTATATAATTGGCTCTTGCCAGGCCATTTGCATCTTTTGTGTGTGTACTACAATAAACATGACTTGTTTAGCATGTCATAGTCCATCTCTCCATGCATAGAACCCAGTACTTTTCATTGCCCCACAGCAAAAAAAGCTGGAAACCCTCTACTTTGGTCACAAGCACATGTGGGGAGGATCAGCACTTCACAAAGAGAGAGGGAGAGGGAGAGGGAGAGAGAAACATTCCCTCCAACACCCCTGATCAGAAATGAAGCCAGCTCCAAAACCTGGGGAGAAATTCAGATGAAACAAATTTTGAAAGTGTTGTTAATTAAAAGTAAACTTGAGAAGCCATCCCCCTACAGAAAAATGGGGGGGAGGGAGTTCTCCCTTTTTGCCCAAAGCCATTTTCCCCCAGAAAAATTGAAAAAAAAACTGATTGTGGAAAATTTTCTTTTAGGCTGCGGTCACACACAGTAAATAATCCACTTTCAATTCACTTTCCAACTGGATTTTACTGTGTGAACTGCAGCCTTACAGTGATAAATAACATGTTTATGACAAGGTGTTCATATATTTAATTCTCCAATATTATTTTGAAAAACTATGTAACATGAATATTTTTATGCAAGACTATGTAAAGTATCAAATCATTGCAATTCCTGTACACTGAGAATAAGCAAATGCTGGAATATAATTCAGATACTTAGACAATACTGAGGATAAAATTCTCAAGTGCAAGAGAAAGATGCATTTGTGTTTCTAGGGGGCACTGCACTTGTCATAAGAGAAGGAAAAAAGTTTCAGTTTCATTTATGCTTGTGGGGTTGATCTTGTTGGTATGTTTGGTGGCTTTATATATGTCCTCTCAGCTAGGCCTCAAAAGACTGCTAGGAAGTATTACTCAGCAACCAAAAGAGCTGAAACTATACTTAATTGACAGGTTAGAGTTTAAATTAATCTGAATTCAGAAAATTGAACCATATTTTAACTGCATTAGTTTATCTTCATAAACTGGCAAAAGGTTCCTTAGAGTTAAGGTGTTCTTTACATTTCAGGACCTTGTAGTTCCATTTGTAACAAAAAATAAAACTTAAAAGTAAATTCAGTTTGTTATTATTTTCTGAATAAGCTGCATTTTAATATATATTAAACATAATACTATTATGCCAAGCCAATTTATGCACATTGCATTTTATGTTCCCAAAGTAACAAATTGACTTTCAAACCGTAAAGAATACTAATATTGATTTTTTTTTTCAATTTTTCCAAAAATTTCAATTTGTTTTCCTGAGGGGAAAATAGTTTTTTCCCAATGGCTTCAAAATTTCTAGAAATTTTACATCTCTAATTAAATGCAGAGAATATTATGCCAAGCCAATTTATGCACATTGCATTTTATGTTCCCAAAGTAACAAACTGACTTTCAAACTGTAAAGAACACTAATATTGATTTTTTTTTTCAATTTTTCCAAAAATTTCATTTTTTTTTCCTGAGGGGAAAATAGTTTTTTCCCAATGGCTTCAAAATTTCTAGAAATTTTACATCTCTAATTAAATGCAGAGAAATCAAGTATTGTATATTGTTGATGTATAATAAGCCTAATAGGCATGGGGCAGCTATCACAATACTGAACAAACTTAACCATTAGATTAGGGCTGCCTCTAAACCAAGGAGTTCCCTTGCTTCAGCCACTTGACTGGTGTTTTTTCCCCATGTTTCCAAACACACACACATGCATGCACGCACGCACACACTTGTGCACACATGCATACACACATAAATGCTTAATTTTAAACCAGGTAAAAACAATATTTCCAGAACATGACACTATCTACACAAGCAGTTTCTTGTGTCTGGAGGGGAAACAGTGCAATTGCAACACTTCCACAAGGATCTAGTCAATTACTTATCACATAATCTTTTGATTTATTAATGACCCGAAGGGGCCAGCCCCTGGCAACAATTAGCATACCAGAAGAGAATCACCTGACTTTCAGATAGAGAGGAGAGGATAATTGGAGGCTCTGCAAATATGAAAAGTGTTTTTTTTTTTTTTAAAAAGGTTATTAAAAGTATTGCATTATCCCTATCCAGCACTACTCATGTTTGTTTAAAAAAAACCCACCCAAAACAAACAGAAGACAATCACTCAAAGCTCAGCCCCTCTTTTAGGGAGGGGACTATCACAGGTTTCTGCAAATACATGGAGTTCTTTTAAGGCTTTTTTTAAAAGTAGTATGTTGTTTCTGAGCAGTACTGCATGACCCATGTTCCTCAAAAAAAGAAAATTATAACAGGGTGGGCAGAGAATCCTGAGGGACATGTGAGAACATAATGGGGGGGGGGGCTTCTGTGCACATTTGGGGGGGAAGTGAAACTGATGACCCTGAGCTCTGGTGCAAGGACAGTTTCACAGGGAGTTGCACACTACCACAGAAAATCATCCTGATGTGGAAGAAGTCTGGGGCCCTTTCTGCACTCTCCTTTTAATCCATGTTCACCGTGCTGTCCTCCAATCAATTCTGCACTAAAAACAAATTCAACCTTCTTTTTAATCCAGGTTCCCGCCCCCACCCCATTCTGCACTAAAATTGAGTTCAACCTTCTTTTTATTCCGGAGTTTCCCCCCATTCTGCATTACATTAGCTCCCTTCAGTGGTCAGCTCAGCTTGAACACTGAGAAAATCTGGACTGGCAGGCAAATGTGGAAAGGTAGGTTAGACTAGATGCAACGACCATGAAGTTGAGCAAACTTCAGAGGACGGCGGAAGACCGGAAGGCCTGGCGTGATCTGGTCCATGGGGTCGCAAAGAGTCGGACTCGACTGTGCGACTGAACAACAACAACAACAGGTTAGACTACTGCATTGTAATTAATTTATCTCACTAGTAGTGAAAAAAACTGTACAGGCATTTCATATGCCTCCAATATTAATTCAGAGTGCCAGTATTTTTTTTTTTACATTTTATTTTCAGTTTCACAAACAATAAAATATTTCAAACATATCCATTTAGATACTTTTTCCAAATACAATGTTCATCTTTCTAATTTAACAATTGATATTTTTAACTAGCATTTTCCGATCCTACTGTGCCTTCTTCATTTTCAGCCAGTCGTATATTATATCCCATCTCCTCCAAAAATCTTCCTCTGGTTTATTTTGTAATATTAAGGTTAATTTGTCCATTTCAGCTATCTCTAATATCTTGTTTTGGAGTTCTCTTATCGCAGGTATATTTTTTTTTATTTCCATCGTCTTGCTATCAGTATTCTGGCTGCGGTTAGAAAGTATGCAATTATCTGTGAATAGTAAAGCTTTAAATGTCCTGGACCCAGTGAATATGAAGAACTATCTCCTCCCATCTAAACTTGTATATTCACTGGAATCATCTTCGGAGCTCTGCTCTGAGTGCCACTGTGATCAGATATGCCACACATGGAGACTGAGAGCAGGGTAGCAGGACCTTCTAATTGTGGTTTCCCAGCTTTAAAATATTTTCTCTAAAGAAGTGCCTATCCTGTTTTCTTTTAGTCACCAGGGTGAGTTGGGGGATTTTATTTTCTTATGCTTTTTTTTCTTTCTTACATCGTGTGTTTGGATTTTTGCTGGTGCTGTTTCATGTTTATTTTGTAAAAACTATCATAATCTTGTTTATTCTCATTTGTTTTATGGGTTTTCATCATACTTTTGTTATTTTATAGGGTTTTTTTTAATGTTATGACCATTAACTCTTTGACTGTAAATTTATCACTGCAGTACACATATGCACACTGTGAGTGAAGGAACTGTTGTATTCAGTATATCATCTTACCTTCTCTTCAGTGTGACTATAAAGCTCAGTAGCCAGATGTATTACTCCCACTAAATATTTTTGTGCACAGTAAATACTTTGGAATGCATCCACATGACCTTAAAAGCTTTACTGCAATACAGATTCCTTCATATAGTGTGTACGTGGTATTAAATTGAGACTGCTGAAGAAGGCCTTTGTGGCTGAAACACGTCTGGTCCAATTTCATTGGTTTATTGTTTCCAATCAGTGCCACTAACAGTATGCTGCATTGCATGATATGTGTACTGCTCAGTGTTTGCTGTGTATGGCCTAGAGGCCTATTTTGTTTTTAAATTAATTTTTAAAGTGCACTGTAACATTAAAGATATATTTTGCTTAATCCTTTTTATACATGTTTCTATCCTCAACCTTTTAGGTATCCAGCTCTGGTTTGGGTTTTTGCACCTTCTTTTGTATATCTCTGACTGTAAAGCTAACTTCCATAATGTATTTGGTAAAGGCAGATTTTTTTTTTAAATCACTAGATAATGAATATACACTGAATGGGGATTCGGTTAGGGTTAGGGTTAGGGTTTCCCTCCTGCTTTTTTTAATGGTGTGATCCTTTGGGAATTGGGTTGCTTGGAAGTGATCTTAAATAGCTACAAACAGTGGCTAATATGAATTCAGTGGTGTGTGCTGAACTTAGGTTTGCCTGCAGTTAGAATCTGGGCTGGCTCTTTCACATAGCTCAGTTTCACATAGGATGACTGACCAAAATACAAGAAAACAATAAATCCACTCAAGTCTGTGTTGGAAAAGAAGAGTTTGCAATTATAGTGGCAACAACAACAACAACAACAAAAAACATTGAATCCTCTTGCCCTGAAAATCATCCATGCAGGCCAAGTTGTAAATCTGAATCTAAATATATCCTCAAAAGGATATTACAAATCTGGTGCCATTTAATTGACTTCAGACAGGTTTCCCTTGAACAAGCAATTGTAAGTATGACTAAGAGATGGATTGGTCTCTGGAGACCTGTGCCTTGACTAACTGGCAGGGCTCCCATTTACTAATGAAATAATCAAACAGTTATGTCTATTAAAGATTGCTTTGGCCAAGAAACCAAATATTGGATTCCGAAAGTAAACTTTAAGAATAACTCACTGTTACCATTGTTTGGAGGATGAGGCACTCCAGAGGTGATGCATTCTGCTTAAAATTCAGAGGGAGACCACACTGCTGTGGTAGCAGCAGTTCCACCTATGTTGCAGCTTCAAGGAATTCTTTGGCAGCCACAGACAGGGAATTACATATTGAATTTAAGAGACCTTGTTGCCAAGATATTCAGGGTGGTTTTTGATGATAGTGGGAGCCATATTTGCTGAACAATTGCCTGGTATTTTTGTTTAATTTGAAAGATTGCAGTAATAGCTGATAAAATATTTACTTTAGGCTTCTAGCTGGCTTCAAAACTCTCCACTTAGATACTGGAGGTTAGCAGGGTGAGTGACAATCTCACCCTGGAAAAAGCTAGTGGGACATAAAAATAGCTAGTGAAATTGGAATATTGTTTTTTTTAAAAAGTGCACATCTGTAATTGGGGCTGGGGGGCTGGAGACACAACCAACTTGAAAGCCACAGCCAACTATGACCCCCTTCCAGAGTTAATTCTAGAAACTGAGTTAATTAACTCTTGAAAAAAGGTTGGTTCTACAACCCTAACTCTAATGCATTGTTTATTGAACATCCCAATCTATCGATTGTATTGACTCATTCTGTTTAAACTGCCTTGAGTCCAAGTGAGAAAGGTGGACTACAAATAACGCAAATAAATAAATTCTCCTAGTGAAATCCAAATGAAGGAATAATGGAATAGCACAAGGAGAAATTCTGAAGCATAAAGACATGTCATTGGGAAAATTTGCTATTCCCTAGGTAGCCACTGAGTGTTGCCTCAGCAATTGTTAGGTCCTCTTGTAGAGGTTGGGACCAATGCTCCGTCTAAGCTATGGAGTCTTGTGAGCAAAAATTCTTCTTTGTAAGCTACTGGCATTAAAGTTGTGAGCGAGTGATTGGCTACTGCATAAATTAGTTTGCTCTGGAGCCCTCCTTCCTGAGCTAAGAGAAATGATGTGAGCTGGAGGCTGAAAACTGAGCTAGTTCACACTAACTCATCTTAGAGGCAACACTGGTTGGGACCATCTTCTAGATCTGGGTCCCCAATCTTTCTGACTCTGTGGGCACCTTTGGAATTCTGACACAGGGTGGCTGGTGGGCACAAGCACAAAATTACTCACTGCTGCTGTAGGAAGTGGAGCCAACCACAAAATGTCATACTAATGTATGGTTTTAAAAATATTTTGTTGCATACACACAGCTTACCTTCAGTCACACAGCGAGGAGCCTTGGGCTGTGGTGGCAGCTGTTGCCAAAACCATTTTTTAAAACTCTGCACAGTTAATCAGATCTCCAGTGGGTCATCAAAAGCCCCTTGTGCCCTGCTTACTTTCTAAAAACACTCGGCAAGCATCAGAAAAGGTATAGGCAGGCACTGTGGCACCCACAGGCCCTCACAGGCCTGCCAGCCTCAAGGAGTGTTCTGAGCAAGGATGAGAACGGAATGAAAACTCACACAAATGTTACAGTTAAAATGTTTTATGATGTTTTAAATGTTTTACCATGTCAACGATATTGAGGACTTTAAGGACTTTTGGTTGAAAGGCACCATATACACATATTATAAATCAACAAGCAACCTCCATGGCAATGTGTAAAGTGGTTTGACCCTTATATTAGTCTCATGTGCCAGTTAAGTCTGATTCCACAGTAGTGGTGAGTAGTAGAGGCTGGTTCAAGGCCCCCAGCAAGTTGAGGTCCAATTCTTTGAGTTCTCAGTCTCAGTACTCTGCCCCCTAGAGGCTGGAAGGATGAAATGGCACATTAGGTTCATAGTAGAACTTACCCCATTGTGTTGTGCATTTCCCCATCCCCACTCTACATTACTGGCTGCTGCTAGCAGGGGCAGGGAAATGAACAGCACAATGCCATTGGAGCATGGCAGTCACTTGGAATGGTTGGAGTTAGGGTTGCCACCTCTAGGTAGGGAAAATCCTGGAAATTTGGGAGCAGAGTCGGTGGAGGACAGCTTGGGGAGGGGAAGAAGATCAGCAGCAATGTGATGCCATGGAGTGTACCCTCCAAAGCTGCTATTTTCTTCAGTGGAATTGGTCTCTATAGTCTAGATTTTGAGGATACTCCAGACCACACCTGGAGGTTGAGGAAATCCAAACACAACATCCGTGATGATAAGAACGAAGAGTCAATAAAGACATGTTTGCAAAATCATTTACTGTAGCAATTCTATAGAAAATCCTCTTCTATTATCACTCACACGCAATGGATTCTGCACAGTATAAACAAATCCATTTCACAAGAATGGCTTTATCTGAGCATGTAGCAATCACAATTCTTATCAATTTCTACTTATCAACTCTTGAAGGAAACATTCCATGTTGACTCTCTAATAACAGAACCCAAGGTCTTCACAATGTATTAGCTGGATTCTAGATTGCTCAGATAAAGCAATTCTTGTGAAATGGATTTGTTATTTTCATCATGGATGTTATGTTTGGATTTCCACTTCTGATCTCTCATTTTTGGCTTCCACACCTGGAGGTTGGCAAACCTAGTTGGAGTACTGGACCAAGCCAAAGGAAACCCAGGTTCAAAATCTTGTTTGTCATAAAATTCATTGTGTAATAGGGGTGTACAAAAAAACAACAACACATTGTGTAACCTTGAACAACGAATGTTACCCTGAGCTCTGCAATGTTCCCTCTAAGCTCCACAGTGTTGTGAGCAAAAATTCTACCACGTGAGGGAAAAAAGCTAGTAGCATTAAAGCTGTGAGCGAGTCTACGTTTGACTATCGTGTAAATTAGTTTTTTAGAAGATTATTTCCATAACCTTGTAAAAATCTCAGAATGAATTCTTTTAAACTATATTTAACCTATATTTTAAAAATAGTTTAAATATTATAAGAGAAAACAGAATCAAGCCAAATTTCATTACAGAAAATGTTGTCTTCTACGGGGGTAGACCAGGCCTCTGGAGAACAGGTCTACCTGCCCTTTTCCATTATATTGGTATATCTGGCCTTTGGAGAACAAATCTACTCTCCCCTTTCCACTATATTGGTAACTTGTCCTCCAGAGAACAGGTCTACCCACCCCTTTCCACTATATTGGTTGACCTATCCTTCAGAAAACAGGTCTACCCACCCGTTTCCACTATATTGGTAGACCTGGCCTCCAAAGAACAGGCCTACCCACCCCTTTCCACTATATTGGTAGGTTTAGCCTCCGGAGAATAGGCCTACACATCCCTTTCCACTATATTGTTAGGCCTGGCCTTGGAACCTTGCGCTGTGCTGAGCCTTGGTGTTTATAGTTGTTTAGTTTAACAAGATTTTATGTTAAGTAGAGATGCATTATAATGTTATATGTTGTACACCTTGTAAAACTGTTGTGCCTGCACTGCCAGCTAAAATTTTGTGTACCAGCAGCCCCTAGCGCAGCTTAGAGGGAACTTTGCTTAGGAGTAAAAGCAGGACCACCTCTCCTGCTATGCTCCACCATGGAAGCCTTGCTCAGGTGCCCCCCCCTCACAAATGGGCAAAACCAACAATGGCCCATACATGTGCATTTTCTGTAGTGACCCCCATCTTATGGAATGGCCTGCCTGTGGAGGTCAGGAAGGCTCCCACTCTCCTGGCATTCCACAAACTATGCAAAACTGAATTATTCAGGAGGGCTTTATTCTTTACACAGGCAAGAGGGCTGTACTGTAAATTCATAAAAATGCTTAGGTCAAAGGATAGTGACTGTACACTATACTACTGTGTACTGTCCATTGCTGTAAATATGCTCCTACTAAGTAATTTCGGCATAATTTAATGTGTCATGTTTAAATACTTGCACTTTGTTTCAAACTGAAATTCAGACTGAGCACATTTGGTAGTCGTGTTTCCCTCCAACTTCTTCTACAAAGTAAAGAGGGCATAATAGCTCTTCAGAGGCTTGGAGTACTGTGCAAAGCTCCCAATAGTCAAAAGTACTTTGCAGCACTTTAGCAACAACAAAAATGATGTTCAGATCTGACAGAGATGTTAAACTATACCCTTCTCTTTATGTCTAATGACACTTCTTAAAATTAAGCATTTTAGTCTCTCTGCAGCATTTTCACTGACACACTATCACAAAGGTTTCTAGCAATAATGACACTCACTGTTGTGCCTTCCTTTAATATAGTTTCAAAAGTGTTCCCCCCCAGATCAAGACAATGAGCTGCAAGTTACAAAGACTGCAGAAATGACAGAATGTTAAGGAGTCTTTGCTGCAGATCATACAAATAAGTCAGGAATAATATATTGTATCCCAAACATCATTAGTTTTCTCCTTTGCAGCTCCTTGTCTATCTTTGGCATTTTTTCGTCACTTCAAAACAACCAATCTTCCCACTCCCATCAAACATCAGAACTAGTTGCACAGATGGACTATAATGGCACAGAAACTGTATATTTGACCTCCATTAAACATAGAGTTAAATGTTTTTGTGGTCTGCTGTAAAAGATAAAAGTGATTGGGTGCAATAGCTACCTTGTAATCATCAAGCCGAATACAGGCCATGTATCTTGTATGGTGATCCACTGGGGACCGATAAAAAACACACACACACCCATTTTTTATTCTGCCTGAGACTGGAAGAAACAGGAGGCCAGAAAGGATGAGTGGGTGATGATCTTATCTGGGTGTTGATCAAGCGGGGAGGACCTGTACAGTTGGCCCTCTGCATGCGTGGTGCTTGTTTCCAAACAGAGCCAGAGCCAGCCTGGAAAGGCATTATGAAGAAGCAGCTCCCATGCTGCTTCCAGGTAATTAGTTTTCAGACCCATACCGCAATGATATTATACTAGCATTGCTAATATATAATTGATTTTATGTATTAATTTATATTTTTTACCAAATGAAATTAAAAAACATTAAAATATGTGAATTAAAATCCAGCATTAAAAACCCAGCTCAGCATTAAAACATGAAAACAAACCATTGATCACTTAAAATAACAGTTTCTAAACTAAAATGGAATTAAAAGATCCCCCCCCTTAAAAACCTGGGTGAACAAAAACATTTTAGCCTGGTGCCTAAAAGAAAGCAAGTCAGGCTCAAGGAGAAGGCCATTCCATAAGCGAGGTGCCACTGCTGAAAAATCCCTGGCTGATTTCGCACTAGAGCTGCCTCGATGTTGCGCCACCGTTTACCCCAATACTATTGGTCAATTTCACACCCAAAGCTGCGGGGCTGCATTTTATTTATTTATTTTATTTATTTTATTTTATTTCACTTATACCCTGCCCTCCCCGTAAGCGGGCTCAGGGTGGCTTACATAGGCACAACTGTGCAATAAAATACAACAGGATTAAAACAGTTAAGGCACCAAGTGCAATAAAAATAGGACAAATTAAAACCATTAAAACAAAAACTCGCATCTTGCAGGATACATTAGGAACTAAAATACTCACTCCCTATTGTATATCGCGGTGAGATCAAAGAGGGGGGATGCCATAGGCCAAGATGTTCCAGGTGGCCAGTCGGCCCAACCAGGTGGTCCTGCTCTGCAGTTACTCGGTGGTGGTGGTGGCGGCGGCTCCTACTCAAAAGCTTGGCGGAACTGTAAGAGGTCCTGCAGGGCTCTGATCTCCTCTGGGAGCTCATTCCACCAGGTAGGAGCCGCCACCGAGAAGGACCTGCGGCTTCGCCCGATTTTCCCCGCAGTTTCGTGATCCTGTTTTTTGACAATCACGAAACTGCGGAGGAAATCGGGCGAAGCCGTGGGTCAAATGCAGCCCCGCGGCTTTGGGTGTGAAATTGACCAATAGTATCAGGGCAAATGGTGGCGCAACATTGAGGCAGCTCTAGTGCAAAATCAGCCCCTGTTTCTGCTTGCTTACATCTGGAGGCAGGAGCAAAGCAAGCAGGGCTTGAGAGGCAGATCTTAACTGGTGGGCCTGATCATATGGGAGGAAGCAGCCCTTCAAGTGCCATGGCCCCAAGCCATTTAGGACTTTAAAGGTCAGAACCACAAAACAATTGTGCCAGAAACAAATGGAGAGCCAGTGCAGATCTTTCAGCACTGGGTTGATACGGGTCCCTGTACTTCTCCCCTGCCACCAGTCTGGCTGCTGCACTTGGGACAAGCAGAATTTTATAGACTGTTTTCAAAGGCAGCCCTATGTAAAAGCACATTACAATAATCTAACCTAGATGTAATCAGAGCATGGGACACTATGGACAGATCATAGTTTTTGAAGAATTGGCTATGGCTGGCATGTCAGCTGAAGAAGAAGAGGAAGAAGAGACTGGATTTATACCCTGCCCTTCACCCGGAGTCTCAGAGCAGTTTACAAACTCCTTTCCCTTCCTCTCCTCACAACAGACACCCTGTGAAGTAGGTGGGGCTGAGAGAGCTCTTTCGAGAACTGCCTTTTCAAGGAAAGCTCTAACAAAACTATGACTTGCCCAAGGTCATCCAGCAGCTGCAAGTGGAGGAGTGGGGAATCAACCTGGTTCTCCCAGATTAGAGTCTGGGCACTTAACCACTACACCAAACTGGTGATAAAAGGCACTACATGCCACATCTGGGACTCCTGTTGTAGGCCAGGTTCCAGCTATGATCCTGTTCCTTCAGAGGGAGTGCAACTTCCTCTACGACAGACTGGCTTTCTGGTCCTTGAGCAGCTTTGTGACTGACCAGCACCATCTCAGACTTGTTTGGATTGAGCTTCAGTTTATTGGCCCTCATTCATCCCATTATCATCTCCAGTCATCTGTTCAGGACTTTCACAGACCCACCTAACTCAGCTGTGAAGGTAAAGTAGAGCCAGGTGTCATCTGCATTTTGGTTGCACCTTACTCGAAATCTCCTGATGTTCTGTCTTCACTGTTTCATATAGATGTTAAACAGTATGCACAAGTTTTAGTACTTGCTGCAAATCTGGCAAACAGAAATAATTAGGCAGATAAAAAATATAGAGCACAAATATGTTCTTTTTCAGGAGGTTGAAAATAAAGGAAAAGATAAGAAATGCCAAAAAAAATATTACCAACTTGAAATATAATCCGTTCAATATATTATACACTTCCTCAAAATGATGTTCTGAGGCAAACGGTATTGAAATCAGTGACAGCAGAGTGTGTCTTTATGACAGCAGTTTTAGAAACTATTAGATACAAGGATGTGCATTCTAAATGTATTACACTGCAATCCAAAGCCTGCTTTCCAAGTCTGTGCCATTGAATTTAATGGGGCTACTCTGCTCCATAGCAAATGAACTGTAGACTGAGGCTTTAAAGAAATGATGAAAGGTCAATTAATTGCTGTTCCTGGGAAATGCTTGAACATCATCTTGTATATAATAATCTTGCCACTGCTGTGGATTCTCTGTCGATCACGAGAAAAGTTTTCTTTTACTTTAATAGAATTACAAATAGAGCTGAACAAGTACTGACCTGCAAAATTTTTGCAGAGAGACCTTTTATTTTCACACACAGCCAATTCATTCGCACAAATAGAACTTGGAGCATGGCACTGTTCGGATGTCACATTCTGATTCTTCAAATCGTGGCTTGACAGATTGGGAACATGTCACATCCTCATGCACTCCCATCCTGTATTCCATTTCCCCCCTCCATTTCTGAGTTTCCTGTAACTGTAGCTTTCTGTGACATCAAACATTAGTAAACTATGGAGGGTAAACCATGGTTTGGAGATAAGTGCTAACCTTAGACGTGCATGTTGGACTTGCTGGCAAACATAGGGATTGACAGTGGGATTGACATGAGAGGGAGGGAGGAGCAGGCGGAGGGAGGGCTTCAGGCTGTGGCGTGTTCCTGGTTCTCCCAAAAAATACGAAGATACAATGATCATTCTGTGAATGGGTTCTTATGCGTATATCTATGTATTGTGCAAATCCATAAAAAAATAAGATTTATGGGAGTTAGGGAGAGAATGAGCAGATGGGTGGCCATTTGTGCTAATTATCTAGACATCAACCAGTATGAATGATACTTTGTAAACTGATTCTTTAAACTTATAAAAGTTAGTATCAAAAACACTTATATCATAATATCAGCAAGTCTGACAATGGCATCCTAAGAAGATTTAAACACCTCTAAGCACATAGATCTCTGCTGATTTCAAAGAGTGAAACTTTGCTTAGGACAGCACTGTGCACTCTGGAGTTTTCTGCCCTGAGCTTGTTTTCGGCAGTCCTCTGGGCCTGGGGCTTTGTATCAGGCAGCCCTGAAAAAAATGGCCTGGGTCCAGAGGAAATATTTCATAGGATTGTCACATCAGTTACTGGCTGGTCACAAACAAATATATTAGTATAAAATACCAAAATAACACTTGTAAAGGAACTTCGTCTCTTTTAACGGTACCTTTTTAACCATTGAGAAATCGATCAGAAATCAACTCCATGTTTTATTATAGTTTCAGCCTGAATATGAGAATCTAGAGTAATTCCAGGCCAGGTTTTACTTTCTGGCTATGGGATGGAAATGCCTTGGCTGCCCTGGTGGATGACCTGTGCTGGGAAATAGACAGGGGAGTGTGACCTATTAGATCTCTTGGATTTCTCTGTGGCTTTTGATACCATCAGTCATGGTATCCTTCTGGATCCCCTTTTGGGGGTGGAACTGGGAGGCAGTGGTTTTGGTTCTACTTCAAAGGTACCTTGAGGCTGTATTTGGGTGGAAAAGGCAGCATAGAATGGGGTTTTTTAAATGAAAAAACAAATGCTTATGTCTCTATATTGGTTATATCTAGACAAGCTCCTATGAAGGACCTTGGTAGGCCTCATTTGCCTTCCATACTGTTTGTCTGAATAAAGTTACACTCTGATTACTTAACTCTCAGCATACCCCTGAGTTACTGCAAAAAAAGAAAAGAAAAAAAAGAATTCAGTTTCAGGTTGAGAGACACCTGCAGATCAACTGATTTTCAGCTTATAGACTTTTTCTGGTCATCCTCCTCAGTAAATCAGTGTTTCTGAATCCTCTTGGTGTTGTGGTTAAGAGTGGTGGACTCTGATTTGGAGAACCAGGTTTGATTCCCCACTCCAGCACATAAAGCCATCTGGGTGACCTTGGGTCCCTCACTGTTCTCTCAGAACTACCGCACAGGTTGTCTGTTGTGGGGAAAGGAAGGGAAGGCGATTATAAGTCACTCCGAGACTCCTTCGGGTAGTGAAGGGTATGGTATAAAACCAACTCTTATTCTCCTCCTCCTCTTCCTCCTGACTGAAAGGAATAAATGAGTTAAGTGGTCTGTGAATCTTGTGAATCCACAACAACCGCTATTTAGCCCAAATTTCTAATCTGAAGGGCTGCAGAGGAAGACCTATAAATCCTTGAGAATTCTCTTATGCCGTGTCACTTCCC
>NW_015169180.1:1313199-1316995 GCF_001447785.1 Gekko japonicus | reverse complement strand
AGTCACAGCTTCAAGTTACTGGAGTGGATCAGGGAAGGATAAAAATCAGAAGATGATTATTCAGATTAAGTACACATAAAAATTAATGAATTAATGCTTAATGAATTACTCTTTTCTGTTGTTGTGAGAAATAATTATATGGAAACAGTAGAAACAATTCAAATTCATCCAAGGTAGCTTTAATAAAAGTCATATACAATGCTGGGTGAGAAATACATTTATATTAATTTCAGAAATATTTATTTTTGAAGGTTCCCCCCATTTTTTTTTTTAGTGAATGGCTGCAAGTGAAACATTCAGTGAGGTGGAGGGGCAGTGATGGCAGCACTTCCTCTCTGCCCCAGAGGCTGCAGAGGTAGGTACAAGATAGGCCAGGGATGGCTGAGACTGGGGTCATTCCTCCTGCCCATGCTTATTTCTGAAACAGGTGCAGAATATGTTGGGAATCAGTAAGTGATGGGGCCATTCCAAAAAGGAAGGGAAGGCGATTATAAGTCACTCCGAGACTCCTTCGGGTAGTGAAGGGTATGGTATAAAACCAACTCTTATTCTCCTCCTCCTCTTCCTCCTGACTGAAAGGAATAAATGAGTTAAGTGGTCTGTGAATCTTGTGAATCCACAACAACCGCTATTTAGCCCAAATTTCTAATCTGAAGGGCTGCAGAGGAAGACCTATAAATCCTTGAGAATTCTCTTATACCGTGTCACTTCTCTACACTATGTGGAGGTTCAACACAGCCAGTTTAACCAGTGCACAGAACCATTGTATGGCTGCACAGTACGTTATTGGCAATCAAATACATTGAAGGTTGGGATGAATAAAGGATGCTCTGGAAGTTCAAAAGGTGTATTACTGATGCAGAAACCCTTTGGTAAAAATTGATTGTAGTTGGCAAAATTCCCAGCTCTCCCAATTTATTCCCCCTATGCAATCTCACATTTATTTGAATCAAAAATGACAAAAGTGCGGGGTTTGCCTCCTTCCCTCAAGTAAAACTGAGAAAAATGAGTGGCAGCGGATATTAAAAGCCAGAATCAAAATCCATGTTATTTTTGAATTTGAAGCCTGCCTCTGCTTTATTGCATTTGCTCAAGTAGAAGTCACAGCTTCAAGTTACTGGAGTGGGACAGGGAAGGATAAAAATCAGAAGATGATTATTCAGATAAAGTACACATAAAAATTAATGAATTAATGCTTAATGAATTAATCCCTCCTGTTGTTGTGAGAAATAATTATATGGAAACAGTAGAAACAATTCACCCATGCTTATTTCTGAAACAGGTGCAGAATATGTTGGGAATCAGTAAGTGATGGGGCCATTCCAAAGCACTTTGATCTGGAGTTCTAGCCCTGATTTTGGTTGGGATGGAATGCCACCCCTTCCCTATCGCGGGGCTCTGAACAACAAGGAGCAGTTGACTGTAGGGTCCGTCAGAAGCCTATCCCTAACCCTGCTGTAGTAACGGCTTGCACCTTTTCAATTCTCATCACACCCAGAGTGTATACTGTGCAGGTAGCAAAGCAATCCAGATACCTCCCTGCTATTCAGTCTGGACCGACTTGGAAATCTCAGTTCTATAATGCCTTGAAGTCTTACACTGGCACAGCTAGGACAGGACAAATCTTCAGATTTTCTCATTGTTGGAGTGAAGGCAAATCAGCATGTGTTTGGACACTGAGGGGCACCATGTTTCTCTTTGTAATGGAATGAGGATGTATGTTCTCTGCTAGTTGGAGAGGTATGCCTCTTTACTGTCTGCAAGTATTCTGAAAGCTTTCTTTACTCTTTGGGCCCTCCTCCTCCTGTCTGTCTCCTTGTCTTCTAGTAACCTTGGACAGCACATGATGCCCATGTGTTTCTCTCTTCTATGAGGGAATGGCTGGGCAAGCCCAGGCATACCAGCCACCACATACACTCATCAATACAATGTTGAATTAGCCAGCCACTAGAAAGTATTCTTTCTAGATTAGGTTTCTCTTCATCTTTTGCACCAACGGCTGTGAACCTGCCTTCAATAAAGCAAGTTTCCTTTTTCTCCCCATTAACTTTGCCTCACATATTTTGCTGCGTTTCCCACCAAAGCTTGACTGCTACACAATTCTGCTATATAAACAATAAGTTTCAACACTCACAATGCTAAATTCTGTGTCAGACTGTCAGGTCAATAGGACTGAATTGTCTGCTCCAGGTAAGTCAGAGGACTACTTGTTCTTAGTTGGTGACCATACTGAATATGATGAGAGGTATCATATTTGGATCACATTTGTGTGTTATGATGAGTCTCTCAAACACTGTCGTAAATTGATGGTTTACATTTTTGGGGTTTAGGATCTTAATCGCTTCAATGGAAAATGAGGGGATTCTGGAGTTTCCAGCTTTCTTGACTCTCTTTTCTCCTTTGTACTGGAAGATCAGAGTGTTGTAGTTCTTAAGAGCAAACTTCAGTGAAGAAATGATCAACATAAGTCTTGATTTATGACAACTTTGCACTTAAATATATTATTGCAGGAGTCCATCTTTTATGTCCATGAGTATGCATCACATATATTATAACGGTTCTCAAAACCCAAAATCTTTGGTACATATGTAATATCAAGGGGGAAAGATCATGTACCCCTTAGAAACTGGCAGTTGATTAATTGTTTCATTAACTTAATTCTCCTTATTAAGAAGAGAGAACTATCCCATCAGGAGTATCTTGTACACCTGCAGCAACATGAATTGTGACGACAGAAGAAAAAATAGGAATATACTTTAAATGGTGGTCTTCCTTTTTACAGATGAAGTCACAGGTACTTGATGTTAACAATTTTCTGAAGCTGGTTGCAGTTGCAGCTGGTAATTAATCTTGGGACTGTTTCAGATGTAGATAAATGGGATAGGCTTGGTAAGGAGCAGTTCAGGTAGGCTTGGTAAGGAGCAAGAGGCCACTGCTTTTGCTGCCCAACCTTTCATAGTTGGACAGTTTGCAAGCTTACTTCAATCTCTTAAATTCATAAACCTTGGGTTTCCCCATCTTTCCTGTGTCCCCCTCTACTGCAGATTTCTGTGTTCCCCAAAATCATGCTCCTTTGAATCAGTGGGCTGGAAGTGACAATGGGAGGGATTGGGACTTGGCACCTGGTGGTGGTGGGAATTGGCCAGAATCTTCCTCCCCTCTTCTGTAAACAGAAAAGCCATTCTCTCAGAATAGCTGCTGCTGCTGCATTTACAGAATGGCATCATATGATTCAAGCCACTCTGAACTCCCAATCCAACTCCAGTAGAGCCTGGCACCTCTTTCATGTTTAGCATGCATTTTCAGGAACTCGGTACTTAGCACCAGGGTAAATTTGGTCCCAGATATCAGGATTCTGTGTGCCTGCCATCTTGAGAAGGAAGTAACATGATCCATGCATATATGCATATAGGTGTACCCACTTTCCCAACTGCATATTGAATTGAGGAGTTGGCACCAGTTCCACCATCATTGCAACAGGCTTGGAAGAGGGAGTTATCCCTTACTCTAGGTCTGAGTGAGGCTGTAATTAGCAAAGACTTGGTTACTAGAGCTGCAGCTACCATAAAAACTACATTCTTTCAGACCTATTGATGCTTGCAAACCAGATAGAAGGAAGTTCTTTCTAAGACAGCATTCAAAAGCAGGAAGAAGCATAGGAGCATCTCAGTTAGGAGCTTCTGAGAAGGTAATTGCAGAGAATCCAACCCCTCCTTCCCACTATTCATTTCTCTCGTCCCTTTATCCCACTTTGTCAGGTGGGAAACAAAATAAGCATTAAGAGTTGAAGGGAAAG
>NW_015169180.1:1257270-1313092 GCF_001447785.1 Gekko japonicus | reverse complement strand
AAAGTGTGAAGAACCAGCAGTGCTCTTTCCCTAAGGTCTTCTAGTTTGTGTAACTGTTTGCAAAGAACACAGGAGATGTTGGTGGGGGGGAGGCACTATAGCTATATTATGAAATGACCTTATAATTCCCCATTTACAACCAACTCTACCATTAATATGAATAATGAAATAGATGATATGCCATGCCCTGTGGCCATTCTGTCTCCAGCCCATTTGATGGCCTCCTTCTCTACATTTGATAGCAATTGGGGATAGTGGGTGGTGGAGGAAGGCAAAAGCATCAAAGATCTAATATGTATCTAGCTAGTACATTTTCATCCCACATTTATTCCAAGAGGCTCATGGTAATTTCCCCTTCCCTGATTTTATCCTCAGAACAACATGGGAGGTTAGTGGTATGCACTGGTGTCATGCAGGGAACGTCACAGATTAGCTGTGAGTTGAACAGGGATCTCCCTGATTGTATTCCAATAACAGGTTTTGCGATACACTGGGAAGAATACATGGCTTGCACTCTAGACACATGTCAATGTGAATATGGCACTGTCAGGGCCCAAATTCATACTAAAATGGCCTGAGTGTAAGGAAGACCTTCATTTTGCTGCCTGTCATATTTATGCAAAAAGAGCCTCTGGTTTGGATGTTATAACTGAATGAAGGAAGCACCCCCTATCTGGTAGTGGTCCATACAAATGGTAGTGGAAGATCCTTGATGAAGCATTGAGGTGTCTCCACAGGCTTGATAAGAATACTGAAATCCAGACAGAGCAAATACAGAAACAAATGAGAGGAACAATACAACTTGTGTAGCTTGAGAAATTGTTTTTCAAGCTGCCATACATCAGCAGTAATAACACCAAGTACTAGAAAGCCCACCAAAATAGCCATTCACTCTAAGCAACCAAACAGAGTGCAGCTGGCATCACTAAAGAGGGGAGGCAAGAGGCCAAAAGTAAGGTAGAAAGGGCTATGACTGGGGATGTCAACCTCCAGATAGGACCTGGGGATTCCCCAGAATTACAGCTCATCTCCAAACTACAGACATCAGTTCCCCTGGAGAAAATGGACACTTTAGAGGGTGGAGTCTATGGCACTGTACCCCACTGAGTTCCCTGTCGTCCCCAGGCTTCATCCCCAAATCTCCAGGAGTTTCCCAACCTGGATCCGACAACACTACCTCCCATCCACACCAGTGGCCAGGGAGGACCTGGCAACCTTAGCTATGGCTGTCTGTCTATCGAAGACTCGGATCCTGAAGAAAGAGGTCTAGGAATCTAAGGGGGAAATAATCCCCAAAGGCACAAGGGCAATATTAGCGTGTCATCATTGTAGATGGAGACTTAAGTGGCTATAAAAACCCTGCTGGTTTAGAGTCAGTCAAAATTAGAATTTTGAGGACAGATTCCAGGCCCAGTTATAGGCTGGGCAGCTGAACTCAGAAACAAAACACTCTTTTCTTTCCAGGTTTCAAAAGAGAGGACAAGATTGCTGTTCAGGTGTGCAGCTTGGCTAAGTGAAGAAGAGATGTGGAGGAAAAGTCTCCCCACCCCCAAAAGAAATTAAAGGGGGGCAGGAATACAGACAGACAAAGGATGTGGTTGGCTGCAGTCTTGGTTTGATCAGAAGAATGGAGCTTTAGTGGGCAACCCAAAAATCTAAATCAGTTGTATCTGAAGCATGTGTCTTTTGCTAGAAAATTGTGTGAGATAAATTCTCCCTTTAGCAAAGACAAAAGGTTTCTTTTATGTCTCAAAGCATGCTACTTCATTACTGAGAGGTTTTAATTAATGATCTCATGGTCAGAGCCTAAGCAAGACATGGCTTCTCCAGGAGAAAGCCTATTTTTTTCTCCACTCTGTTAAAGTGATAAGATCAAGTGTGGCCCTACTTATCTTCCCTCTCTCTCAGTTTTATGGTATTGATAACCCAATATTATTTACTGACTTGTTGCAAAGACAGGCAGAAGAAAATCTGGTTCCAACACCAAACAGAAGGATGGGGGGAGAAGAGAAATGCAAAGCAAATTGGCAAGAGAGACTTCTCTGCTACAAGAAGCACTAATACCTAGGCGGTGGTCACACACACTAAATAATCCAGTTTCAATCCACTTTCAGTGCATTTTCTAACTGGATTTTTACTTTGTGAACTGGCAACATCCAGTTGGACAGTGGATTTAAAGTGGATTGAAAGTAGATTATTTAGTGTGTGTGACCGCAGCCATAGATTCAAAAGGTCTGTTTTATTAATTTCTAAACTGTAATACCTTTCTGATTAATATTCTGGCAGATAAACTGTACAAACCAATTACAAAAAACATAGAATACCATATTCTCTTTGAGTATGTATTTGTGGTCATTTGAGCACTAGCTCAGGGTTTTGGAATTGTCTTGCAATATACACCCCCCCCCCAACCGTGTATGTGTATTTATGTATCAAAAGCATTCTGGCTTCAGATCCAACATGAGTATATCTATTTATTGTTATTTTCCTAAGTGTATGCATTATGCTTCTTACAGTAATAATGATACTTTATATAATTACCGGGCATATAGACAAAAAATTACTAGCCTTAAAAATGTCCCATCTGACAGAAAAATGGCTACATTTCATTACTTATTATGAAGGAAGGGACCCATTTAGAAGGTCAATGCTTTTCATGAACTTTTCTGATATTCCACTAGCTGCTGTTTGCTTCACATGATGTATGCCTTACCATATAACTTGGCAGCATGACCTGTACGGCTGCCTCATTTTTTTTTCTTGTTCCTTGTTACACTTCTAAGAGCTTCTCACTTTACCTCAAAGTCATGTATTTTGTGTTGCACTGTGTGATCGCACTGAAAATGTGACTATCAATCTCTGTTTGAGATGTACTGTCTGGAAATATTGTGCCCAGATGGGGTGCAATGCCATTCTATTCAAGTTTTTGGTTTTTGTTCTGTTCAAATGTGGCTGGAGAAACATTCCTTTCTAGTGTCAGGGCCAATGTGGTGTAGCCAGTCAAGGATTGCACTTGCAGCAGAGATATCTGGGTTCAAAGCCCTCCCTAGCGATGAAGGTCCCTAGGTGGCCTTTGGCAAGTTCAAACATTTTTGCTTAATCAACCTACTGGGGTTGTTCCAAGCCAGGCTCCTAGGAGGAAGAGTGTGCTGTACAAATGAGATAAATGCGAGCCAGTGTGGTAGAGTGTCCGGCTTCAGCAGAGAAGCTGAGTTCAATTCCATAGTCTCCCTTGGCAATCATTGGGTGACCTTGAGTCAGTCATACATTGTCATGCTATCCTTCCTGACAGGGGTCTTCTGAGAATAAAATGGAGAAGAAATATACATGCTGCTCTGAGTGCCTGGGAGATAAATATAACTACTTCTTTCTTGGAACCATTATTTTGCTAACAGATGCATGTAAGGAAATACCAGCTGCAATAGAAAATGAAAAAGAGCTATTCATTGTGGTTAGCCCATCTGCTGCTGGAAAAGTCCAGGTCGAATGCTGTTCTCATGTGCTCATTTTGGAGCCAATTTCAGATGACTTAGGACCAGTCTTTTTATTTCAGTCTACCTGACTAAACATGTAGCTTCCCACATGATCAGCTGTAGTTGTGATGGGATTAGGTTTTCCAGCCAGCAATAGGGAGAGTCTCTGTGCTCCTGCCCATTTGTGAAGTGCCATTTCTGTGAATCACAGCCTAATGTTTTGAAGAGACCACAGTGACCTTCAGAAAATAAAAGACTAGGTCTTGCTATACGCACAGTGTGGCCAGAAAAGCTCCAAAAATTGTAGGCGAGTGGGCCAAATAAGGGAGTCATGGGGGGAACTGAAGCAGCTCCTGTTTCTTGGAAGGACGTCTCTTCTACCAGTTATGAGGCAGTTTAACTCAGCCAGATTGGAGAGAAATGACATCCACTTGCTTGTTGTTCTTGCTAAGAATCTCCAGTTCTTTTTTTTAAAAAAACCATTTCTATTGCTTTTCTAAACTACACACCTATAGGGTTTGGGGATGGGAACAAACTAAAACTATGAGTAGCAAGAGATTGTTAATACAATTGTTTAAAGTAAGGATAATTCCCTATTGTCTAAATAGTAATGCATGAGAGTTAATACAATAGTCATATAGAAGATTGAGCGAGTGTTCACAAACAAATTTGGTTAGAGTGTATGCTTCTTAATTTAGGGTTATTAGTTCCTGATAATTATCAAACCATTAGAGTTTCATTATTTTACTTATTTCCTTCCTCTACATTTCTTTTCAAAGTCTTTTTAATTTTGGGGGGGCTTAGGAGCCGTAGCCCCTAGTTCTGCTTCAAAATCGAAGGATTCAGCTGATGAGGAGTTGGTAGAACTTTCCTCAGTTTTGTCTTCTTCTTTTTCTGCATCCTTGTCATCCTCCAGGTTCTCAGATCCATCTTTATCTTGTTGGTGGTGCTCAAGAAATTTTTTCGCTGCGGTCACACGGAACATTTGCCGCACTGACGATACGGATGGTAGGCGGATTTTCCGGGTGCGATCACACCGCAACATCTGGGAAGTGTAGAGCTCCCGTGGCTAACCCGAGGCTTCCCACTGAAGATGCGGAGTAAAAAACTAGTACCTCCGAGGTACTAGTTTCTGGAAACCGCAGGCCAAGGGCGGGCGTCTGATCACGTTTCCAGTGGACTTACGTGGCATCCGGCGCCCGTCTCTGCAGGTTGAGCAACAGAGTGATTGCTAGTGCGATCATGTGACACGGCTTCTGTGCCGTGCTGCAGGATACCTGTCTGGTCGGCATCTCCCCCCTAACCACGGGACCTCGACCGGGACGTGTGCTTGGGCGGCCGTGCATTAGTTTCCTCCGGGGCAATTAGCCACGCCTCCCCCCTGCGATATCCAGCCCATGTGACCGGGGCCAGAGTCAATTTTTTCTTTTTTGCCCTTGAAGTTGAAAGTAAGCCCTTCCGGGGTAAACCATCTGTATGGAGTGTTGTGCTCTTGAAGAAACCGTGCCAGGTCTCTGTACGGTCTTCTTCTTTTTCTGATCTCAAATGGAATGTCTTTTAAAATTTTCTGGTTGAGAGTGGTCATCTGGTCCACTAGAGGATGCAGGGCTGCAGCAATCATTTTGGGGGAGTCTGTGGCTGTTTCTGGTTTGGTAACCAGAGACAATGAGCTGGCTGCTTCAGTAAGTTTCACTTTCACCACCATTTTTTCTGCATGCTGCATCATTGTTTTTACTTAGTAGGCAGTTTTAAAAAGTCTCTTAAGGCCTCTTTAAGTCTGGAAATATTGCTTTGTTGCTAAGTTGCACCTCACTCCATCACCATTCATTCTTTTCAAGCCACCCTCGCCTCCCGCTTTAACTCACTCTGTTCAGGATGGGGATCCCCCCCACCACTTGTTTGAGACTTCAGGTCGGCTTTACTACCAGCAATCAAGTGGAGACTTGCTAAATCCTAAGTACTAGCTCCATGCTGTGAGGAGCTATTGGGGCAAAAAGCTGCCTCTATCCCTTGGCATTCCACCTTGGGAGAGGCACCTCTCATGTCCCAGGCTGCAACCCTCCTACAAAGGAGTGCAGGAGTCCAAGATCAACTTGGACCCCTCCCCATTGGCACGTTTGCGGGTCGCTCACATCAGAGCAATGATGGAGTACACCCACTTGTGAGTTGCCAATAACCGGAAACCAAGAATCTCCAGTTCTTAAGTGATCCACAAATTATTCATAGGGTTGGGGTTGCTACTCGCTGTTTTGTATGCAACAAGGCTTATATAATAATGAAACAGGCAGGCTCACAAAAAGTTTGAAAGTGAAAGGAAATGGTTTTCTGCTAACTTTTCATAATAAATATTCCTACCTTGAGGGGAAACTGTGAAAATGAACTTCAGGCATACCATTTGGATGCACAGGATAGATATGGTGCCCATGTAATGGCTGCGAAGAGGAAGAGATGCTGACAGGTGTAGCATTTCTCCTCTCTGCCATGCCAAATTGCACCTGTCAAAATTCCTTATATTAAGCAACTATAAGGAGTATGTGAACTTGGTTCTCCTGTGGTGACAGAATGAACCTGTGATATTGACACTACACTGCAGAATGACTCTTAGAAGTAACTTGCCATGGTTAGCTCTGTAAAAAGGTGCAATCCCTTTAAACAGAGTTTGCAGAAAGCCCGAAAAACAGCTGATCAGTTTTAAACACTAAAGGGGCTGCAGAAGACAGCCTGAAAGAGCTGTGTGGTGGGGAGGCACTCCCTGCCATGCAGCTGTTTCAGGCTGTCTTCTGCAGCCCATTTAAAGATTAAAAGGGCTGCAGAAGACAGCATGAAACAACTGCATGGTGGGGAGTGCCTCCCCACCACACAGCTCTTTCAGGCTGTCTTCTCCAGTTTAAAGGGACTGCAGAAAATACTGTGAAAAGAGCTGTGCTGGGGAGCACTTTAAAAGGACTACATAAGACAGTATGAAACAACTACATGGTGGGGAGCACCTTCCTTCCCCACAGCTCTTTCAGGCTGTCTTCTGCAATCCCTTTAAACTTTAAAGGGGCTGCAGAAGACAGCAGAAAACAGCTGATTGGTGTGGAGCTCCTCCCTGCCACTCAGCTGGGTTTTTTGGGGGGTGTGTGTGTTGTATTTTTCATATATGCGTGTGTGTGCGCGCACCTGGAAGTCATAGTGACCTCTGGTGACTGACCCCTACTGGGGGCCTGGAGGATATTCAAAGAGGTGACAATACACATAGCCCTGCTTAACCTTATTATTGTTATTGATATTCTTTCTTTGTACTGGTGTGGCTACTACCTATATGCCATCTGCTTAATTTTCAGTCCCTGTTTGAATGGACTTCTAAACTACTGACTCATGTTACCCTAAATATTACACAGTTATGGTTGTCAGTGACTGCTGAATATAAAGGCAGTTTTCAGAGAGATGGCCTTTTAAAATGTTCAGTTTTTGTATTAATATGACTAACAAATTGTTCATGAATAAGGTACTGATGTATAACAAAACACACACATGCAAGTTAGTAATTTTGTAAATAAGAGGGTATTATCCCCATATGAAACAGAGCATGAACCTTTTATGAAGGTTCATTTTTGCTAGTATCACTCCAGGAGAGAATGCCTGACATCTTATTATCTAGTCAATCATATGAGGAATAATAAAAAAGAGAATTTTCTGGAGCTCAGACATGATTACACGGCTTTTATTTTATTTTATTTTTAGGTCAAAAATATGAGCAGAGAATGAAGCTCACAAAGCGGACATATACCAATCTGTTTGTGCATGCCTGAACACTGAATAATACAATTCTGCTACTGGAGTCTCAGAAGGTGATATAGAATTCCCAAATGGTTAAAATTCTGCAGAAAATCTCATACTTGCCATTCTATTTAGTTCTTTAGGACTTCAGTATTTTTTGCAAAGATCTTGTTTTTATCTCATGGTCATTAGGATACATTTGATAATACGATGAAAAAGAGATACAAGTTTTTATTTGTATACACATTTTTATTACCATGATACTCTGCTGCTGCTGCTGCTGCTGCTGTTGCTATCATTATCAGGTGCAGAGGAATAAAAAAAACACCACTGGTACTCATAAAAGCATGGATTCCTCCATATGCTTTGACTGAATGGGTAAAGGAGATGATGGGGCACAGGGAAGTAATATTAACTGAGCTATTCCATGGTCTCAAGGAAGATGCTCATCACTGTTCTGGGAAGTGATCAGAAAAGTATATTTGTAGTTTTTGGAGTGTAACAATGAAGTATGATTTTTATTTTAGTCCAAAAAAGAACTGTACCCAAATATCAGAATTTTGATAATTACAAAGTTAGTAAACCAAAAGATGATGAAAATATACTTGACATAGTTAATTGCAGACACCAAATGGCATCCAGCCATGTGATGTTATATAAATAAATGACAATTATTTAGAAGAAGAGAAATCCTTTCCCACAGCAGCCAACACAGTTCGTGTCTGTCTGTATTTTTCTTAAATGGCTGCAATAATTTAATCTTTGTAAAATTATCTTCTTGGCCATCTCTGGAACATCTCGGTGGCCATCTTTCATCACCAGCACTCTGAAAGCTTATTGTTGAGAGACTCACTTGGATAAATGGTTCTGGGTCATGAAGAGAAGTAAATCCTAACACTAAGTGGATTCCTTTCATTTTCTCTTCCCAGAAATATTTAATCTTGTCACAATCTTGGATAATATCTAATGGCTTTGCAGATGCACCATACCCATCTTTTGTTATAATTAATGAATGACTTTGGAAGCTGCCACATGGGCATAGTGCATAGGATCAAGAGGGGGAGGAGGTCATCTCTCAGTGGTGGAGTATCTGCTTGGCAGGTAGAATGTTCAATCCCTGGGATTTCCTGTTCAAAGAATCAAGAGGTAGGTTATGTGAAGGACCTTCAGCTGAGACCCTGATTGAGTGTAGACTATACTGATCTTCATAAACTAGTGGTCTGTATAAGGCCTCATGTGTTCAGGAGGAAGAGCTGAGACACACAATTGGAAAAGTTACATGACGTAGAGTTTGTGGGGTTAACCTATGTCATATAACAGGTCAGGGAGTCACATAACTCATTTTCATATCTGAGAAAAAATTAATTTATCTACAGGTTAAAAAAATACCATATCAGATAAATGAATACTTCACTTTGACATGCTAGTTTCATATATGCAAGGAGGGTTTTTAAAATATGTAGACATGGGATTGGATCCAGCAACCCAGCATCAGAATATGCTGACAGTCAAGGACCCCTGCTTTCTTTGCCCCCAGAACCTTTTTGAATTCTAGGAAAATTGATTCCTGCAATGGCTTCTGGGTCCTCCTGGGACCTCTGGGAGTTCCGGCACATGAGTCACCAGTGCCCTCCTTTTTCATGGCTGTAACACCACCATCCCTAGCTCCCCAGCTGAATCAAACACATACTTCTATGTTTGATTCAGCTGAATTGCTTCACAAATGGAACTGCATTGATTAAAATTTGGCAGGGCTGTTGCTTTATAGGCACATTCAGCTAGCATATTGCCAGTTGTCCATCCCTCTATTATACAAAAGCTCCTTCTGTCCTGGCACTTCCAGAAAAGGTCATAAGCCCCCTTTACTGTCATTCATCCAGACTTTTGGGTAAAGGTTTGTATGGCATTACTTTTGTAAGATAAGCTCTTTACTCAGAATCCATATCTATCTGTCTGTCTAAAATCTCTCTGTGTATAAAGGTGTTATATATTTATCCACTGACAGAATTGAATGTGTTAAATTCCATTGGTATAGGATCTGCCTTGGCATGTTCCAAAAACCACTTCAGCTGATTAGACTGACCCAAGGATGTTCCTTCGCCAAAGCTGTTTTTAGCAACAATATCATTCTGGAGGAAAATAAATTGATTGGAAAGGGATGCTGTTGCATGGCTTCTTCATATTTTAATGTCGTGATGATATATTGCAATGAGCATATTTTTTCCATAAAATGAAAAGATAAAGAAACAAGCTGATAAATATAGGACCAACGGAGGATGCAAGTGACTGAAGTAATCTACAGATCTGAAGGATGTCAGTTACCTAAAGTTTGCTTAAAACAAGCCAGTTCCTACCATGTCAACCATGCCAAAACTGGCATAGTGAAGACTAACTTTGTTGCACTTATAGCTAGTAATTAAACAGTCAGCAACATGATAAATGGGGTTAGATGGATGGTGCAGAGTGTTCTGCACAATCCAGATTGTTATTTAGGTGTAGAATTTGGTATTGCTAACTAGAAACCATGCATATAAGTTAAGGTTGTCATAGCTCAAGGATCCTCTGACTTTTGATACCAGAGGCACACTCTTTACTGTATTCAAGTGGGAACCATAATTCACTTTCAGATCCCCCAAGGGGACCTTTGAGCATGAAAGTATTCTATTTTTAAAGAGTCTTCCCAATGCATTTCCCACTGTTGTGATGGGGAATCTATTAAAATAACCCAGCTCCAGAACCAGATAGATCCAAATGGCTTTATGATGACTCGACAGGATTTTTCTCTTGATATGGTTGGTGCACCTGTCAATGCCCTAACTGATCACTGGAATGAGGAAATGACCCAGATGGTTCCAGGTAAGGTCTCTTAGGTGTTAAAGCCCAGGCAGCCCCTTAGTTTACTGAAGGGCTGTGCTCAATAAAGAGACAAGGGAGATGGCTAGAGCGACAGTGGTGGGGGTGACCTGAGACTCATCCGATGAGACATGGGCTAAAGCTCATTTTAAAGATTACTCCATGGTAGTGATGGGAAAAAAAAATACTTTCCCACCACCATTGTGTCTGCACACTGGGGGCTGCTGCTGCTCAGTCCTTTGGTCTCTGGGGTCCCACAAGGCTTTATCTTGTCCTATGCTTTCAACATTTACATGAAACTGCTGGGTGAGACCATCTGGAGGTTTGCACTGGGTTGTTACCAATATGTGGATGACACTTAGCACTATCTTTCACTTCCAGCCAATCCCAGGAAGGCTGTAGAAAACCTGAACTTGCACCTGGAGGCAGTTTTGGAGTGGAGGTGGGCTAACAAACTGAAGCTTAGTCCTGACAAGAGGGAAGTGCCGCTGCAGAGGGGAAGGTCTAACCTGGGACTTAAGGTATCACCTGTTCTGGAAGGGGTTGCACTCCCCTTGACCCAGGCCTACTGCTGGATAAGTAGGTGGCAGCTGACCTGGAGTGCCTTTTACCAGCTTTGACTGGTTAGACAGCTGTGGCCTTTCCTGGGGAAGAAAGATCTCGCCATTGTGATGCATGTCCTGGCTACATTTTCATTTGATTACTGATATGTGCTATATGTGGGGCTGCCCTTGAAAGGTGTTCAGAAATTTTAATTGGTACAGAATGCTGCAGCCAGGGTGTTGATATAGTCTTAGGGACTATATCACTCCAGTCTTGTCCAATCTACACTGGCTCACTGTCTGCTTCTTGGCATAATATATGGTGCTAGTGTTGATCTTTAATTACCTGAATGACCACCTACTCCCTTATAAACCTACCTGACTACTATAGTCACCTTCCAAGGCTCTGATTGGGTGCCCCCTGCCTTCTGAGATTGGGCGGGTGGCAACTTGGGAGAGTGCTTTCTCAGTCATGGCAGCAAAACTCTGGAACTCTCTGCTCAGGGCGATTTGCCTGCCCTCTTCTGCCAGGAGCTGAAGACTTGTTTTTGTTTCATCTGTTGTTCCTTCAGTGAGCCTGCCTTCTTGCCCATCTTTTTACATATGTGTGCTTTAGCTTGGTGTTAAGTGTTTTAACAATGGGTTTTTTGTGCAGTTGTAATAATTTTTAGATGTGTTTTTATTATATTTTATTGAGAACCAGTTTGGTGTAGGGGTTAAAGAGTGTGGACTCCAATTTGGAAGAACCGGGTTTGATTCCCCACTCCTCCACTTGCAGCTGCTGGTGTGACCTTGGGTCAGTCATAACTTCTTTTAGAGCTGTTCTCTCAAGGGTAGTTCTTGAGAGAGCTCTCTCAGCCCCACCTACCTCACAGGGTGTCTGTTGTGGGGAGGGGAGGGGAAAGGTGTCATAAGCCACTCTGAGACTCCTTTGGGTAGTGAAGGGTGGAGTATAAATCCAATCTCTTCTCTTCTTCGTATGTGTTTTTAATTTGTTAGCTGCCTTGGTAGCCCTGATCTGGGCAGAAATGTGGGGTATAAATTCTGTAAATAAAGTTAATAATAAATTTCTGCATTAAGAGTACTCTAAATAGGAATACAGATAATTCCAGTGTCAGGCTGAATTGATATATGTGTTGCATTTTGCTTTTAGATTGTTATAGGAATGGCCAGAGAGTGTTGCATGATGGTCACAGTGTTCTATAAAAGGCAGTGTAGTGTAGTGGTTGTAGTGTTGAACTAAGGCTAGGGACAGCTGGGTTCAAACTGTCACTCAGCCATGAAGCCCTCAAGGTGACATGATTCAGTCACACTGTCTCAGCCACTGCTAGCTCATGGGCTGTTATGAGGGAGGGCAACATGAACACTGCCCTCAGCTCTTTGGAGGAAGACTTGAAATAAGGATAAAATGAAACAAAGATGAGTTGACCATCATTCTTATCCAATAGGTGTATACGTTCTCCCCACTAGAGATGGATGAATGTTCGCTGTTTGATTTCTTTTTATATTAATTTATATTTTTGTCTGTAGGTTCATTCCTCCACTTTTTGTTGTTAATTTTGCAGACTGTTTTGTGTTGTATTTATATATCAAGAGATTTCTGGGCACAATTTATATCAGGCTGGATTAAAAATTCATTTTTCAGTGGCAAAATAGGACTTCTGCTACAGGAGGAAAGGGGGTTTCAGTCACTGGCCTTCCTACTGCAGATCCTGACATCCCACCCAGCCTTGTTTCTTGACTCCCCCTCCAAGGGGATGCATTACACATAAATACAGTTGGCACAGCAGGAGGGAAGAAATTTTTTGCCTTCACACAAAGTATTTTGGATTCAATCTATGGTACCTGTATATACATAAATATCTGTGATATCCATACATGCGTATGTGTACATTGCATAATGCTGATGTGTTGATGCACAAATAATATTGAAAAATGCATACTTTGGATGGGAAACCCTTTAGGGCAAGTGCAAGAAAATGGATCAAAAATATTGAATCATGCATTCAATCAAAATGGGTTCAAAACAGTGAGGAAGAGAAATCTGAAATCGTCTTTCCTTCCTTGTGTGCGTGCATATAAAGTGTTGTCAATTTGCAGCTGACTCATGGCAACCTTGTAGGGTTTTCAAGGCAAGAGACTGTTCAGAGGTGGTTTGCCGTTGCCTGCCTCTGCATCATGACCCTGGACCTCCGTGGTGGTCTCCCATCCAAACACTAATCAGGGCTGACCCTGCTTAGTTTCCAAAGGCTTACAAGATCAGGCCAGCCTGGACCATCCAGGGCAGGGCTACTTCCTACTACAAGTTCTTGAATTCAAATCCAGTTGCCTAGCCAAGTATGCACTGAAAAAGGACACCTGTGACTAAAGGTTGAGCTGAAAAGAGAATGTTAGCACTGGCGACCTCATCTATCACAATTCTTCAGCCGAGGTTGAATTTGCCATAAATCATCTGTCCACAAAACTATGGCATAGGCTCCTTTTTTGTATCTGGACTTCCTGGATGACAGAAACTTGAATTTGGATCTGGGTCCCCAAATGTTTTTAGTATGGCATTAAACATCCCCCATATACATCCCAGTGCAGTGACCTTTTAAAAATATTAGTCTCATAAAAAGGCAGAATGTCAACTGGAGAGAGGATATTTAAAATGGCACATCCAAGGAATGAGTCTGGCGGATCAGATGAAAACCGAAACAGATTGACAGTGGAAAGAGAGATTCTAATGAGTTAGTCAAAGTAGTCAATTTGAATCCACAACGTGGGAAATATAGAAAAGAATAACGCAAGGGAAGAAACAGACAATGTGTGGAGGAGGAAGCAAGACTTAATTTACGAAGCAAGACTTAATTTAGGAAAGGTTGTGTGTGGGTAGAGAAAGACAATCAAACTACAGGACTGGATTTTATCATCTGTAAATTGAAGAGTCGGGAATGTAGAAAGCATCTGCTCGTTTCTGGCTGATAATTTGTATTTAGCAACCTCTTCTCCCATATCTTTAATATTGATTTGCAGTCATTTGTAAGTCTCCATGCTGATCTTCATGTTGTAAAAAAAAAAAAAGGTAATTCTGCAGACTGGTCTTCTACTAAAGGCATAAGAGTTGGCCAGGATGTTTTTCCCTGTCACTTGGTAACCCCGTTGTTACTGGTAGTGGCTGGATGTCAGCACTGACTAGCTCGCTTGAAGCTAAAATGGATCAGTCCAAGGCTGGAAACAGACAACTGCTGTGCCCTACCAACCTTCTGAAGAATAAACCAGGCCTCAGGATGGCTTGTCAAGAAGAAAATCTTTCCGACATCTTTGCCACTGATCTTACATATGATTGGTTCATGTTAGAACAAAACTCTGCAGTTATTACTAAGAATCTGAATTGCTTCCATTCTTCCCACACCATAACTATATGAGCTCCGTGACAGAGAACATTCTGGATCATGGAATGAGCCAACAGCAGTGGTGGGGTTTTCTGAGGGAGTGGGAAATAAATTAAAAATGACTGTTGGGAGGACAGTGTGACATCACTTCTGGGAAACTCCGGAAATGACATCACACCTCTCTAGAAATTGCCAGAAACTCTATGGTAAAACCCTAGGGACATGGGGGGGGGGTTGCCATCTGCAATGGTATAACATTACTTCTGGGGGGAAAACAGAAATGAAATCAGTCTTCTTGAGGAATTGCTGAAAACACCATGGTTTTAAATGTTTTTAAAACATGTCCCCAAGGTTTTACCATGGCATTTCTGGTGATTCCTAGAAAGCTGGAAAACCCCAGAAGCGATGTCATATAGTTGCTGATGGCCATCCCCTCCTCTGTCTCCACCCCTGGTCTCCTGCTGGTTGTCAAGTCATGCCTGACAATCAGATGTGAATATCCCTGACTCACAAGGCCTGAGAGGTGAAATAGCTTTTCTCACTTGAAAACAAATACCTCCCTCCATCATCCCCCTAAGTTGTCTGCTTTCCCCCCCCCCCCTTCTTGGTTGATAACTTTGATTAAGCTGCATTGGGTACAAAATCTGATAAAAAGTACAGGATATATCAGTTTTAAATATCTACGATAGAGCAGTATTCAGACTCACGAGCTGATATATTTTCCCCAGCAGTGCATAAGAACGAGCCAGGGCCGGATTTAGACTTGCTGAGGCCCTAAGCTATACAAAACCCAGAGGCCCCCTACTGTTTTAAATTACATCAGCTGGTCTCAGAAAAATTAAAATATATACGCCTTTTTAATATTTGAAATAATGTTTTATATTGTGTTTTTATTTGAGGCCCCAGCAGATTGCGAGGCCCTAAGCTGTAGCTTATTTAGCTTATGCGTAAATCCGGCACTGGAACGAGCCCATCTATTTTTCAGTCCCAAACACACTTACTTGCAATGTCACACCTAGCAGTTCATTCTGAAATATAAGTATACACAATTAAAGCACACAGACCACTGCGTGTATCATGTGTACATGAACTAGAGCAACAATTTGCAGTACAGGGTCATAATGTGTTGACAGTAGACCACTTTTTTTAAGAAAAGGGAGGAGGTACTGTATATTTAAGAGATACCTTTCTGAATCCTGTGGTTTGTGCTGGTGGTGGAGAATAGGCCTGCAGCTGCCTGCCTTTTTTGCTTTCCCCTACATTTATGGTTTTCAAATAAAGGTGCAACCTGATCTTGGACATGCTTACTTAGAAATAAGTTCAGTGGAGTTTAGTCCCAAGTATGTGTGCTCTAGACTGCAGCCATACTACATTGATCCTATACATGTTTACTCAGAAGTACATACAATTAAGCAGGTAACTTATGTGCTTAAGATAATCCTCAGCCTCATAGTAGGCATTGTTGCACATAACACTTACACATTTTGAGGGGAAATCATCTATAAGTGTTTTGTTATATTAGGACCTAAGTGGAGAATACATGATGTTTTTTCAAACTTACAGTCTTATTAAGGAGCCTTTCGATTCTAAGTGTCACCCTAGCAGAACTTTCACTCTAATTACAGTCTACCATTGTTTAGTCCAATATTGCTAATTTAATTTCCTTAATTTAAACTGACTGCATATTGCATGCAAAGCAGCTACCATTGCTAACAACTTACCTATTTACTCTTTTCATATTCTATTACTGTAGAAAAAAATTGGTTTCCCCTTCTGGAGTCTCTCTGCTCCCTCAAATTTGTGGGCCAGTTTTGTTTTCCTGAGTGGCCAGTGTGAGCTTGGCTCTTACAGATCTTTGCCAGTGTCTAGTGTGATTCAGAGGAGAGGCCTCATATCCTTAGGATTATAGACTTTCTGTCAAGCTAGCCTCCCAAAAACAGTCTATCTCCAGAGAGTGCTGCTGTCAGTGCATTAGTGCCTTTGCTTTGCATCTTTAAACATAGTAGTTGACAACAGAGAGGATCATGAATGAAAATGGCTTTGATAATTTCATCTCAGGTCCCATTTTGACATGGCACAAAAGCAATCATTAATCACCATGCCCCCCCCCCCACACACCTTTACTGGGCATATCTGTTCAAAAAAAACACAGCACTAGAAGTCTGATGCCTGTGTATTAGGTGGAGATCCCTGTCACTGAAGGCCCTGCATGGCTGCTAATGTCCCTCTGGAAATAGAAAGCATGCAGCGGTCAAGAAATGAGATGCACCGATCGAATGTTCCAGGGCCTCTCAGAAACAGCCTGCCCAAGATTAACGTTGTGAAGGCAGCATCTTGCTTCCAGTAAGAAGGCTTGCTACTTTAGCAGGATGGGGCTGGCTTGATGGAATTGACAAGAAAAGCAAAAAATAGTTCAAAATTCAAATCATGCCCGCATACCCCCTTATCTTTTCTCAGCTGCTGGCAAAAATAGTACTCAAGGAATCTGTGTTGAATAGAATTGACATTTTTGTGGTCTGATCACATGTATGTTTGCTCAAAACTAACTCCTACTTGGACTTGTCCCTACAGGAGTTTATGCGTTAAAGTTAGGGCTGCCAAGTCCCCCGGGGGGGGGAACCCCATCCGGGAGGCCTGTTCCCTGGCGCTGCCGGATTGGGCACCGGGGGGAACCCCACCCCCAAAGCACGTCACACGGAAGTGATGTAAGCACGTCTGGAATGTTGGAGGCGGGGCCACAATCATCCGAGGGAAAACTCTATGGTTTTCCCTTGGATGATTTTGGCCCCGCCCCCAATGTCCCGAACGTGCTTACATCACTTCCGTGTGATGTGCTTGCGGCGCGCGCGCGCTTTGCGTGCGTGCGAAGACTCCCGGAGCAAGCCGGGACTCCCCCGCTCCAGGAGAGGTGAGTACTTGGCAACCCTAGTTAAAGTGCCATATTGGCCTGCAGTTCTGTACAACTGAACATGGGATTGAGTGGGTCCATATGTCAGTGGATTGGTATGGTCAGGCAGCTGCTAGGGCATTGGTGCCAAAGGGAGGAGTCACATCCAAGCATGCCAGGCCCACCGCCAAACTTTGACCCATGGTTGAGGAGCTGCCAGCTATTGTCACTTCACTCTCTCTCTTAACTGCAGTGCCCACAACAGGAGTCTACTGTTCTCTTTGCCTCATTTACAAAATGTGTACATGTCATAAAACTGCTTGAAGTAGCTCACAAAGCAAAACAAGATACAATCACACACACACAAATCATTAAAATCACCAAACCATTCAAAACCCAGTCATTAAAAACCTAGGACAGCATAAAAACTATAACCCATAAACATATAATGGACAAAATAATCCTCAGACCAGAAGCAGATTGTACAAACAATGTAGTTTAAAGCCTGGGTAAAAAGAAATGTTTTGGCCTGTCTAGGGATGGGCACAAACTAGCTGATGAACTAAAGTTCATCACAAATTTTGGCTGGTTCATGGTTCATGTTCGTAAACTAAAGAACTGTCATGAACTTCCACAAATTTTGGTGCAGTTTGTGGCAGTCCATGAAGAGCTGCTCTTCATAGAAAACAGCTGAGCGCTCAGCTGTTTGGTTTAAATGGCTCTGAGCAGGTCTGGCCCCAGCTTATTTTGCACCCTCTAGGCGAGGATCCCTTCTGGCGTCCCCCCCCCCCATGCGCCCACCAATTTTCAAAAATAAATGCATTTTAGGAAGAATGAAAAACACAAATAATCAAGAAACTCCCAGAGTACGGGGCCGGGTGCAGCTTGGCACCCCTAAGGGCTGGCCCGCTCTAGGCGATCACCTAGTTCGCCTAGTGAGTGAGTCGGCCCTGGCTCTGAGCCATTTAAACCCTGCTTTCTGCTCCCCACAAAAAGCCATAGGGAGCAGAAAACAGGGGTTTAAATGTTAAATGGCTCACGAACCAAGATGAACCTGGTTCGTATGGCTTTGTGGTTTGGTTTGTGGTTCAACCCATCCCTAGGACTGGCACCTAAAAATGAGTACACTTGAAATTGGCTTATACTGAATCAGACCATTGGTACATCGACATCATTATTGACTACTCAGAGGACAGCAGCTTGCCAGTGTCTCAGACTGAGGTCTTTCACATCACTTGCTACCTGACCCTCTTTTAAAACTGGATATGCTGATATTGAACTGGGACATTATGTACGTGAAGCAGATATTCTATTGCTGAGCCGTAGCCCCTCCTCATGTAGAATAGGCATGAGGTGGAATGTCTGTCTGTGCATGTGGAAACATGCTGGCAGCACATGGTTCTTGTTACCTCTGCTCCTCTCAAAGACAGCAGAGTGCAGCGGTTGCTACCATCATTACCCTCCTCACCATTGCTCACCTTAAGGAAGATGAGATGGTGGGTAACCCAATGGCAGTGGCTACTCCTTGTGCTTCATGGCCACTGGTTATTCATTGGAGTAGAAGAGTTATTGAGTCTGGGACATTCCTGGGAACATGTATTTCCTCTCTTCCCCTACATTGCTCAACAATGAATCATTTCCACTTTAGCAGCAAGACAAAGTTCACCATTATGTCAGAACCACAAGCTGTGGTTTGTTTTCTTTCCCTCCCATTCAGTCTTCCAAATCCTAGTTTAATCCTGGTTTGCTATGGAAGTGGATGCAATTGCTGAGCTATGCATGAGGGGGAAAGGAGGGAGTGCACAAGCTTGAAAACCCCACAAGCCTTTTGCTATATTGATCTGCCATGGGTTGTCATCTTGCATGCTTCTCTGGGTTGGATACAGCCAGCTTTTTGCTCAATTTCACCCAATTTTCCTCCTTACTACAGTCACACCTGGCTTTTTTCCATGCAAGTCCCATGATCTTCAGCATAACCATTTTGGGTGGTCAATAGAGTTGTCATCTGCCTGGAATTTAAAAAAAATGCCTTTCCTATTAATAGGGGCTTGATGGGATGTTATTTACAACTTCTATGTCATTAAAGCCTTGGTAGCTCATTTCTATACATTAAGCATCTGTTAAAGTGAGAGGGCATTTTTCTCTGAACCATTTTGACAACCTTAGTGGTCAAAGGGGCCCCCTCCTCCCTTTTTTCACCATCAGAGAAGCTGGTTGGTGCCAAGCCCCTTTCCATTTAGACTGATTGAAAGTAGCATGTTCAGAAAAAGCATAAAGAGTTAAGTTTAAAGCCCAGGGTGCCGAGGCCCAGGCTCCTGTTCCTTTAAGTGGGAACTTCAGCAAACACAGCTTGTTAAGCAAGGGCAAGGAAAGCTGGCCTTTCCAAGAGAGCCTCTCCTACCCAGATGCTGGAAGAGCAGGATCCTTGTCCTCCTTCGCATCTGGTTGCCCTAATTAAAACCTCTTCATCCGACAGCGGTTTTCACCTTTCAAAAACAGTTCATTGTGCAATGTAGAAAGACTTCGTTTCCTGCTGCCTCGTGTTTTCTAATTCACTAATTACACAGAACAAGAAGAGCTCGGCCTAGAGAAGGGAGGTCAGGAAGCGAGACAGCCTCAGCATAATTCTTTCCTTCTGGCTTCTGTCGTTTTTATCTTTTGCTCACTGACTAGGCGCTGGAATTGGCTGTGTGATTCTGGTGTCCAAGAAGATGCCGGGGTGTTATAACTTCATTAAATCTTACAGCACTTTTTCACACCTGCTTCATGGCAGGCTTGAGAATTTCCCACATTAAAATTGCACCCAGGCAGCACTGGAGAGTTAGAGCCCGCCATCCCATTTGCCTGTGGAAAGTCTGAAAAATTCTATTTGCCGTATGACCTTCTGTATCCTAAAGAGGGTGGGTGGGCTCGTCTTGGCTGCCTGACAGCATTATATCAAATAATAGCACTATATCTGCCTCTGCTTCCTTTTAAATAAAAACCGAGCTCTCTCTACAAATAAGAATTGAATTTTTCAAAGGATATAAGTAATTGCTCCCAATACAGAGAGGGGTCTGTGTTGCTCTTAGCCTATCAGCATTTGATTAAAATCACTCAATATATTAAAATCATTATAAATCCTCTTTTGACAGATGTTACAATCTAAGCACATCTTCTTGGAAATAGATGTTGCAATACCAGTCTGTTAGGGCTGCATCATTAACAGCCTGGTCATGACCATGCCAAGAGGATTAGAGGGCTGGAGCATCTTCCCCATTAGGAAAAGCTAAAGAGTTTGGGACTCTGCAGTTTAGAAAAGAGACAACGGGGGGGGGGGGAACAGAAGTTTATACAATCATGCACGGGAAGGAGAGAGTTGACAAAGAGAACTTTTTCTCCCTCTCCCCAAATACTAGAACTCAAGGTCATCCAATGAAGCTGATGGGCAATAGGTTCAGGACAGTCAAAAGGCGCTGGAGTTATGCAGAAAGTTATTATGCAGAAAGTTCTTTATGCAGAAAGTTATTAAAATGTGGAATTTGCTGCCAGATAATGTAGGAATGGCCACAGACCCAGGCAGATTTAAAGGGGGATTAGATGGATTCATGGAGGGTAACTACATCAGTAGCTACTAGCCAAGGTGACTGAGGGAAACCTCCACATTCAGAGGCACTAATCCTCTGAATCCCAGAGCCAGGAGGCAACATTAGGGGAAGGCCTCGGCCTCTGTGTGCTGTTGTCAGCCTTCCAGAGGAACTGGTTGGCCACTGTGTGAGATAGGATACTGGACTAGACGGACCACTGCTCTGATCCATCTGGGCTATTGTTATGTTCTTACCTTAAGGCTACCATTTGAGCCATGCTTACCTGGAAACAGCCCCACTGAACATGAGGGATGCCTTTGAGTAGAAATGCACAGGTTCAAACTGTCAGTTTAATTTTGGAGGATGGTTTGTTCCCATTTCCTCACTGAAATCGGGGGTGGGGGGTAGCTTCCACATTTGAAACTGCCTTATACTGACTTGGACCATCGGTCCATCAAGGTCAGTGTCGCCCACTCAGACTGGCAGTGGCTCTTCAGGGTTTCAGGCTGAGGTCTTTTACATCACCTAAAACCTTGCCTTTCTAACTGGAGACACTGAGGACTGAACCTGGGACCTTCTACATGCAAAGCAGAGGCTTTTCCACTGAGCCACAGGATTACAGTCTGTGATAAGGACCAAAGAACTAAGCTAGGTGGGATGTCTGACTTATTTTTGCCTTTGAGCTCTGTACCAGAAAGCACAGTGCCCTCAGTTTCCAAGGTGAAACTCTGCTATTCATATGGCCAGGAGGACTGCTGTTTGTGAAAACACAAG
This sequence comes from Gekko japonicus, assembly GCF_001447785.1. Classification (NCBI taxonomy): domain Eukaryota; kingdom Metazoa; phylum Chordata; class Lepidosauria; order Squamata; family Gekkonidae; genus Gekko; species Gekko japonicus. Next base: position 1,291,861 of record NW_015169180.1, on the reverse strand, counting down.
GCTCAGCATCCATGGACATGGCTCATGTCTGTCAGAGATGGAGAAAATCTTTTCCATTACATTTTAAAATCTTGTCCATCTTCTAAGGAGCTCTCCATGGTTCCCTTTTTCTCCATTTTACCCTCACAAAATCTCAGTGATGTAAGCTAGGTAGGAAACAATCTTTTGGAGTGGCTTTCACTATATACTGGCATAAGTAGTATATATGATCATACAAAAAGTTCATCCAAACACTTGGAAATGGCTGCCTACTTACTGTTAGAAATGTGCGGTGCCTATATGTGCCAATTTCCGTGGTCCTTACAGTGTGGTGTTCAAGCGTCTGGGTATAAACTCTCAAAGAACATCTCTACAGCTGTATGGGATGTCCTTTATGAAAGTTCAGTGTTTAGCTCATATGAAAAAAAGATGTGATTTTAAATAAATAAATATTAATCTCAGTCTTTCAGTAGAAATGTAACTTCCACGAAGATCCTGAACAAATATAATTTTTAAAAATTATGAAACTGATATTCTCAGCTACATAGATAGTCCCTGACCCCCCAAGGATTTCACTTGCTACTTAAAGAGTTCTACATACATTTTAGCAGAACTGAAGATTAGGGCTGCTTGTGCTACATGATATTTTTCTTCTTGGCTTTTCTGCTGATTTCGCAAAGAAAGGATCAATATATGGAAATAGCAGCATTTTGCTCTCATCATCACCATGGTATAACGTTTGTGAGCCTGATTAGTCTTTGTTCATATGGAATCTGTGTCCAAATTACCCACCAGTGGGCTACTGAAACAGGGGGAGTTTGCACTTTAGGGCAGGCACTCAGTGTCACTTAGCAGGAATTAACAGTCCCTGAACAATTTTAAGGGAAATCCATGCTGGGTAAAATGGTTTTTAAAAAGCATACATATAGATGGAATTGGAGATTTTCACTATAACATGCTGCTTAGACAAGATTATATTGTGTTCCATGTCCAGGATCCAAACACTGAGAATCTAGACAACTAAAGGACTAGTTCTGCATGCCCAAAGAGAATGTAGCCTTATTCAGTAAATGCATGTACAAGCCATATACAGTGGATTTTTCTTTATACATGTGTTAATTCTCATATTATATTCAATGTGATTTAAACACCTCATTTATCCAGGTACTGGTCCCCAGTTTCATTTGTACAGTGAAGGAGCACTGGCTGTTTCTTACAAACAGATGTATGCAGGTATGTGCAGGATGTCTATAACACAGGGCTTGTGTGTATTGGGGGTGGGGGAGGCTAGTCTTTCTCAAACTGCTGTTCCCTAAAAACAATGCTTCTGAATCTTCCTATCCTAATTTCTCCTCAGATTTTAGAGTTCTGAATCATCTGGTCATGGAGTGAAATAACGTCATATGCTAATTGCTGTAGATCAAACTGTTATTAAAGGGAAAAGCTAGAGGGACCAGTTTAAAAGATGGCAACCCTAACTTCAAGAAGAAGAAGAGGAGGAGGAGATTGGATTTCTACCCTGCCCTTCACTACCTGAAGGAATCTCAGTGTGTCTTACAATCCCTTTCCCTTCCCCTCCCCACAACAGACACCCTGTGAGGTAGGTGGGGCTGAGAGCTCTCTCGAGAACAGCCCTTGAGAGAACAGCTCTGAAAGAACTTATGACTGACCCAAGGTCACACCAGCAGTTGCATGTGGAGGAGTAGGGAATCAAACCTGGTTCTCCCAGATTAGAGTCTGTGCTCCTAACTACTACACAAAACTTGCATCTAAGCATGATGCTCAATAGCTGAATAGCTGTTAGGTTGGGAGTGTTGAGCAGCATCAGCTGAATCCTAATGGACCTGCAGTATTCATATTCACAGCAATTATCTTTCTCCTCTTGATTATCTAGCTGGTCCTTCCATCTCATCCCTCCCCTTTTTTATTCCATTCTCTTTGGATCCTGCTATATGTTAAGAAATCAAAGGAAGCTAACATGCGGCCATGAGACCCACTGGAGCTGGACATTCTCTCTCAGCCTCAGCTACCTCACAGGGTTGTTGTGAGGACAGGAGGAGGCACCATGTACTACACCATAAGTTCCTTGGAGGAATGATGGGATAAAGAAATTAGTACAGTAAAAATATATACATAATACCGCCTTAGTTCCATGTTGACAAATGCTAACAGATTAAGCTACACTCCACTTACATTGAAGGGGAATCACCACTTTATTTAAGACAGGGAGAGCTTAAAAAGTTTTACAGAGCAATTGATATTCATGAAGTGAGACTGAATATCGTCTCTTAGTTGATTCCACCTGCCTCCCCCTGTTGTTTTTACATCCTTAAACTGCCCTGTGGAGCTGCTGCTGGCCCCTCCGCAAAGTCACATTACTTACAGGGCTACATGGAATTTTCACAACGAAGCCACTAGCAGCTCCAATGGCCTGTTTTTTTTTGGGGGGGGGACTAAAGCTACTGGTCACTAGAGGCCACATTCTCGATGTGTAAGGTCCAAAATTGCCATCATATGGCTGATATAAAGTTTGGTGTAGTGGTTAAGTGCGCAGTCTCTAATCTGGGAGAACCGGGTTTGATTCCCCACTCCTCCACTTGCACCTGCTTGGATGACCTTGGGCAAGCCATAGTTCTGATTAAGAGCTGTCCTTGAAAAAGAGCAGTTTCTGTCAAGAGCTCTCTCAGCCCCACCTACCTCACAGGGTGTCTGTTGTGGGGAGGGGAGGGAAAAGGAGTTTGTAAGCTGCTCTGAGACACCTTTGGATAGTGAAGGGCGGGGTATAAATCCAATCTCCTCCTCCTCCTCCTCTTCTTCTTCTTGTTCTTCTTCTTCTCCTTCTCTCACCCTTATCTCAAAGTCATTATTTCAAGTGCAAGGATGTTGTAGTGGGTAGATGGACCCTGTCAAAACAAAGGATAGATGACCAAGTTGTTTATGGATGATTAGTGTAGAATTAAAAATAAATTGTGTCTCTGGTTAGGGTATTTGTACTCTACCATTATGCTTCCATCTCTGTTAAGATCGTAGACATATTTACAGCACTGCTGCCTCCTGCTCAGCTTGGTTTACCAGCTTCCTCCTTTGGGTTCAGGTGGCTGGCATCCTTATGTATAGGGCAGGTAAAAATTGTAAGCCTACCATTTTGCTATGAACAGTCACCACTGAATTCTGAGTATTTAGCATGCACTCCCCGTATTTTCTCTTTCAAGAAGTGCCACCCATGCCACAATTCATCTCCATATTTCATAACTAGTCACTTTGAACTGATATCAAGTTACTTGTGGCACAATTCCCTTTGTTCTGCTCCTCCACATCTTTCAAAAGGGCCGTGTAAAGTAGTCACTTTCCCATTCATAGCCGTCTTGAATGCAAGATACATAATTCATAGCAAAAGGACATGAGAAGTGGCCCTCTGGTGCTGTAAAGTCAGTGTTTGATTACATGCCTTGTGACTGCTGAAAGGCATGTAGCAATATCCCCCCCCCCATTGTTAAGTCTGAGATGTTACGAACACCTCCCTGGCAGCTTGGCCCACAGCACTGGGTAAAGCAAGGACATGTGGGATCTAAATAGAAAGAAGCCTTGATTGACATTTGTTCCAAAGGAAATTATAGTCACTGGCCATTTACCCACCAAATGGTAGGAAAGTGTTTCGAAATGTGGCTGGGAAACTGAGCAGTAATTGAGTTTGTGGAGGACTAGTGGTTACTGCTGTGTCCTTGTGCATTCTTTTTTTTTTTGTATTTTTGTATTTGTGTATGTGTGTTTTTTGTGTGTCTGTCTGCACCTAGAAGTCATGGCGACCTCTGGTGACTGACCCCTACTAGGGGTCAGAAGGATGTTCAGAGAGGTGGCTGAATAAAGCCTGCCCCTGACCTCCCAACTGCTGGTATTTCAAGGAGGTCTCCCATCCAAGTACTGGCCAGAGTCGACCCTGCTTAGCTTCCAAGATCTGAAGAGATCGGGCTTGCCTGGCCTATCCAGGTCAGGGCAAAGTGTCCTTATGCATTCTTGATGCTGTACTTCCAGATCTGTTCCCCACCTGCTCTTCCATTGTAATAAAAAAAAATTAAAAGCTGTTGGTGAAACTGACTGAAGCAAAGCCCATGGAATGGGACTTCCCTACCTCTCCTTCCTGCTGCAGCTTGCAGACCCCCCACCATCCCAGTTCCACTCCTGGGACCCTCCTCCCTCAGAACCTGTGGTGAACAAAGGGGGGCTTTGCAGTGAGAAGGAAGAATCATCCTCTCTCTTCTGCCAGTGGAAATGTCGCTATGCAGGCATAAATGTTGTCATTGCAGCAGACCGCATCTTTGGATCCAACCCATCATAGCCCCTCCCTGCCTTTTTGTCTTTCATAAGATTCCTTGCATGTTAGTACTACCAGGACTAGCTAAGGTTGCAGGAAGGATGGAGTCATAAAGTCCAAAGCATTTAAGCCTGGACACTCATGATGCCCCCTCCACCAGCTCCTTGCTTTAGGTTTCACTTGTTAGTGGGCAGTTCTGCTGTATCAGCCCTTCAGCCTGAGAAGCTGGTCTTGTAGCTCTGCCAGTCAGCTCCTTGGCCACACTAGTAAGACTTTAAGGATGGGCAGGAAAGGGAGCTAAAACCCCACAATTCCAGACATCATCAGGGACAATCTGAGCATGATGATGGATTATCTGAGGGCTCTCTCATTCTCAGATCATCTTCATAAGAACATAAGAGAAGCCAATGTTGGATCAGGCCAATGGCCCATCCAGTCCAACACGCTGTCAGACAGTGGCCAAAAATACCAGATGCCATCAGGACGTCCATCAGTAGGGCCAGGACACTAGAAGCCCTCCCACTGTTGCTCCCCCCAGGCACCAAGAATACATTGCATCACTTGCCCCAGACTGAGAGTTCCTATCTATACCTTGTGGCTAATAGCCATTGATGGACCTTTGCTCCATATGTTTATCCAATCCCTTCTTGAAGCCATCCATGCTTGTAGCCACCACCATCTCCTGTGGCAGTGAATTCCATGTGTTAATCACTCTTTGGGTGAAGAAGTACTTCTTTTTATCTGTTCTAACCTCACTGCTCAGCAATTTCATTGACTGCCCACGAATTCTTGTATTCTGAGAAAGGGAGAAAAGTACTACTTCCTCTAACTGCTCTATCCCATGTATAACCTTGTAAACCTCGATCATGTCACCCCTCAGTCATTGTTTCTCCAAGCTGAAGAGTCCCAAGTGCTTTAACCTTTCTTCACAGGGAAAGTGTCCCTACCCTTTTATCATTCTAATTGCCCTTTTCTGCACTTTTTCCAGTGCTATAATATTTTTTTTGAGGTGTGGTGACCAGAACTGTACACAATATTCCAAATGAGGTCGCACCATCTATTTATTGCAGTCGCACACTGTCTCGACATTTTCAGTGAGTTATCTACTATGACTCCAAGATCTCTCTCTTGGTCAGTCTCTGCCAGTTTGGACCCTATTAACATATATTTATAGTTAGGATTTTTGTGCCCCAATGTGCATCACTTTGCACTTGGCCACATTGAACCCCATTTGCCACATTAACGCCCACTCACCCATCCTCAACGGATCCCTTTGGAGTACCTCACAATCCTCCCTGGTTTTCACCACCCTGAACAATTTTGTGTCATGTCCATATGCAATACAATAACCAAGATATTTTGTTCTTTCTGGTCCAGTAAACATCTCTGGTCACCATTGCTGGCCTCAGGGCAGCGGGACCTTAAGGAGCTAAAAAGAGCCTTGATCCCCAGCGCTCCAGGCTAGAAGCTCCCTACAAGAGAATGGAGTGCGTTCATTCGTGAGTCACTGAAACTGGAAGTCTTTTTAGCCAGTTTTTGATCCACAAGAGGACTTGTCCTTTTATCCCATGACTATTGAGCTTATTTAGGAGGCTTTGATGAGAAACTTTATGAAAAGCTTTCTGGAAGTCAAGGTAAACAACATCTATTGGGTCCCCTCTGTCCACATGTTTGTTCACTCGCTCAAAAAACACTAACAGGTTAGTGAGACAAGATCTTCCCTTTCAGAACCCATACCTCAATAGCTTTTGTTCATCAATGTGCCTACTAATTCTTTTCTTAATAACAGTTTCCACCGACACCCAGTATTGACATCAGACTGACTGGCCTGTAATTTCTGGGATCTCCTCTGGAACCCTTTTTAAAGATGGGGGTGACATTACCTTCCAGTCCTCAGGAATGGAGGCAGATTTTAATGAAAGATTACATATTTTAATCGTAATCTTCTTTAATTTATCTCCTACCTCCTTTGACATCGATCCCCTTAATGGGGTGAATTTATCATAATACCACATTTTGGTAAGAGGTGATATCCCCGGAGTAAGCTCTTTTTTCCACTTCTCCCACATTATATAAGGCCTGTGGAACACTTTAGTGTTCTATGATTGGACCTTGTCCTTGTAGCAGTTATTTTGTGATTTGTCCCACTCACCCCATGGAAGCCATTTTGTTGTGGCACCTATTATCTGCTGTCAAAATAAAGTGCCCTCAGACACAACAACGTCAGATCCTTGTGCTAAGCAGTCTTGATTGCTAGGCCTGGAGATAAGATGAGGTTATGATAGGATAGGAGCCGACATAATGGCTGCTGATATGACAAATGCACAGTTTTCTCAGAGCTGTTCTCTCAAGAGCAGTTGTCTCAGAGCTCTCTCCTCACAGGGTGTCTGTTTTGGAGAGAGGAAGTAAAGGAGATTGTAAGCTGCTCTGAAACTCTGAGTGAAGGGTGGTATATAAATCATCATCATCATCTTCTTCTTCTTCTTCTTCGTTTTCTTCTTCTCTGAAGTTATCAGGTTCCTGTATATAGTTCCCGGGGGGTATTGGGGGGGGGGCTGTTTCCGAGATGAAACAAACATATGATTGACTTTTTCTGTGTCTCAACTTTCTGATGGTATATCTCCCACTCATAGAATTGCCAGCTCTGGGTTGAGATATTCCTGGAGATTTTGGGTGTGGAGACTGGGGAGGCCAGGGTTTGGGGGGAGAAGGATATAATGCCTTAGAGTCCACCCTCCGAAACAGCTATTTTCTCCAAGGGATCTGATCTCTGTCGTCTGGAGATCCATAGTAAGTCCGTGAGACTTCCAGGCCTCACCTGGAGATTGGCAATGGTAGCAAAGTAAATTGGGAAGAGAAGTAAAGAGAGAGACTTACAGAGATGTGGAACAGGTAAGATTTCTGCCACAGTTAACTGAGACACAGGAGGTGAATGCAAAACTCTTCAAGTACACATAATTACCCTAATCAAGTTATTCTTTGCTAACCTCCTATAGTTGACAGTTTGTCAGAAGGAAGGTTGTTTTGAATCTTTGCCGGAGTGTTCCTCTGTGCTCTGGTGCCAGCCAGTAAGCAGCCTCTTTTTCATCTTGCTGATGGGGAGTTCAGTCAGTGGAGTGACCTCAACTCTGCTCCCCACCCTGATTTTAAAAATGAAGTATGGGATGTCCTTAGCTCGAGCCATGCTTCCTAAAGGCATCAAATCCATCAAACCCACACTCTACAGATCCCACTATCTTTTCTAGACATTTCAGAAGTATGTTTACTGGCACAATTGGACCCCAGATGTCCATTTCCAATGACTGTGGTTGTAAAATCCATCCTGATGCTTTCAAAAGCAAATAATATAAATGTCCTGTGCGATCTTTTCCAACAGAAATGAGGCAGGCATGAAGGCTGGACTCCGGTGCCTATTTGGAAGGAAGCTCCATTGACATCAATCAGTAAACATGCCTAAAATCAGTGTATATCAGTCTAAAAAACAAAAATGGATAATCCAGTAGAAGGTTTTACATTAAATGCTAATCAGTGTTGTGAAGCTGTTGAGTTCAATGAGTAAAATCTGCTTAATTTTCTCTTTTCGAAATTGGGACATTGGGAGAAATGTTTTGTCATTCGGGAGGTTGGTGATCGCTTTGCCTGAGATTAGAATGAAATTTCTTTCTCCTTGAAAAAGTTTCTAATTCTTTTCCCCATTTGGGTTTCGTAGGGAGAAAATGTCTGGGATGTTCGGTATGTCAGCAGACCCTGAGGTGGGGTATCTGCAAGGGCCCAGGGGTTCTGGCAGGGCCCACTACCACTGGCTTCGCCCCTCACACCTCCTCTGCCACCTGCTGGCACACCCTTCCCTCACCCACTGGTTTGCAAGCGCTCCAGGTCTCTACCGCCTGTGCTCCTGGCTACCTGGGCTGCCCAGCACTTCAACAGTGTGTGGATGGAGATGGTCACAGCAGTGGCATGCCCAGCTGCTCACAACTCCCAGTGCCACGGAGGAAAGGGCATGCAGGTGGCTGTGGGAGGCATCGTGAGCAGGTAGGGGAAGGATGTAGAGGAGGATGTGGGTGGTAGGGATGCCAACCTCCAGGTGGTACCTTGGGGTCCACTGGAATTACAACTTATCTCCAGACTACAGACATCAGTTCCCCTGGGGAAAATGGCTGCCTTGGAGGGTGGGCATTGTATCGCACTGTATCGCACTGAGGTCCCTGTCCTCCCCAGGCTTCATCCCCAAATCTCCAGGAGTTCTCCAACTTGGATTTGACAATCCTACCCCCCCACCCCCCACCGGTGGCCAGGGGGTACTTGGCAACCCTAGTGGGTGGGACGGGAAGGGAGAAGTGAGCAGGGGGTCCTGTTGGGGGACAGGAGGGGAGGGAGAAGTGAGCACTCTCTGACCGGGGCCCATCAAACTTTGGAGACAGCCCTGAGGACTGGGCAAGCAGCCCAGAGAGAGGGGGCACTGAATCATCCCTCCACCTTTTCCTGCTTTAAACCACACACAGCACTGGTCTGTGATGAAAGCAAGGAAGGCTGTGGCTGAATGGGGTGGAGAAACTGTACTGGGGAGAAAAAGGGTATATACAACCCTTTTCTCTTGCACTTCTGTAAACTTTAAAGTACCCCTGGAGCTGCTAGACAGGTGTTTGAACACTAAACCATGCACAACAAGTAGTACTCCACGGGTAATTCCGTTTTTTAAGAAGTAAAGGGGGGACGGGTTAAACAACCCTCCCCCCAGGACTGCTTCTGCTTCTTAGACTCAGTTCAGGCCCTGTTGATCCACCCTTCCTTGCTTTGATCTAAATACCAGTCCCGTGGAAGGCCCTGATCATGGACCTCTCTGAGGAAAAGAATGATTCAGTGGAGACAATGAAGCTGGGAAGGGCAGCCTGGATGATGAGGCTAAGCTGATTCTCCTAGGGCTGTAGGGTGGGAGCTAGGAGGTCCCAGTTTTGCTGCAGAGCCTCCTGTGCTGGAAGTGGCCAAAGGCATGGATCCTTATGACCTTTTCTAGGCCTCAGGGATGGAGGGCATGAGGGTTCAAGTCTCCTGGTTCCCCCACTTCCTGTTGGGCTGAATCCTCTCTGCTCTCTGGAGCTCCCTTGGCAGAGAGAGGAGCAGTTATTTAAATATACATACATACATATAAATATAAATATATACATACATACTTTTTGTTGGTTTTATACTACAAACTACAAAGGTAAGGGAATAGGGGGTATCTATCCTAAAATACAGAGTTATGCAAGGATCATATAATAATAGTTGTACAAAAAATTTACCCAAAACTTGGTGTTTCCCTGACAATTAAGCTTTAAGGAATAAAGGTTAGTACTTATTATTACAAGGTCAAACTAGTACAAGCATGATTAGCCAAAGTAAGCACATCCTAGCTGTTTAACTGTTCATAACATCAGATTTTCAGCATTAAGCTATTTATCATATTTTTCCCCCTGTGCTTATTTTTGTTGTAAGTTAATCTAATTTTCAGTAATTTAGGAACTGCTTTTCCTTTATTGGAGTCTGAATCTTTAAAAGGACTGCCTGAAGAGCTTTCACTACTTCCTGATCTATGTTCTGTGTTTTCTTCTGTTGCGTTGTTGTCCTCTGCTTTTCCATCTTTCACTGTTGTTTGGTGCTGTTCCAAAAATGCCTTTGCTTTTGCAACACAGTAAATCTTTTGTTTTTTGTTTTATAGTTGAAGATAAGTCCTTCTGGAGTTATCCATCTGTAGGGAGTGGAATTTTTCTGTGAAAAAGATATTAGGTTTTTAAACTGTCTCCTCTTCTTTCTTATCTCTATCTCAAATGGGATATCTTTTAAAACTCTTGTTTCTTCACCTTTGACTTTTAGGGTATCCCATTTGTCACTTTCAAGATTATGTCCCTTGTTGATCTTTTGAAGAACTTAACAAATACTTCACCAGGCTGTTTATTTTTCTTAATGTGGTCTGGATATGTTCGATAGACCATATCCATATCACTTTGTAGAGATTCTGCTTTAAGGTCTGCCACTGGAGCCAAAGCTTTGCTTAAAATCTCTTTCAAGTTCTCCTCTTTTTCTCTGGGATACCCTGAAATCTCAGGACATATGATGATTTTTCCATTTGTAACCGTAACAGCTGTTCTTTATCAGAGGTCTGCTCTTTTCCACTACCTCCAGTCTCTGATTTATCACTTTTGTTTTAGCATCAACTTTTCAATGCTTTGGCTGTTTCTTCTGTTCTTGTAGTAGTTTCTTTCAATTGCTTTTGAAGAGCATCAAAATTATTATTGAGATTAGTCATCTAGTCCAACAGAGGGCACAGTGCTGTAGCTAGCATATTGGCGAAGTCAGCGGTTACTTCCAGTCTAAGAGTCAACATCGCTGAAGTGGCAGTTCTTGGAGAAGGTCTCCTCCTATCCACCATTTTATTAGCCTGTTGCAACATTGTTTACACAGAGAGAAAAGTTCTTTTAAGTCTCTGAAAGTTTGTTAATTCAGACGCTTTCTGCTATTCCACACAGTACTCGGCTGGATTGTTGCTTTTCAATCAAAACCATCAGTCTGCCCCTCACATTCGCTCTCACAGTAACTTTTCCCAGGGTGGGGGTTAACTCCTCCTCCCTCCGCTAGCTCGGCTTGGGGTTTTGGGGTGGTTGTCTGCTTGGGCACTTGGCTAGTTTTAAGGAGATGCAAACTCACACTTAATTCCATGCTTTGCTACCAGAGATAGGGAAAGCCTCCATATGCTAGATCACTTGCTCACTCGGTCCGGCATGCACCTCTTTCTCCATTGCTGGTTCCGCAGCAGCGGGACCTGTCGGGACAGAGAGGAGCCTCAATTCCTCGACCGTCACCTCGGAAGAGGCACCGAGAGAGGAGCAGTTCTAACTGGTTTCTCCTTGGCTGAGCTCTCCAGGCTTTATATAGCTCTGTCCCACAGCTCCCTTCTTGTGGTTCTTCCCAGCATCGCAAGCCTTCCCTCCCTCCCTTGAGCTTGGAATCAGGGCTGTCAAGAGCCACTGTGTGGTCTGAAGAACTACTGCCTCTACAAGGCATGGACAGGCAGCCCAACAACTGGCAAGGCATGGCTCTACCAGCCAGCTGATCAGCACAGCCACTAGTCCTGCTGGCTTAGGCCTTGTCCCTGGTGTCTTCATGGACAAGAGCTAGGTTGGCCTCACGATGATGCATGCTGGTGACCCATGGTTCCCTGGGGAGGGTGAGTGTTGGCAGCAATGGTATGAGCCAGGGGGTGTCCTGGCCTCTGGACAGGGGTTTCCATTGGTAAAGAGCACAATCAGAGGCCATCCAAGAGGTCCAGCTCCAAAGCTAAGTTACTGTCCTTCCCTTGAGGGGCAGTCTAGGCCCTGAAGTGGGATATAAAGGCTCAGTTGAGTCTTGACCTCTGTTGGTTCCCAATCCACCTTCTTTGTGAACTCTGCCAGATCTCCTCTTGGAATCTGATTTTGTGGCTGCAAGTCTCTCCTTGCATGCCCTGCTTAATGCCTGAGGGTTCACAGCCTGGCCAGACTGTGCAAAGTGTGTACTTTGGTTCCCCCATGCAATTCTGTTGTGTTACTGGATGAGAACTGACAGAGTTGCCCCTTTGAATTTATTAATGTTGAATGGTCTTTGCTCTGGATCAGAAAATGCGATGATTTCTTTTAAATGCACTCCTAGTATATCTGTACTTCATCTGGTGCCAGAGGCCAAGATGGGGATATTAATGCTTCCCTCCCCGTCCCCCAGAGTAAACTGGACTAGGTTATACTCCGTTGTTAACATCATCACTTAGGTTTTGTTCCTGTGTTTACCATTCCTCCCCAGATTACTCAATTTCTTTCTTCTGAAACTGCATTCTGGGGCACAAAAGGGAACCTGGGAAATGTTGTGCATGGTGAAGATGGCCTGTGCAATCATTTTTGTCAGGGAGCACATACGTAGTTGCTCCAAATCCCAGACGTGAATCCCATCAGTGTTGGCACTGATGCCTCACGGATGCTACTGCTCAATTTTCCCATGATAATTAAATTGGACTCCAGATGAAATTACACAGGTGGGGAGGGAGAAAACAGATCTTTAAGCAATATTCTTGGCACTAAATCTGTTAAAAGTTTTTTAATACAAACGTACCTGAAGGAACTAAATGAAAAATATAGCACAGCATCTTTAATTTATATCTTAAATGATTGACTACCACCCTGAGAGCTGTTTTCCATGCTATTTGTACATGCCCAATGGGATTTTGGATTTTCAAGTCCCGTCACATCGGATGCTGCTTCTGAAAATGTCCTGAGTTCCAGAAATACTTTGTCATGAAGTATAAAAAGTGCTTGTGAAAGTCCAAAGCCCCACTGGAGCATCTGAGTCTTGACTCTGGGATTTTGAGTACCCTCCAGGAAGGCTTCCTTAACCTAGAAGCCAACAATCCTGTCATAATGACTTTTATCTTGGGTGCTCCATGCAAAGTACAAATCATGTTGCCGCTTGGCTGGTGGGCCCTTTGCTAGTCTTGGGTCCCCCATGATGTCCAGAGCCACCATGCTCTAATGCTGGCCCTGTGGGACATGGAGGGTCTCCTGAGTGTGGCTAAAATACTTATTTTCTGAACCACACAACCAGCACAAGTCTGTGTTGTTAACGAGCCTCATAAATGGGACACAGGCAAACAATTACACAAGTGATTGTTGCTGATTATATCATTTTGTGTAGACAGAACTCTTTTATAAGGATGGGAACATGCTCTTTTTCTGCTTTCTTATCCAATAAACCAAGATTTATGACCCATTCGTGAAGAGCACTGCAAGAAAGCTTTGATATTTATGACTCTATGGGAAAGCACTGGGCAGTTTTCACATTGCATCAGTGTAACAGTCAAAAGCTGGATGAGCAAAAAGTGCCTTTGGACAGCCTGTGATGCTAATTAAAATATGATGTCCTATTTCCAAGCAGACCTTGCAGAAACAGATCTCAAACAATATGGGAAAAGACAAATAATACAGTATTCACACCAGAGAATTATGTGATTTCCGAAGTGGGCACAACCCTTTTATTATGCATAAGAGTGTAAAAAACAAAACAAAACCAACAACAACCCAAACCCTTGGTCAAGGTATCCTATAAAAGCCGGAATAATTACAAAGGAAATCTAGAGCTTTGAGACAGATCTGGGAAGCTTATAGCTTCTGGCTAGTCTCTGCATTTCCAAGGAATTTGGCTGTCCAATTAATCAAACTGACAAGTAGGCTTCCAACAATTTAAGTAGCTGCAAAAATGTCACTCCCCACTTGATTGTGAGTGTCTCCAGCTGGGTCTGCACATGCAGCAGAATGAGGTCTGGATAGCATCGTTATGGGGAGAGGTCTTTTTGCCCTGAAATTTGCTTTTTTAGGTATAGCCATTGATTCCTCTGATTCTCTTTTTTCTCTTTCAAAAGAGGGATTTCCCACTCATTTCTCTTTATTGAGAAATCAATGAACCCTTTTGTAACTTCAGCCCTTGCAGCTGGTTTATATTACACACCACAAGGTGGTGCTATAATAGGAAGCTAGGAAGGTTTATAAAGACTTTGCCTGCATTGGAGTACCTACAGAGTGAAATTCCTGGAATTTTGCAGAACCTCCATTCCAGTCCCTCCTCTCTTCAAAATTCTCTTTGACCAAAACAGAATTGATTAAAAACTTTCCCTTAAAAGAGGGAAAGAAATGGATTGTTGAATTTCAGGAAGAAATTAGGTAAAGAGGAATTTCTTTTAACAACACTTTTGCTGATGACGTTTGTCTCAGGCACAGCACTGAGCCAAGGAGCTTTGTCCCTGTTCAGGTGCTGTTTCTGCAACTGAGCCAGGTTGTTGCACATGTGGCTTGTTTGCAAAGACCAAGAACTAAATTCTGTTACCAAAGAAATATGAATATTCTATCATGGTCAGGTCATTAATTGATAAACCTGTGTAAAGTATGGAATACCTCACCATTTGTCCCCTCTTTGCACCTGCATAGTCAGATTCATCTTTTAAATGAGTCACATCACCTAGATTGCATTGCCTGCTTTATGTGCTTGTGAGCCAGTGGCATGTGTTTTGAGAACTGATCACAAGGTTAGCTAGCTTTATAAGCAGCATGGAAGGTACACAGAGACACCTAAGTAGTAAGTCTCAACTTGAAAAACTCAAGCAGGATTTTTTTAAAAAATGCCTTTTAAAAATATTTTAGCAGTGACAGCAGATGGGGGTGGGATTGGATACATCTGAATTTATTTGGAAGAATCCAAACATCTCCCTTCTTGCAACTGGTGAGCAAAACATGAGCCAGATCACTGGGTGATTGAACATGATGAATATTTACTTGGAGCAAGTGAGTGTGGTAGCATGAGGTTGGAGCCTCCTGGTAAACAGATGTTCTTCCCTCCAGCAAGTTAGCAGTGTATTCTTGACCTTATTGTTGTAAGTAACTGTTGTTTTCTGATTCTGTATCTTATGTTTTCAGTTCGCAGTAAAGCTAGTTAAGACCTCATGTATCTTTCTGTGTACTCAACACTTAACATGTTTCAAAATGTGGGAGGGGCATTCTTTAATGTGCTTGAACAAGGTGACTCTGTTTTGCTTTACAAAATTCAGGGAAGAACTTTTATCCCACACATACACTTTTGTTTTGTGTGTTTATTTCCATTTAGGTCCTGGATCCTAAGTGGACGTTGGATTACTGACTGCTCTGGGTGTCTTCAGGAAATATCCAAAGTGTGATATATTTTTTAAAAAATCCAGGAACAGTCTTAACTTCAGTGTGAGGACTCCATCACAACTGACTGCTTTGAACCCAAAACCAGTCATCTTTTGCATTGAGATCCAGTCTATTATTTAATACTTCTTTTATTGTACTGTTGACGTTCAATATATCTTAATATTTTTATTATTACTAAACAACTAATTTGAGGAGGTTTAGTAAAATTATTGGAGAGTCCCCCCCCCCTTTAATTTTCTGAGATACAATGATTACAGTATGTATTAATAGAAAATGTTGCTTGTAGGTAATTATCACATTCAGGCAGCCAAGAAAAAGAATATATGTAATTATCTTATCTGCTCCTGTTCAAGATGTACTTCAGAAAATGGTTCCTCTTGGATACTGAAATCCTCTGTGCTGTAGCAGCCAAATAATTTTGTAAGGGTTGTAAACATGTAGACCTTGTCTGCACCTGTGTTAGTGCCATTCATTGCAATAAAGTTGTTATATGTTTCCTCACTGATGCTAGATGAGGATGTCACAATAACCAGGAGGGTTGGATCCCCACTTTTTCACCACCCCTAGTCTTACTCTGGAAGCAAGATGGAAGCAATTTCACCCCTTTGCTCCTCCTCCTCAATGCAGCCTATTGACCCAGATGGCTATTACTCCATGCCACAGTTGTCATGCTTGCAGATACCTGGATTCAAGCCATGGTTTACTTGCACTGTGACTTGTACAACAAACTCTGGTTAGTTGACCAGATGTAAGTAGCATCCACCACGACAACCACAACGGTTTAATCACTGACCTCGAGCCAGACATCCTGGAATGTGAAGTTAAATGGGCTGGAGAGTCCCTTGGACTGCAAGAAGATCAAATCAGTCAATCCTAAAAGTAATCAGCCCTGACTGTTCCCTGGAAGGCCAGATAATGAAACTGAAGCTCAAATACTTTGGCCACCAAATGAGAAGGGAGCACTCACTGGAGAAGACCCTGATGCTGGGAAAGATTGAAGGTCAAAGAAGACGGGGACGGCAAAGGATGAGATGGTTAGACAGTGTCATAGATGCAACGAACATGAAGTTGAGCCAACTTCAGAGGACGTTGGAAGACAGGAAGGCCTGGCGTGATCTGGTCCATGGGGCCGCAAAGAGTCGGACTCAACTGTGCAACTGAACAACAACAATAAAAGTAGCAAATCCATGTCTTTCTCCAACCTACCAGAAGGATGGACAGACCCTCTATCCCAGGTGTTCTGTGTTCTAGGAAGCTGCAAGGTATGGTCTCTTCACTAAATTGGGATTTGCAAATTCAGCTGTCACAAAACGACAGCAACACAGTTAGTACAAATTGACTGCATTCACACACGTGAACCCCAAGTCTTCAGGATGGGGCACAAATGCTTATAGAGTGGCTATTTTTTGCCTTTTGGAAGGAATTGTTGGTAGTCTACATGCATAGAAAGTAAGCCTTTCTTCTGCTTTGACTGTAAAACTTGGGCCCTTTCTGCACTCTCCTTTTAATCCATGTTCACCGCAGTGTCCTCCAATCAATTCTGCACTAAAATTTAGTTCAACCTTCTTTTTATTCCGTTTCCTCCGCCTCCCCATTTGTTTCCCCCTATTCCCCCCCCCATCACCCCCCTTTAGTGGTCAGCTGAGTTTCAGACTGCTGTTGCCCCTGGTTATTTGGATGCTGTTTTGCTGTGGACTTAAATTGCCTCAGCTTGAGAAAACCTGGAGTGACAGGCCAATGCAGAAAGAACCAAAGTCATTCATTGGTAGAGAGGATTCTTCCATTGCCCCAGCTGTGGGCTTGTTCCCCACTACCATATACCTCCTAGAGTTCGGCTTACTTTTCTTGTCCCCAGCTCTTTTTTTTAATCTGCTGTTTATAGTCCTGGCCTTGATAACCTGTCATAACTTTGCTTCCCTCTCTTCTTGCTATGTGAGCCTGGTGCCATGTGTTTGCAGCTCAGTGGGTCATGATTTCAAAAGGTTGAGGACAATTTTTCTAGAATAATTGGTCTTCATGATGGAATAACATAAATCTTAATTAACACCCAGTACTTTTCTCTGATAACTCCTGACTTACTGTTACCAACCTTGACCACTGAAATTAGCAACTGTCATAGCTGTAATTACTGCTAACAGCTGACATAGCGTCCATACTGAACCTGAGAAACTGCATGTATCTATTGACGTCTCTAGATCAGTACTGAGGATTCTGTCTGCCAGTGGGCTTTTCATGATCTTAGACAAGCAATGGCCCTTCTCAGTGTCTGATTTCAGCCATCATTTAACCAAAATAGTACTCAGGCCCCTGCCACACGGCAGAAAAAAACACGGCCAAAGTGCAGCTTTTTAGAGCCGCACCAAAAGAGACACGCGGCAGCGGGATCACACAGATCCCCTGAGCCACCGCGCAGTTGCTCCCTGGCACGATCAGATGCCGAGGAGGAAGCCACCGATGGGAGACCGAGGCA
This sequence comes from Gekko japonicus, assembly GCF_001447785.1. Lineage (NCBI taxonomy): Eukaryota > Metazoa > Chordata > Lepidosauria > Squamata > Gekkonidae > Gekko > Gekko japonicus. Next base: position 1,274,376 of record NW_015169180.1, on the reverse strand, counting down.
GCCGGCTGCGCATGTGTGCTCATGTGCAGTTCAGCCAGGAGCCTCGAATGCTCCTGACGAAGGATGCGCCGGCGATCCCACGGTTGCGCTTGCTGCGGTGTTTCAGTCCTTCTCTTTACTTGGTTTTTGTTTGCTCCACAGCACTGGGCTGTAGGGCCGGATCAAGGACAGGTGCGCGCTGATTCCCAGATGTTGCAGTGAGATCGTGCCCATTTGCTGCACCCCCGATCCGTCCCTCTTCCGGCCCAAAACCTCCCGTGTGACCGGGGCCTCATAGGAACATACAGCTGAAGGGAACCATTAAGTGTCATCTAGTTCAAATCCCTGCACACTACAGGGAATTCATAGCTATCTCCCTTGCCATTCCTTCAGTTACCCTTCCTCTGTGCCCTGAAGAAGGCAAAAAAATCCAAGATCCCTGGGCTAACCTGGCCTGGAGGCAAATTCCTTTCTGACTCAAAGTGATGGATGGTATTACCCTGAGCATGTAAGAAAGGGCCACAAGAGAATAAAGAGTTTTATGGCTCAGTAGATCAGTTTATGTCAAGGGTGCCACCATTTTTTTTTCCTTTTTGGCCTCAGTAACTAAGGGACCAAGCTTCTCTTGTTAGAGAGGCCTGATGAACTGGACAAAAATTCTGCCCAATCCAGCATTCTGTTCCCAACAATAGCTAGCTTCAGGATACAGCATACAAACAGTACAGGTGGCAAAAGTCTTCCCTTGTTGATGGTCTCCAGTAATTAGTATTTATTGGTGTATGCTATTAGAATATATATTAGAATATAGGAGTAGGCCTTAATAAGACTACCACTAATTATTCCATTACTCTGCAGATTTAAACCATTACAGTATTATATAGATTTTAGTCCTGAAACCCTTCGGGTATATCTATTAGGTGATAGAGAGCAATATCATATGCAGTCGCAAAATTCTCTGTGATAGCACTCAAAAATCGGTCAGTTGCTGGGAAATAAATTAATGAAATGAGTGTGTTTTTTACATATATATGAATGTGTCTTTTATACATATATCCCCATATTTTTTGTGGGTTTATTCATTTTAAATTGTCTTTTTTACCTGTATTTATTGTGACTGGTCTTATGACCGTAATAAACTTTTGACTTTTGACTTCAATAAAACTACCCTTCTGAAATGGAATAACACCTGCCTTATAGCCTTAGCACTAGCAAAGGTCAATCTCTGTCAGAAAGTAGACATGTGTATGAAAGGAAATGATGAAACTGAAAAAGCACACTGGTCTCCTCAATTTAGGTAAGGTAAAATTATATTATGGGACACAGGAAAAGAAACACAGAGCTGTTCATGAATGTGTGAGTGTTACCATACAATCTCTATGTTTGTGAGGTTTGCCACCAAACCTAAGTCCCAGGCATCTATCCTATGCTCACCCAGCAGAGGGGAAATATGTTCAAAAAGACCTATTTCCAAGGAGCTGAAAGCATAGCAATTGCACCGGAGTCCATCGCGACTGAACTGCAGTCCGCCAGTCATGTCTCTGTCAGCCATTTAAGGAAGCAGCCATTGTTGACATGCAAAACAAAGGAGAGTAGAGGAAGTGTGTCTGGCAGACTTAGTGGGTGTCCTCAGTTGAGCCATACCTTGGCGGCATGGCAGGAAGTGTGTGTGTGGGCAGTTGTTTTTTTTTGGGGGGGGGAGCAGTTCTATGTTCATTATTCCTGACTTTTCTGGAGGGTTCTACAGCTACACCATAGTCATTGCTGCCAGCGTCAGAGTAGGAGACAGGTGGAGAGGCTTAGGATACTAACTAAGCCCTGCCCCTCCCTCACAAGCCCCTGATTCTGCCCCACTCTATGCCAGTGCTGGGGTTGCACTGGTGCAGCACCAGCCTGGTACAGCTGGGCCCTGAGGTTTGTTCTCATTTTGCCTTTTCAGCTACAGGCTAATAGCGCCATCCAAAGCAGAGTTACACCCTTCAGAACCATTGCCCACAGGAGGAAGGTGAAATTGGCAACCAAATGTAAAAGACTATTCATTAGGATCATCAAATGGATTGAAGCAGGATTAATAAGGTATGATCCATTACAGTAATATGACAAGGGAAGACAGAATGTACTGGGTAATGCCTTGTACATGAATTATGCACTGCTCATTAGGGGACTGGTCTACAGCTATGAAGTCCGTGGGAAGACTCATTGACCTCTTTGCAAGTCTGGACGAGTTCTGTAACATCAGTAGATTCATAGCTTGTGTGGGAAAATATATCCAGGGCTACACAATGCAAGTACTGTTTTAAAAATTCAATCATTGCTTTTAAATCACTGGAGTATAATTAAGAAGTCCAGCTAAATGTGTTCAATGCAATATTGATTTTAAATTTCTTACAGGATATTTTTACTATATAGCATATAGCCTCATTCTCTCAGGTCACCTACAAGGAGTACTGAAGTTAGCCTGTTCTTCGTTAAGTCAATTTCTATATAAGGGGGTTGTTTTTAATCATATTTACAGCCCTTCATCCCCTTTTAAGAATCTAGTTTTTTTAAAAAGTTTCTTTTATAGACCATTAGGTCCACAAAGCTTAGTAGCCCCAAATTAAAATTAATATGAAAAGAGCAAATAATGTTTAAAAACCCTACAACGGTATAGGGAGAGAGCTTAATAAAACCTGTTCGGCAAAAATGAATCTTCATTATAATAGGAATAGTTAACAAGAAATTATCATTAGTTGATTTTTTTAAAAAAATACCCTTTGAAATAAGGATTTGTTGCTTTTTAGCCACCTCTATGAACTCCAAGAAAGCAAGACAGACTTCCTAGCAGGGAGTATTTCTACAATCTGGTCCTGTGACTGAGAGGCCATGATGCATGGAGCCATCCATCTCAACTCTAGTGGTGAAGTAGCTGGGCCTTTGTAGAGGATCTGTATATCCAGTTTTATCCTTGTTAACAACTCTGTGAGGTTGGTGAGTGAATAGCTGTAGGCCAACCATGAACCATGCTCTTTGCCCTATACCTTACTGGTTTTCTTAAGGCAAAGACTTTGTGACAACATAGGGTTTCACATCTATCCTATACCACACACCTCCGTATAAATTCTACTTTGTCTTAAGGACTAGAAACTTAGTTCAAAAACAGACATAAAAGCTGAGATTTTTAAGATGCTGAATTCTATAAGGTAAAGGTTCCCTTGCTCGAAAGCCAGTCAAATCCGACTCTAGGGTTGCGGTGCTCATCTCCGTTTCAAAGCCGAAGAGCCAGCACTGTCCAAAGACGTTTTCGTGGTCATGTGGCCGGCATGGCTAAACACCAAGGCGCACGGAATGCTGTTACCTTCCCACTGATGTGGTACCTATTTATCTACTTGCAATTTCTTGCTTTCGAACTGCTAGGTTGCCAGGAGCTGGAACTAGAGACGGGAGCTCACTCTGTCATGCGGCACACTCGGGGCTCAAACTGCTGAACTACCGACCTTTCACAGCCTGCAGTTCAGCGTCTTAACCACTTGAGTATCAAAATCCATGTTTGTGTGATGTGTCTGCAGACTATCTAAAAAGTGTGTTGTGATAACTGCCCTTCTTGCTTATTTGCTCTCCTCTTCTTTAGGCAGGAAATGTGTTTTAAAGCCTCAAATAATTATGTTCGTCTAATTGCCCTGTTTCAGCATTATGCATTTTCTCATGACACACTGCTATTAAACTAAGAGCACACTTGACAGTATTCTGAGAACGCCTCTAATTAATCTGCACAGAAAGCCTTCTGTAAGGTAGTTTTGGAAAGGAAAAAAGCATACGAAATAGAAGTCTTTCATACAAATGAACTTTTAGCAGATTTTGGACAATAGATGGGAGCAAAGCTTGGCTCTGTCTCACATGGCAAGCCTATCATACTGCAGTGCGTGGTCAAAAGATAGATAAAATAGCCTGATGCAAATTAGTGACCACAGAAATAAAGGGAAGAAATTAGGAAAATACTTTCTGTTTCCATTCTGAGACAAATTTCCAGTTTGAAATTGCTGCAGAAAATATGTAATTAGAATGTGTCTGCAATTTCACATGTTGTGGAATTGTTTGGGACAGGGCTGTCGAACATCTGGCCCGGGGGCCGGAACTGGCCTGCCTAGCCCACAAGCAACTGGTGCGAGGAAAGGAAGGCAGGAGGCTGCTCAGTGGGGTGAGTGGGTGAGCAGACACATGTGGTGGTGAGATCTGTGTGTATTCGAAGCTGTCAAGAAAAAGAAAGGCAATGGCTAAAAGGCTGAGGGAAAATAGTGGTGTGTGGGGGGGAATGAAAGCAAAGGTGAAGAAAGAGAAGGCATGGTGTTTTTCCCCCTCCTGCCTTCTCCAACTGCAGTGCAGCGAGGATTGGCAAAGCCACTACATGGGGCATCAGGGCAGAGCAGCCGGTGTTGCCACTGCTGCACCAACCAGCTTCATATTTTTTCAAAAGGTGACCATGAGGGGGGTTGGTGAAAGTAGGTGTGGAGAGTGACGGTTTTCCAACAAAGAGATGGGGCCAGCAGGAAAGAGAGGAGGAGGAGGGCCGGTGCATGGATTGGGGAGGCAACTGGGCTGTTTTGAACATGCCACTCTGAGGGGGAAGACCTCCCGGCCTTGGAAGCGAGTGGAGGTGCAAAGGGGAAAAGGGACGCCGATGTTGCCACCACATGTCTAAACAGCAGCAGAGCTGGGAGGCAGAGTGAGTGTTGTGGTTGGTGGGGAATGACAACCTCCTTCCCCCCCAAATCTGTTCTCAGTCCCTGAGGGAAAAGGGGTCACAGGAGGACAAAAAGTGCCCCTGGAGGTTTCAGAAATAGCGTCTCCATCAGGCCTTCCCCTCAGCCCCACCAATTCAGTGGGAAATGCAGGAGGGATGAGAACTGGAGGTAGGGAGGTCCAGGATAGCCAGGTTCAGAAACCCCCTCCTCCTGAGCCAGGACCCTGTCGCCTGGGTCACCCTGTCGTCTGGTCCACCTCACAGGGTTGTTGTTGGTAGGGATGGGGTGGTGGAGGGGGGAGTCCGGTGTGCCACCCTGAGATCCTCAGAGGTAGAAAGAGTGGATGAGAGGAAACAAAGACTGATTTCCCACAAGCTGCTGCTTCGTGCTCATTCTTTCCTTTGCCCTGATCGTACATGTCAATTTCACACTATGTGCTGTGCGGCCGCATTTTGCCCCACAGCTTCGCCCAATTTCCCCCGCACAATCCTGTTTTTTGTGTATTGAGTAGACACGGGGAAAATTGGGTGAAGCTGCAGGGCAAAATGCGGCCGTGCAGCACATAGTGTGAAATTGACATGTACGATCAGGGCAAAGGAAAGAATGAGCACGAAGCAGCAGCTTGTGGGAAATCGGTCAAAGATGGATTGTAGTAATGCTTGGCTGGCGAGGCTGTGTAAATGGCAGTGTGTGCTGAAAAACTATTTATTTACTTGCAAGGATGATAACTCATCTTCTAAAAGTTCTATATATATTAAACATAACTAATTTGTATGACAGTGTAAGCTACCCCATTTGTGGTATCCCTTGGAAAAAACTTAGTCTTGCATATGATTACATACATTTATGGGGGCTTTTGTGGGTTTCCCAGTAACTCAATGGCTTTCACTAGTAGGAATCAATTGCTTTTGTTTGTATTTTGAGTTAAAAAATAGTATCATTAATTGGATTTACCTGTGTCATTTATAAAGTTTATATCTCCAGTACCTGGCATTACATTTTATGGCACACATGGCCCAGCCCAGAAAAGTTACATTTATGTCATATTCAGCCCTTGTAACAAATGGGTTTGACACCTCTGGTTTAGGACATAGGAAGGGTCTTGTTTGGTCCAACCCAAGCAAGGATATTTGATTATCTGCTGGTTCATATTGCAACCTATTTCCTTGGTTATGATCAGTGAATCAGTTGTCCAATGGGCTATTTGTCACTCATCTGCTGCCACTTCCACCATCAATTGTTAAAAGTCACATAGTTAGAAGAAAATTAAAAATGCTTGAGATTTTTGAGTTCAGGCTTACTACTCTGATGTCTCCATGTGCCTTCTGACAGCATCACTGGGTGTCTACCAGTGAACCTATTTAACTAATCTTGCCATCAGTTCTTGCAGTCATTTCATGTTAGATATTGATTGCTCAAGCATAAAAAAGCATCCTTTGTGGGGTTTTGTAAAGAATACAAAGAAAATATGGACAAAGAAAATGAACTGTGACAAAGTCTATGTTTGACGGGATTTAGTTTGTGGACTGTGCAAGCCCAAAAGCATCCGCAAGCTGAAACAAACATTTGCTACTTCTTAATAATGCACACAATTAAGGAATCTCTGGAGCATGATGAAAGACAGGAGGGCCTGGCATGATGTGGTCCATGGGGTCCATGAAGAGTCGGACTCGACTGTGCGACTGAAAAACAACAACAATGCACAACCTGACCATTCTTAATTCTTAATGTGGTACTTGAGATGAATAAAAAACAGATGAATAAAAAACACTGAAATGATCCAATCAGGAGTTTGATCATAGTAAATGTTTGTTTCAGTCCCTAGCCCAAAGACCTATTTGGTTTTCAACAGTAGCCAGCCAGATGCCTCTAAAAAACTTACAAGACCTAGATAGTGAAGGCCTCCCTTTTTGCTTGATTCTACTATCTGACATTCAAAGATATACTGCGCTTGTACATGAAGATTCGATTTTAGCTGTCATGGCTAATAACCATTCATAGGCCAATTCTCCATAAATTTGCCTAACCCTTAAAAAAACCCAAAACTATTCTTCTACTGGAGTTACAGTATTGGACTGAGTGGATACATGACAGGGTCTTAGCATCAGAACAAATTTAGAGTCCAGTGGCACCTTTAAGACCCAAAAGGTTTATTAAGGTATGAGCTTTTGTGTGTATGCACACTTTGACTTAGCATGGTATCCTAATTATATCATCTGCTTACTCTAGAAGCTACCATAGGCAGACAGACCAAAACGACGAGGAACTCTACCTAATTGTCCCAGAAGAGCTTTATCTAGGCTATACCACTTAAACCACAGGTGGAGGTTTATAAGCAGAAAAAAACAGAAAACTGAAGTGTCTGGGAGAGGCCCAGCTTCAACCTTTTAGGGATGCCAGCCTCCAGGTGGGACCTGGAGATCCACCAGAATTACACCTCATCTCCTGACTACAAATATCAATTCCCTCAGAAAAAAATGGACGCTTTGGAGGGTGGACTCTATGGTATTGTACCCCATTGAGGTCCCTGTCCTTCCCAGGCTCCATCCCCAAATCTCCAGAGTTTCCCAACCTGGATATGGCAACCCTACCCCCTATCCCCTGTTGGTGGCCAAGAAAGACCTGGCACCCTAGTCTTTCTCACTGATACCAACCTTGAGCTGTACCCATCTAGTCCATTGACTTAGTAGAATGTAATGCAGGGACTGTTTTGTAAGGAGGAGAATTTAAGTATGAGACCTGCCACCAAAAGTCTAAAGTGGTACACCCCCAGACGTAGTTTATCACCTCAATGAGAACTGGGTCTCCATACATTTAGGCCATCACTATGTTGTGCACCTGAGTCTCATGGGTACTCGATGATGTTGTTCTGAAGAATTATGATAGGTTGCCTTGACATTTTGCTTCTAGGCTTGCAGACAGTCTTTGAACACAATTACATTTTTGCTGTGGGGACAATAACAATAAACCTTTGCTGGGAAGGAGCAGGGGGGGGGCAATGTTTTCAGAATGCCCTTTTATACTTGGGGAAAATTTAACATTATAGATTTTCACTGTATGGCTTTAAAAACAGAACTTTTGTATCTCCCTGCTTGGAAATGTACAAGTGCGGGTGGAGGCTTTTGTGTCATAGGCTGCAACATGTAGTAAAGAGCAGTAGCACAAGGGTTTCACTTATCCACATTTGCCACATATTAATACTGTGACAGACAGTAAATGGTTAACACAATAACCTAGTCTGAGAACCTTGAGTGAAAGGGAATTCGAATGGAATTCTTCAGCTGGGGGTTAGGAGTGACATTTAAGAACTGACAGTTTACTGAGAAGGAAGGTGAAGGGAGTGAGAGGATCAAGAAAGATCCCCGTTCAAGCCTGATGGAAATAGCTCCTAAAAGGGGGGGGGGGTCCCTTTACAGGCTGAAGGAAAGGATCAAGAAGGATCCTGAGTTAAGGAAGTCTGAGGGAAATAGTTCCTAAAAGACAGGAGTGATCCCTAGCCAGTGGATAAGGAAGGAAACTGGAACTTGTATGAATGTTCCTGCCTTCACTAACTTAAGTGTCTGTGAGACAAAGAAGCTTATGCTTGTACATTGAAGCAGAGACTGTGAAGAAATCTCTTAAGTTTTAAAGCTCTGTCTGAATAACAGAAACAATTACTTGTTTGTGACAAACTATCTAGCATTTATTTGTATACAAAGCTGCCTCATTCCTGTTGTCTGTTCACCTCATAAGTCCTACACCTGATTCCAACCTGACCATTTCCCATCAAAGTTTAATAAAACAGTTTGTTATTCTTGAACTATTATCAGCCTCTTGTGTTCCATTTTCAAAACAGGACATAAAAAGGGTTTTAGTCTCTCCCCTCAGTTCTCTAGGCTGAGTCATTATATATATAAATATATTCAAATGAGAAAAAATGAAGAAGAAAGAGGAAAAAGGGGCTACTCAGCCAAAAAGAAGATAAAGGGAAATCCCGTGAGGGATCTGCTCTCTTTTGCAGTATTACCAGTTTTCTGGAAATGCATAGCTTGTTTGAGACATTATGGCAAACCATTGTTTGGCACAATGTGAATTAGCCTGGGGGAGCCTCTCACTTGCATGTTTGCTCCTTCCCTTGTGTACCACTTTTGGAAGTGAAGGTAGGGTCACCATCTCAAGGCTGGCCTGTGGAAAAAAAATAGGTAAGGGTAACTACAACTAGGGAGAAAGGAAAGCAACCCACACTACACTAAAAACCCAAGGTTAGGAGATCATTCCCTGTTAAGCTACCGTTAGTAATAAAAAAAGAAAAGCTGTTAATAAACAATATACTTTGTGAGAACCTGTCTTTCTAAGCTTATATGTTAGTCTGTTTGTTATTTGTTATGAGAAGATTTCCCGAGCATCTCCTCCAGCTCACTTCATAAAGACAGTTTTCAGAGTCCTTCCGCCTTTACATCTACACTAAGACTCTCTAAAATCTTAATAGCTTCTTAGACGTTCACTCCAAATTCTGCAGGCCAGTCTTCCTCTGTCTTCAAAGGGATAAAACCACCAATCTTAAGCCTCTTCCTCTCTGGTCTCGCCCTTGGGGCCCAGTGGCATCTCAAAAGTTTCTTGATTGTGAAGGCAAATTCAAGCTCTTTTCTCTCAGCAGGATTTAAGGTGACACTTTCTGAGAACACTTGCCCCCCCCCCTGCTTTTGTAAATGCGTCAGAGAGACGTCCCTCTCTCAGCACGATTCAATCGCTTAAGAGGTTTCGGGGGGGGATTTCATTTCAAAGTATCCATTTACAATCGTTCCTCTCCCCCCCTCCTCCACTTATGTAAATGCATCTGAGAGGCATCCCTCTCTCAGCACAATTCTGATCGCTCAAAGAGTTTTTCCTTTGGGGGGGATTTTCTCTTCTGAAGACAATTCACTCATTTTAACTCACAGTTCGCTCCTTAACTCACAGTTCATTGTTGGTCTTTATCTTGACCACGCTCTTGATCGCTCCTCCGCTAGATCTCCTGCACTTGACCAGATCAACACAGCTTATGGCCTCGCTGAGAGGACGCAGTCAGCGGGAGGGACCGTCAGGGTGGACGGGAGGCTCCATGTCCCTGCAGGTAGCAGAAAAAGAGGCTCACCCTCAAAAGCCCTATGGCCTGGGAGTTCTCCCCGAACCCTCATGGAGGTGCTGATCCAGTGGCACCTCTCCCACTCGCTGCTGTACAACACGCCTTCCCCGAGAGCTGGGAAAGGCATCTGCCATCACTGTGCCATAGACCCTGCCTCTGGGGTGAGTGGTTTTTTTTAACTTACTTTCAGCTGAGGTGATTTAGCTGAGAGGGTACTGTGTGGGGGACTGTGTTTGAGTGTGTGGGTAAGTTGTGAGTTGTTGCAGAGTCCTGGCTGCCTGAGATAGGGTGTGAAAGGGTCATTGTTTGACTGTGAGTGACTGGGTGAATTTGCGTAGCTGCTGGCCACACCCTCTGCTGAGGGGAAGCTTCCATTTAACGCAGCACTTAAGGCAAAGGGTGAGAGCCAAAGAGTTAGGCTCTTGGCTTGTGGCTCTTAGACTAGGGACTCTGTAAGAAGCCCAGGAAGAGCCAGAAACCCGGGCCCTAGTCTACTTGGGTTCCCAGTAAGGTGGGTAGACTTCTACAAGGAAAACCAGTTAAAGGGTTTTAAAGGGGGATTATACATAATTATTGTTTAAAAAAGCAATTATGAAGCCAGAATGCCAGCACGGGGTTGGGGGCTATCCAGTGTTTTGCATGGAGGGTCACATGTATGACTATCTGCCCACTGGACAGAAGTCTTGGATGTGTGCTTGGTGCAAGAAGCTCCTGGTTCTCAGGGAACAAGTTTGTTCCCTTGAGGCCAAGGTGGCCGACCTGGAGTAGCAGAGGCAGTCAGTTGGGCACATGGAGAAGACTCTTGGGGACTTGCTAGATATGTCCACCTCTGGTTATGGGAGCCCCGCTGCTGCCAGGGAGCATGAGGGTCGAGAGGGAACAGGGCACCATACTGAGGATAAGGGGAATGTGCCCTCACAAGGGACCTCTTCTTCAGCTGGTGACCAGGTATCCTTTTACACCTAGGAACCATCCCTGGGCGGGGGGGGGGGCTCTTGGTAGTTGGTGATTCGATCCTTAGGCAGGTAGACAGCTGGGTGGCAAAACCATGTACTCACCATATGGTGACTTGCCTGCCTGGTGTGAAGGTAGCAGACATTACACATGTTCTAGATAGGCTGGTAGATAGTGCTGGCACCAACTATGTGGGGAAATGCAATTGCGAGGTCCTGGGAAAAAAATTTAGGCTGCTAGGCAGGAAACTCAAGGCCAGGACCTCCAAGGTAGCCTTCTCGGAGGTGCTACTTGTTCCATGTGCAGGGTCAGAGAGACAGGCACAGATCAGGAGTCTCAATGCATGGATGAGACGATGGTGTAGGGGGGAGGGGTTCAAGTTTGTTAGGCACTGGGATACTTTTTGGAACAAGAGGGAGCTGTACAGAAGAGACTGTCTCCACTTGTCCCGAGAAGGAATCAGGCTGCCGGCGTTGGTTCAATTCTCCTCAGCATGCAGATCAGAAGTCTTTCTCTGCTCAGCTGATGCTAACCCATCAGATCTCTTGGAACAGCCTTTCACTCAAGGCTCTCTGTCTCTGTGAAGAATTAACCCTTCATAGTTCTTTATCTGTTTCCACAGCACTCCTAAGTTATTAAAACTGCAGTCCATCACAGAATAGAACACAGGGACAGGGAAGAAGCCCAAAAAACAAGAGGGAAAAAGGAACTGACAAAGGTTAAAATTTCATTTTCTTTGCATTATCTTTTCCTTTTCTGTTTTGGCTGGCATTGTCCATGTACACAGATGGCACTATATAAATAATAATACAATAAAAATCTTACCAATTCAAACCAGATCACCATGTTCTTTACCTGATGATACGAAGGCAAGAGTTGCTTATTGGGAACTTACATGTCAAGTGTGTTGATTTCTATGAAAGATTTCTGGCAATAGAATTGAAGAATGAATCTTCCCACTCTGCATGTGCTTAAACTTCAAACCACAAGGCTGGTTAAAGCTCATTGAAATCCAGTGGATTTCAATAGCTTAATGGTCCCCACAAGTGCAGCCTTGGCTTTGAGCATCTTCCTAAGCACCATGAAACAGTTTCATCAAAAGTACTGTAGAAATGTCTGCTGTCACAGGAACTGATTTCCCACCAGACTGCTTTGACTATAATGCAGACTGAACTGAGAGTAGGCTCTGATGGTATGCCAGGGCTGGCTGGAGGGAATTAAATTGGTTACATGAGTGGTCTACTCATAGAAATACTATGAGAGCTGCAATCTTTTGGCTCTTCTCCATGAAAACTGCCACTTTCCATTTTCCATTTCACAAAAGAGTATCCACAAATTCATGTAGTTTTGCTCAGGGGTCATTTCATAGAAAAAGAGGTTCAGGAGCTCATTAGCATAACTCATTAGCATAACTTATTTGCATATGCCACACCCCCTGACATCACCGGAAGTGTATCAGAAGGCAACACCCACTGCTCAGACTTCACTGGACTGGTTTGGATTGCTAGCTATGGGGGGAGATGCGCAGATCTGCCCTCGCAGATCCCCTTTTTGGCTTCGAAGCTTAGTCTATCAAGGACAGGTCCCACATGAGATATGGTTTAAGGAAATAAGGGCTAGTCCCTATATTAAATGTAGCAACTCTTGAGAAGAGTCTTTAGAAACCAGGAAAATAACATTAAAACATAAAGATAATTTATACACAATACCAGTTAAGTTGCTTCTGAGGAAGCATAAGCCGGCTGCTTTGTCAAGAAGCTCTACATTCTCTTGACTGTTAACAGCACATGTTTTGGAATTCCACTAGTATCTTCTGGCTGTCGGCAGCAATTGATATTTTGTTGTATTACCATGTTATTGTATAACATTAAGATATTGTATGATTAGGTTGTATACCTTGTGAATATTTTGTATACTTAGATACTATAATCAAGTATAAAAGTAATTGTATTAGCATACATAACTAATGTTTAAGAGTGTATTTTTGGACTGATATTGGCCCCAGTTTTGTAGTCTTTGGAGTTTGGATACTGGTAGGTCTGTCTTTTGGGTTTGGTTTAAAATGTAGGCATGGTTTAAAATGGTGAAATAGAACTTTAGACGTTATAGTCTTCCTTTACAAACCCCTGAAGTACTAAGAACTCTCTGCTTTAAAGACCAAAAGACAAACAATATCAACATGTCAATCCCGAATGACTAGGGTTGCCAACTCCAGCTTGAGGAGGGCAGGGTTTGGGGAGGCGAGGAACCTCAGCAGAGGGTGACGCCATAGAGTCTGCCTTCCAAAGCAGGCATGTTCTTCAGGGGGACTGATCTCTGTAGTCTGGAGATCAGCTGTAATTCTAGAAGATTTCCAGGCTCTACCTGGAGGTTGGTAACCCTACAAACAACTAGATTACAAAATATGATTATAAGTAATATGTAGGCCTAATACGAAGAACTGGGATTGCAACTGGATAGACTTTAAAGCTGTATGATGTTATATTCTATTTTCATGCTTTCCAAAATTAGTTGTACCAAGGTGAAAAGTTGAATTGTTATTTATGCCACCTATTCAACAGTATGAAGACGGTGAATACTTGGCAGTTTGTGCGAATAACCACTGACAATTGAGAAAAAAAATAAGCCCTACTGAAAACAAGAAACTTTTCTCTATGAATAATGACTCCCATAACAAAATGGGAGCTCCCGGTTGCCGCCAAAGGCAATGGAGACCGGGGGCTGGTTTGCTGCTGCGGAGGAAGGCGGGGCGGCAACAGTGTCACAGCGCAGAGCACTGAGACATGGGCGGGGAGGAGCCAGCCTACTTAGGCTCTGCTCTGCTCCCGCCCAGGGCAGTTGCTGCCTCGTGCTTGGGAAGTGAGGACGCAGAGACGAGGGGCTGCCAACGCCGGTTGGGCCTGTATGGCAAGTTTGCAGTGGCAGCAGCAGCGGCATCAGGGGATCACTCGGGTGCATGGCAGCAACATCGGGGGATTGCTCAGGCGTGCTTACTGGCGCTGGCGAGTGGATGAGTGGTGCGGCGGCTGAGCGTTTGAAGAGGCTTCGGGTGCACGGGCAGTCGGCAACGATGGACAATGATGCCAGGGAGTACTCTGGGCTGGGCTGGAGGTGCGCACAGCAGCGGGGCTTGGGGGCCAGGGGTTTTTAAGCCGTTGGGTCTGGGTTGAGATGGCTGGGAGCTCGCGGTGAAGCCCAGGGGTGAGAAGCTGTGGGGTTCTCGGTTTCCCCCCGATAAGGCCCTGGTGCAGGGGTTTCAATTTCCCAGCCCAGTAAGGTCTTTGAAGAGGGCCTTTAGTTCCCCAGACCTAGTTTATTATTGTCCTGGTTTCAAGGAAGGCCCCTCCCCCCCTCTGCATTTTGGAAATACTCTCTCCCCTCGTGGGCTGCCATTTGGCTGCCAACGGCCATTTCCGTGGGGAGGCTCCCTGTGGGGTATTCAGCTCAAGGGTAGGTGCTACACCGGACGCCATTTCGTGTGGCTGAGAGACTGGCAGTGAATTTTATTGGGGCCAATTTACAGGCAGGAAGCCATTGGAGAGACTCTTTGTTCAGAGGGGCTGTGGCTCACTGGTATAGCCTCTGCCTGGCCTTTATTGGGCTTTGGCCAGTTACATCTTTCATTGATACGGTAATCTCAAGTGGTTAAAATGCTGAACTGCAGCCTGTAGAAGGTCGGTGGTTCCACAGTTTGAGATCCGAGTGCCACAGGACGGAGTGAGCTCCCGTCTCTGGCCCCAGCTCCTGCCAACTTAGCAGTGGGAAAGCAAGAGCGTGCTAGTAGATAAATATTTCGGATTCCATTAGAACCTTCATACATCCAGAAGATGGCTTCTAAAAATGGTCAAGGCAAGGGTAAGGGCAAGCAGCCTGTACCTAGGAAGCCCCCAACTAGACCTGCACCACCAATTCCCGAGGATGAAGAGGGGGACCTGATTAACGCCGCTATTATAGCAAGGCTGGAAGCCCTTGAGAAACAGAGAGCTAGACCACAACAGGAGACTCCCACTCCATCTCAGGCCAAGAAGGCTAAACAGTCTGATATTTCTTCTTTTCAAGCGCAGATCTTAGTGAGTTTGGCGCTCCTCGAGGATAGTAAATCGTCCACTTTGGGGACAGCTGACGTGGATACCGGGTCGGTGCCAGAAGGCGAAGGGAGTGAACAGTTGGAGCTGTACACGGGTCCCAAGCATCCTGCAGGGCAGGAGGGTAAGGCTAGCGAAGGCACTCAGAGGGATGCATCATGGCCATGGGGTCCGGGTAATCAGGACACATCGGGGGCATCTGCTTCAGGCAAATTGCCCCAGCTGTGGGTGGGGCTTCTCCATCACCCATTGCCTGGCACTTTGTGCCACCCGTGGTGGATGTCGGTACTTTGCAATACGCGGGGCATGGGGGATGGTACCCACCTAATACGAGTGGCTATTCTTATGATCAAGTCCCCACCAAGGCTGTGCCTGAGGGTGATATCGCCTTACCTTTGGGAGATCATCTTTCTTTGGCTACTAGGGAAAGGATTCTTAAGGGTAATTATGTCAACGAGTTCACTCTATTATTTCGGAAAATGGATAAAAAAGAGATGGAGGACCTAGATGATAGGGAAAAAGAGCACATTAAGAAACGGAGGGTTGACAGGACCTGGGCCAATTGGCTCCCAGGTTTCCTTATATATGCAGGTGTGATTGTGTGCCAACAGCCTTGGAGGGCATCTGCACTTTTGCAATACTTGGATATTGTTTACAAAGTCTTTATGGGTTTTACGGGGCAAGCGTGGATGGAATATGATGAGGGTTTTCGCACGAGGGTGGCAATGAATCCCGCCTTACGCTGGTCCCTGATTCATCCCCATCTGTGGCTGCAAGTGGTGTCCACACCTAAAGCATCAGCTGCTGAACACTCGGACAGTGGTCGCATGGTACACCGCTTGCAAAGTCAGTACCCCGCCCGAGCACACGTTGGGACCACGACTCAGAGGCGCCCGCTGTGTTGGGAGTTTACCTCTCAGGGGACTTGTGGTAGGAAGTCCTGTTCCTTTCAGCATGAGTGCCCCCTGTACGCGGAACCCCATCCACTTTCCGGTTGCCCCAAACCGAAAGGGCGTTTCAGAACAAGGGGAGGCAAGCGTCCAGGTGGGGCAGGAGGCCATGGGGCCGTTACTGACAAAGGGGCCCAGCCCATTAAAGTGAGGGTGTTGGGAGATATATTGCGGGGTTACCCGAACAAACAAGATTATTATTATAATAAAAATCTGTACATTTATGACAGATTTCTCTTCTCTCTTCCATATTAGTTCTCCCTTCTATCCTGGTCCTGTCTTAAGCTCATTCAATAAAATATTTATTTACTTACTTGATTTATACCGTATTCCTCCTCAGTGGGGAGCCAAAGCTGCAGACACCATTCTCCTCTCCTCCCTTTTATCCTTCCAGTAAACCTGTGAGGTGGATTAGGCTTAGTATGGGTACCTGGTCCAAGGTCATCCCTCAAGCTTCCATGGCTAAGTCGGGATTTGAACCTGAATCTCCCAGAACCCAGACAGACACTCTTAACTATTACACTACAGTGACTTTTCAGACATAATACATGTTTTTAAAAATGGGCTGACTAGAGGATTCAAAAAGAAAAAAAATCACAGGTCACAATATAGTACAAAAAAAGTGCAGAAAGTGACCATTATTACGAACAGTACAAAAATTACAAATATATTGTAATCTCCCATAATTGGAGTGTGCTTGTAAGTCATAAGCCTGTATCAGGCTGTCATAAATGAGTCATCATTAATGAATCATTGATTGTCTTTCTCAGTATCAGTTATGGCATATCTGTGACATTTTATTGTTTGTGTTAAATCTTTTCTAATGTGAACACCCCCCTTCTCTGCTTGAATACCTTGCCAAGAGAGGCAAGGTTGTCATGCAGTAGCAGTAGGTCTTTTGCTGCAGTTGCCCCATTTCTGTGAAATACTGTCCAAAGGCGGTGCATTTGGCATCTTTTGCCTCTTTTACGAAGCTGACAGAAACATCCTTTTGCTGCCAGGCCTTTTAGCAGGAACCTTCTGTCTGGCTGCAGCTTTCAGATCTTGGTTGAAAAGTGAGCGCTGTGGTTTGTTGAATTGATTTTAATGCTAATTTTAATTGATTAGAATTGTTTCTGTATTGTAAACCACTTCAAAATTGGTACTCAGATCGGTAGACAAACTGTCAATTTCTGTGTATAATGTATTTTGGCATGCTACTTAGTGGCTTTTCAATAACTGCAAGCCCCCTCCCTTCTTATTTCACTATTTCACACACTCTGTTCCTCTTTCTCTGGCATTGTTTGACTAGTACACTAAACCATGATTTGAACAGT
>NW_015169180.1:1217297-1257221 GCF_001447785.1 Gekko japonicus | reverse complement strand
TCCAGGCTGGGATGAAGCTCTTCCTCATTGGCAAAGTGCCCACAATAATTGACCTTCATTTACTCTCATACATATACATACCGTTCTCTCTCAGCTCCTTTAATTATCTTTTGAAGTTGATAGAACTTCAAATTGATTTTAGATCATTCCCCTCATTATTGCCCTATAGACTACCATTGGCACTTAAAACACCGACAGAAGACACAATCTCTTTTCTTAAGTGTGCTTCTTCTCTCCATCATCAAACGCTAAATACCAGTAGGTCCGAAGGAATGGAACTTATTGCCTGAGGAACTGCAGCTTCTTTCCTGTCCAGACCCACTGAATATCTGTGGCCCTTCACACATTCATGCTGAGATCCACCCCATTGCACACACCATTTAGACCTAATGCATCCACTTTCCTTGACACTGTTCTTGGATACAGTAACTCTGCATGCAAGAAGATCTAGGAGGGAAAGGGTTAAGAGACTTCTCTCACTGGGGTACCCTTGGCAGTTGGCCCCACTCTCTCATCAGTTAGATGTTCAGCCATTGCTTGCTTTCTGTTTTTATCTTATGTAGGATCTCTCTTCTTCTCTTTCTTACCTGGGCTTGGAGCTGTAGCAAGTTAACCTTTTGATGTTAATCTGTCTACAGTAAGTTAAACGTACCTACCTGAATATGCCATGTAATATGTGCATCTATTTTTGTAAGTAAAAGTTCTTGTTACCACTGGAGTCAGATCGTCTTTGTAATTTGTCTGAACAGCACTTTCCCCTTAACTGGGAAATGTGGAAGATTGGGGATACTGTGTAAAGCTTCTGTGCTTCCAAGGCAATTGATTTTTTTTTTTACATTTAACCCAATAGCTGTTTCCTTGGAGAAAATAAGAAATGTTTGCAGATGAGGAAAACCATGGAAGAGTGAATACAGTTATATCATGCTTGTCCTCATTCTCATACACAGTACATTCAGTGAGGGATGCAACTTGATTTTGTATCGTTCTCCTAATCACTGACATTAATTATTACCAGAATAGCTGACCCTAGCTATCATGGGATCCTAGCACAGATATGAAAGGATGAATTTTCTGTTCATGCAGTCTCTGGGACCATTATTTAGGGTCCACTGTACTGAACTCAGTCATTGTCAGGACCTTCTGGTTCCCTGAACCAGAGTCCAATGAAGTTTCCTCAGATAGAGGAAAAGTAGATGCACAGATCCAAGTACATTTCGGTCCAGGATGCCTTGTCATCTTCTAGTAGAGACTCTAGCAAAGCAGCTACAAAAGACTTCATTCCCTTGGGTTCTGCCAAAGCCTGATATACTGATCTTGTTTCCTTTGTCACAGGTAAGAATGGGCACAAGCCAGCTCAAGAACTAAAGTCCATGATGAATTTTGGCCGGTTTGTGGTTCGCAATAGGGATGGGCACGGACCGCATTTTTGCATTTTGGGTTAATTCATGGTTTGTGGCAGAACCATGAACTGAACCATGCACTTATATGAATTGATATGCCAGTTCAAAAACCGAACCAGTTCATATAAGTTCATGAGCCATTTAAAGTTTAAACCCTTGCTTTCTTCTCCCTGCAAAAGTGGCAGGGAGCAGAAAGCAGGGGTTTAAATAGCTCTGAGCCATTTTAACCCTCCATTTCTTCTCCCTGCCACTTCAAAATGGAAGGGAGAAAAACCAGATGGTTAAATGGCTCCATTTAACCCTCGAGTTCTGTTCCTCTCCCTTGAAGTAGTGGGGAGCAGTTCAGGAGGGTTTAAATGGCTCTCAGCCATTTAACCCTGTGGTTTTTCTCCCTGCCACTTCAAAGTGGTGGGGAGCAAAACCAGAGAGTTAAATATCACAATGAGGGTTAATATGGCCAGCAGAAAAGAGGGTTAAATATGGCCAGCAGAAAAGAAGGGGTGAAGTGCCTCCGAAGGGGCATTTCACCCCTCCTGTCTACTGGTCATGGAAACCCCAGGGGACACTTCACCCCCTCCTGTCTGCTGGATGCAGCTGTGGAAATCCCTGGGAGGCACTTCACCCCCTCCTTTCTCCTGGCTGGGGAAAGCCGTGAGCAGCAGACAGGAGGGGGTGAAGTGCCTCCTGGGGTTTCCATAGCCAACAGACAGGAGGCGTGAAGTGCCTCCCAGGGGCATAAGATGGAGCCATTTAACCCTCCAGTTTCTTTCCCACTGCTAAGTGGTGGGGAGCAGAAATGGAGGGTCAAAATGGCTCAAAGCCATTTAACCCTAACAGCTGAGCCATGGGAAGCTCCCAGGGCTCAGCTGTTTTTTTGTGAAGAGCAGAAAGCTCTTCTGTTTTCTGCTGTCCTGAGAGGCACTTCAGCCGATCTTGTCTACTGGTCACGGAAGCCCCAGGAGATACTTAACCCCCTTCTGTCTGCGGGTACTGCTGGGTACTCTGTATTTTGTAGTGGTTCTGCTGGGCTTGCAACCTCCCCATGGCTTGGATTGTGACTCTGTGCTTAACATCAGTCCTGTTGAGCTAGCATTGCCACACTGACACTGGGTTCTGCTGGGGACTCTGTGATTGCACTGGTACTGCTGGGCACTCTGTATATTGTACTAGTTCTGCTGGGCTTGCAAAAATGGCTCCCTGCTTGAATTGTGATTGAGCTGGCATTGCCACTTTGGCACTGGGTTCTGTTGGTCACAAGTACATTACACTAGTTATGGTGGGCTTGCACCCCCCCTGCTTGGGGTGTAATTCTGTGCTAGACATCAGTCCTGTTGAGCTGGCATTGCCACAATGGCACTGAGCTCTGCTGCACACTAGTACATTGCCTTGGTTCTGCTGGGCTTACAAAAATGCTCCCCCTTCAGTTTCTACTGCAGAGATTCTCTAGTTTGACCATAGTCCTATTGTGTTTGCCCTCCCACAGTGGCACTGGTTCTGTTGGGCAAATTGCACTGGACTGCAAAAATGCCCCCCACATTCAGTTTCTATTGCAGAAATTCTCTGGGACTTTGATTCTGTTCTGCTGGAATTCTATTGTCCTTCCTTTTTTTTTTTTGCTGTTTCACCCTCCATTGGAACAATGGAGGATGGGGACACCTTCTTGGGGGGAGCGTATCTTAGACCCCGTAAATACAATCCTCAACAAACTAGGAGGGCAGGTGGAAGAGAGTCATCCAGAGATCCCCTGTGAGTTTGGAACTCTAGGTTGTGTGGGAACCATTCTATGCATTCCTGAACCTCCTAAACTTGCACCTGTCATTTCCTCAGAAACTACTTTCCTGGGGGCACCTTTCCTGGGATCCCATAAATCCAGTCCTCACTAAACCTGGGGGGAATGTAGAGGAGAGTTAGCTGGAGATTTCCTGCATGTGTGGTGTCTCTAGAATGATGTGGGGGGGGGGCATCTACCACATCACGAATCTCATGAACCAAACTGGTTATTTTAGCCCCTAAAAGTTACAGGCAGTTTATGGCCTGCAAACCGGGTGCACCACTAACCAAATCACATTTTCCCAGTTCATGCCCATTCCTAGTCACAGGATTCCCCCACAAAAAGTTATAACAGCAGTTCACCTAGACAGATGTCATCCATAGAAGGCAGAATGCTCACCTGACAGCCTGGTGCCTTATTCTAGTCTTGAAGATGAAAACCTTATTTAAGTACTTCCAGAATCAGGTCCTCCACTGATGTGTTAGGAAACCTGGGGGCCACCAAACCTGCTATAACTTCATCCCCCATTGTTGGTTAGAAGGAAAGGGCATTGTTAAATGTTAGAATATACATTTCGCATGAAGATAGTCTTGGATTCAATTCCTAACATCTACAGTCAAAAGGATCTCAAGTAACATGCGAAGGGAAAGACTGGAGATCCTGTAGAGCCACTGTCCACCACAGCAGTCAGTTCAGTATAATGCAGCTTCATAAATTCCTGGTGCAGCTCCTATGCTATCCAGCTCCTAATTATTTTGTTGACAGCTCCCCAGCTGTTTCAGCAATCTATTTCTAAAATATGGCCCCAATCTTAAACTACCTTTCTGTGATAAACAGCTCCTCTCTGTTAGACAATCAGCTCCTTTGTTGGCAAGAATGACACAGTGCTGGGTTCCCATTTTCTGATTGAAATAGAGCACCTCTTCACTTGACAAACCATAAAACAATGGGATAATGTTCTAAAAGCCAACACTGTGTTGAGAAGAGTGATATGAAAGCATAATTCCATTCCTAATTCAATTACAGGATGTGCCAGAGAACGTTTTTGAACTTTGTATTAGGGTAAATGCTTGGAAGGACCTCCACAGTAATGGTGTCCTGAGGGTTTTCCTTAGCTTAAAATATTCAAATATCAGTGGCCACTCTGCTTTGCTGAGTTACTTTAATGCCTGAATATACAGATATTTACAGTGGGAAACTGACAAGCTCCTTACTAAGCATAATAAACGACTGCACGCTACCAACAAGGAAAAGAGATGCTGTTGTAGTGTCTAAGGCAAGTGGGTAAAAATAGCTCTAGCTCATCATTTAGAGGAAATTATCCATACAGACCTCTGGGAGAGTGCCAAATCCTCAGCCTTCCTATACGAACTGCACAGAAAAAATAGCTGGAGAAGCAATTAGTGGCAGGGTTCCTTTCCAAATACAATGGTTTCTTAATGGAGGTTACAACCTTAATGATGTCTGGCTTTAATTATTCAAGAACATCAACAGTTGTGTGCAACCCCCTTCCTACAACTGAACTTTTCTGGGCACCACAATCTCGTTTTAATTCCAATTGGATATTACACTGTTGTTACAGCGGAGAAGATTTTGTATGAGCGATCTAGTGACCAGAAAGAAGTCAAAAGAAGAGATGTGCTGACTTTTTGCAGTGTTTGATGTACTCCTCAGAATATACATTTTTGAGGGGAGGAGAATTGTTTGATGAACAGTAGGCAAATCTCTTGGGGAAAAAAACTTTTTCTGAAGCAAATTTATATTATCCCCCCCCCAGTAACTTTTCTACTGCTGTTGTCAGAGGGTCACAGGTTCAATCAAACTGTAGTAACAACCAACTGAACATGTACAGCAGCCACTGAAAAGAAATAGGGTAGGGTACCATAGAGATTAAGGAACTGAGTGCCCCTCCATTCCATATTTGCTGCTCCAATATAGTGGCATTGAAATGGAAGCCAGAATTGATGTTTGTGTATAATTCTGTTTTTCTGTATGATATCCTCATAAGAAACTTTCTCAAGTAAGATCACTTGGGTATATAACTCAGTAGGAAACAGCCATCCAAAATGGTGACAGCTGTAATTAAGACTCTCTAGGAAACAACTGGAATGATCTCCCTGCTTTCCTCATTCCTCCCACTCCTGCTACTTAGGTTCAAAACAGATGTGACAGAGATCATAGATGTCTCTTAATCTGTAGATGCTACATTGTATACACATGCAACTGAAATTCAAATTAGGATTGGAAGAAGAGATTTAACCATTTAAGCCTCACAGTTTCACTAACTTAAATGAATGTCACATTTCCAGATGCATAAAAATTAATTTTATTTCTCTGGCACAAGATTTTCCAGTCTATTCTTCTTGTTTTTGTTTCTGTACTTTCTACTCTATGTAACTAAGGGGAGATTTACACAGTCTCAGCAGTAGGCTAAAGATGTTCTGGGGGAATAAATTGGATTTATGCAGTTTTCCTCACTCTGAATAGAACTTTAAATGTGAACTCATGGGTACAAACCCATGTTCATGTACATGCGACTGACATACATCTGGCAGAAGAGGAGTGGGCAGACCACATGCATGGGGGCCTACTGTCATGTAGACATTTATCTTCATAAACTTCAATTTTTTTTAAAAAAAAGGCCGGGACAGGCAAGCTCCAGTCTCATTCATTTATTAAAACATTTATACCCTGTCTTTCTTTTGTGGCTCAAGGTGGGTAACAATTCCAAAAACTAAAAGCATACGAAATACATTTTGCTACTAGTTCTAGTTCAGTTTATTGTAAATAGCCATTGGCCGTTACAAGTTTACAAGACCCTCGAGGGAGAGGAATACAGATTGCATACAGACTATAAATCAGCAAATAAACCAAAATACATTAAAACCCTATTAATCCCATCCATAAGAAAGTGCCTGCAGCTTAAACTCCATTAAAAACCCTTGCCAAAAAATGGCCTTACTGTGCCTGCTAAAAACATCTAAGGATGGCAGCTTTCATCTATTCAGGAAACCTCCAGTTCCTTAAGGTAGGAAACATTACAGAAAGGAGTAGTCTGCAGTCAGTTCCAAGAGGACCACCTTATCGAGGGAACAACTCAAAAATAGCAACCAGAACACATACGCAACCTATCTACCATGTATGAACCAGCTGTCAGATGAGATGATACTGAAGACTACTTTGCTTTTAGCGGATGGTAGTAGCATGGGAGAGTGTAACTAGACTCCAGGCCTCTCTTTTTTTTGCCTAAAGTTGTAAGTTGTGAAAAGAGAACCACTGTATCTTCCCTCTTTGGGAAAGGCATGGGCTCCAGATACTTTGGCATCTCTCGATTAGGGTTGTTTCTTTGCTTAGTACAAGTTGAGGAAGAAAAGGGAAGCATGAGTCTGTTTGGTCTTGTCTGGGTAATAGGGACATAGGGGAAAATCTGAACTTTCTATAGGGCTAATGAAATTTACCAGGAAGAAAGGGAGAGGGTGAGAGCCTAATTCAGGGGAGAGCCTAATTCACTGCCACAGGAGGTGGCGGTAACTACAAGCATGGACGGCTTCAAGAGGGAATTGGATAAACATATAGAGCAGAGATCCATCAGGGGCTATTAGCCACAAGGTATAGATAGGAACTGATGACACCTGGTATTTTTAGCCACTGTGTGACAGAGTGTTGGACTGGATGGGCCATTGGCCTGATTCAACATTGGCCTCTCTTATGTTCTTCTTAGTCTCTTCTCCCAAGTGGCACCTTCTAGGATTGTCTGTACTCTTCCTCCTCTTGAGCTCAGCTTTCTCCCCACTGTCTGCTCCTAGCAAATCAAGGCTTTGAAAAGGAGATTTGGAACAAAATTCATAACTGAATGCTATTTCCTTGTATCCTTGTAATGACAGAAGACATTTTCAGCAGTTGTGCAATTCAAATAGAAGAAATGTCGAGATGCCTTTGGAAAACCCATCAAAGTCTTAGTTGCATTTTCTTCTCTCTCCCCTTTTTGTTGTAGTGGTTAAGTGTGCGGACTTTAATCTGGGAGAACCAGGTTTGATTCCCCACTCCTCCACTTGCAGCTGCTGGATGACCTTGGGCAAGCCATAGTTCTGTCAGACCTGTCCTTGAAAGGGCAGTTTCTCTCAGAGCTCTCTCAGCCCCACCTACGTCATAGGGTGTCTGTTGTGGGGAGGGGAAGGGAGATTGTAAGCCACTCTGAGTGAAGGGCGGGGTATAAATCCACTCTCCTCTTATTCTTATTCTTCTGTCTGTACAGTAGCACAATGTTCAGCTCGACCTCCACTTCTTTTTCACAGGACAACCAGCTGATATGCCTTGAGTACCATACATCATCTGAAGGCCATCAGCAATGTTTTGATGAAGTATTATAACATAGCTCATTAAATCTCTATTGCTCTGATGATGCATTTGTCATCTTCTTGTGAATTGATGGGATATCGCATATATTCCAAGGAGCCTCAGGGAATGAAGATGACAGGGAAAAAGAGTTGAGTCCTGGAAAAGTTAGTAAGCTGGAAAGAGTTGCATGATTTAAAAAAAGCATTTCAAATGGCTATGGTGATTTTTCAGAAGTAGGATTGTTTAAAATCTTGACAAGAAATTATGGAAGTTAATATCCCCACTCCCCCAAAAGCCGGAATAATAAGAAAAAATGTAACCCACTGTTAGGAAGATAGAAAAGATTGATGTTAACAATGTAGGAGGGAATAAATTTTAAGAAGAAATACAAGGACGGCCTCTCAAGAAAGTAGTAGTCTGTGAGTGCATGTGGGTGCAGTTGCTGAAATGTCATTTATAATTTTATTTTAAATCCAGATCTTTACCAAACAGAGTGACTAAAACATTTATGATCACCTGCTTGATGGTGACTTATTCCATCTTGAAGAAAGACAGATATTGTTCTGAAGCTTCCATGTGGTAGCATCACACATGAAAGGAAATGCTGTGCCGAAGGGCTGTGTGAGATTAAAGATGGGCTCTTTCCGGTTCCAACATCGGCTGAGGTCACAAACACTAAATAATCCACTTTCAATCTACTTTCCAACTGGATTTTGCCAGTTTACACAGTAAAACTCCAGTTGGAACGTGCACTGAAAGTGGATTATTTAGTGTGTGTGACTGCAGCCATAGGGATGCTTTTAAGTTTCTCCTTCAAGCCATTTCCACCTGAAAACTCCCCTTTCATTTTTGTGTGTGCCTCCATTGTGTGATTCAAACCCATAATTCTTTTTTTGTCATCATTTTCTGTTTCCTCACATTCCTTTCCCATAAAATGTATGCATTTTCAATATTGTGTCAATCAATTGTACATATTATACATAAATGCATTATATGTATGAATGATGTATAAAAGCAGTACCAGTTGCATACCCAATACAAATGCATTGGCAAATTCAGCTGCAAAGAACAGAGAACTGAAACTGCTGGCAAAAATACAAATGAGTACAAAAAGAAATGAAATAGGGAACATCTGCTGATTCTGATTTCAGTGATCCACAAGGCCTACCCAGATAGCAGTGTCCTGTAAGGCTGCATATGCTGTATCTTAACAGATTACTGGATATTGCAGTCTATCAACAGTCCACAATGAATTGTCTTGTGTGCATAGCAAACCCATTTCCAAGTGTCTGATATAGCACAAGGATTTTGCAGTGCCCCATGATGTGTGGCTACTTAGACATTACATGGGGGTATGTCATTGTGTTAGTTACCTGAAGGTGAGAAGCCAGTCAGGCTAGAAGGAAATGCTTTTCACAGAGATCTAGGAGGGGAGTGAGATATTGATGGTAGCCCTTTTCAGATGTTCTACTTGTGTGTAGTGAACATTCATAGGGAGAATGGGATCATTGTAACCTGTTAACTCACAACTTATGTTTATTCATTAGAACATAAACATAGAGCCTACACAGTATGTGTATGCACTTTCTATGCACTTAAGAACCATGTTTTCAGATTGCCTGACTGTGTGGAGTGATTTCTGAGCACTTATATTTTTATGTGTATAAAACCTATGCATACATTCCAATGAACACACAAAAGTAGGGGGAATATCTTATCACTGTGTTTCTGCTCTTGCCCTTCGTTGTATGCAATAACATCTGAAAAGAGCTAGTATCTGGATGGTTTGCAAGGTTTGAAGCATTCAACTTTTCACCCATAGGAGAGCCTTCTGCACCGGCCCCTGATGGCGCTATTCTAGATCTTAAATATGCAATAGACCTACAACCCTGACTCAGCTGCAGACCAATTCTTTAGGGTCCCTATTAAGATTATCAGACCATTCATTGCCGTCATCAGGCACTCACCTGATCTTCCAGAGGCCAAATCAGCTTGAGGCTCGAAAGCTGAGTTTCCTTGATGGATTAGCCAGACATTGACTAATAGGTGGGGGATCCTGCCCAGAATTGTCACACCTTTGAAAACCGTTACTTTACAGAGTTGACCTGCATGAATTATTTAAAGC
The DNA here is from genome assembly GCF_001447785.1 of Gekko japonicus. Classification (NCBI taxonomy): domain Eukaryota; kingdom Metazoa; phylum Chordata; class Lepidosauria; order Squamata; family Gekkonidae; genus Gekko; species Gekko japonicus. The sequence goes on along the minus strand of NW_015169180.1, from coordinate 1,247,587 downwards.
ATTTTGTTGTTATTATCATTGTGTACATGACTGGTACACACAGACGATCACAAAAGTAGCATCTTCAGTGTATGCTTTCTTTAAATGTTTGTATTGATAAGATTTAAAAAAACCTTTAACAAGTTATACAGATCAGCAAGTTTTAGAACAACAGTCTGGAGAATATACAATGCATTCGGGAATAATTTAAAACAAAGCCAGAATAACAGTACGGAAACAAGAGTAACCCCCACCACAATGAGCCCCAAACAAATCCATAGTACAAATTACTTGATTGTATCCAAGAGAAAATAATCATATTCTGACTCACATTTGTAATGCCATTAGTTTTAATATAATCTTTCTTAATGCAACAGCATCTTATAGTGATTTGAAATTGTGTAATTATTATGATTTTGCTCAGTATCAAATAAGAAAGGAAGTCCAAATTGTATCTAGATCTGTTAAATCCCTGGCATCAGAGAGCCAATTTGGTGTACTAATTAAGTGTGTGGACTTTAATCTGGGAGAGCCGGGTTTGATTCCCCACTCCTCCACTTGTAGCTGCTGGATGACCTTGGGCAAGCCATAGTTCTGACAAGAGCTGTCTTTGAAAAGGCAGTTCTCTCAGAGATCTCTCAGTCCCACCTACATCATAGGGTGTCTGTTGTGGGGAAGGGAAGGGAAAGAAGTTTGTAAGCTGCTCTGAGACTCCGAGTGAAGGGCGGGTTATAAATCCAATCCTTCTTCTTCATCTCCAGATAAAAAGACCAAGTAACAAGTGATGTGGAAAAAATCTTTACCCAAGATCCAGAAGAGCTGCCACCTGTATAAGACCACATCATGGGCTCATGTAAGTAGTTGAGCTAACTTCTCTGTGACTAATTTTCCAGATGCAATTGAACCAAGATTTCTTATAATTTATTTATTAAAATATTTATATCCCACCTTTCCTTGTGGCTCAAAAAATCATGATTTAAAATCTATGGAATAAAATGAAGCCCCTCATAATAATTCCCCCTCAAATGATGCCTGCAATATAGACTTCATTAAAAGTCCTGGCTAATAAAATGGGCTTGCATGTAAATGCATCTGTGACTCTTCTATTGAGCAGCAATAATTTTCCAATAGGTTCTATAGTTTTTGGGGAAAAAAAATGCCTATCAGGAAGCCTGACCATGAAAGGGGCTGTATATGTCACCAGCTTGATTGGTAGCAATATAAAGAAAGATGTTCTTTCCCTTCTGACAAGTCTCTACCATAGGAAGACTGAACATGCTGAACAATTTCCCCTTGAAGTAGACATTGGCTTATTGCTATTGGCTTTGGCACAGAGTTTATATTCAAATTTACCAAAGGAACCATATGAATTTTCCTTGAAGGCAATTTGATTGATGGGCAAGGATGGGTTTCTACCCTTAAGATAAATATATTTAATATCTGTAACACATACTTTTTAAAAATCACCACTAGAAAAATCACCACTAGAAAAAACATAGCAATCTTGTTTTATTTCTTGTTAGTCCATGTTAGTTGTTGATAGTAACGGAGAAATGAGGTTGACAAAAATCACTGCTTTTCCCAAGTTCAGTCCTGAAGTTTAGAAATCTTATCTAGTTTTTGAACATATCATCAGGAATGAAGATGGGGATTCTTTTCCAGTTTGGATTATTATCTGAGCTACAGAAAATCTCTTGCTGGACAATGCTTGGTTGAGTTTATGGCTTAGCATTATGAATGGGGCAAATTTCTGTTCTGGATAACAACCCTGCTTCTCAAAATTTGGTAGTATAACTAGCGGTAGGTAGTGGTAGAAGTGTTAACTTTGTATTACAAGCCATCTTTTATCCTCAGTGCAAAAGAATAGAGATGGGCACAAACCAGTTCACGAACTAAAATTCATGATGAATGTTGGCTGGTTTGTGATTTGCAAACTGAAGTTTGTGGCAGTTTGTGAATGGATACATCTCCAGACAGATGGTCTCTGCTCAATCAAAATGTTTACCAAACTTCAAAGCCGCATAACTTGGAGGGCAGGTAGAGGAGAGTCAGCTGGAGATCCCCTGTGAGTTTGGTGTCTTTAGTTTGCACAGGGTCCATTCTATACACTCTTGAACCTGCACCTGTCATTTCCCCAGAAAGCCCTTTCCTAGAGGCACCTTCTTTGTGCGGCTGTAACTCAGACCCCATAAATCCAATATTCAGTTTGGTGTCTCTAGCATGCCAGCAGGTGTTCTACCACATAATGAACCTCATGAACCAAACTGGTTCATTTGGTGGCTAAAAGTTCATGATGTGTCATCGTTTGCAAATCAGGCATGCCACAAACCACGAAATGAACTACATTTTCCCAGTGTATGGCAAAATCCCATGTGAAAGGAACCAGACACAATCCAAATATCATTTAACTACTTTGTTTTCAGCTTTGCAATAATGAAGATTTTAAGGCAACAAGGCTCATTCCTTTATTTAAATTTCTTATTACAGATTCCTCAATTCAAGAAGATAAATCCTCCAAGAAACAACCAAAATAAATTCGAAAATATAAGTTCACCACTAGTTCCTTATCCAAAAGAACCTAGCTCCCAAAACATAAACCTTAATGAATTCTAACACATCGTAAATCAATGTTGATTATTCTTACCTCACTGCTAACTCTGTACAGTACCAGATTTGTAATATCACCAGTTTGTAAGAGTAGTATGACAATAATATGAGTTGGCCTTAATTGACTGAAAGATTTTACATCAGCATTCTTTTAGACTCACTCAGAGGAGAAGGTAAGAGGTGACCTGTAAAAGAGCTGAGAGAGAGTTAGATAAAGAGCCGAAAGGACTTCCTCCTCTCACCCTCTGGAGCATCTCTCCTATTTTATATCTCATTAATGGGTCCACCCCCTCACCATATGCCTTCTTAGATTTGGTGAACCTCTCCCAAAAAGCCATGCCCTCAAAATTTTGTTCACTGACAGTTAATGACAGAAGCGAAAGGATTACCTTCACTGAAGGCACCTGAAGGACTTCCCACACAAAATCGCCAGTTTGCTAAGATTGTCATCACATGACCTTCTCTGGTTACCTCCATCGGTTAAAGTCATGTGGGTAGTGGAAAATTCTCCCACAAGACATTCCCCTGGTGCCCCTTTGTTTGCTTTGTGCCGTAAAACAATGTCTGACATTCATTGGTTCATCTTAAACATTGATGGTTCTGGTGCGTTCTTTTAAGATAACAGATAAATTTTCTCACTTCTTTTTTTCTCTTTCAAAAGATTTAGCCATGAATTATATAACAGCAGATACAATATATAAAATAAATTGGTAAGGTGCTTAACACTAAAAATGACAGGCTAAAACAAGTATAAAACAACTCTTTGAAAGATGGCAGAACAATCAAATACTTTTGGGGTGGGAAAAACTAAGGCAGGGAGAAGCAGGGGTCCAAGAACATTAACAAATCTCCACAGAGGCCAGAACGAATAGGCTCAGGCATCTCTAGTTTGCATTTTTGTGCCAGAAGAAAATTTAAACATTTTCATTTGCTATCTGGTTGCTCTTTTCTATGAACGCCCCCATTTTGAACCCACCCTGCCCTCTGCCTTTGGTTTAAAAGGTTTTGCTCTGACTATGCACCGGTTTATTCACCTCTATGGTTATTCTGCTGCTTTATAATTTGTCTTCATTTGTCTTTCATTTCATTTCATTGCATGTTTTGTTAAATTTGTTTATTTTATTGTATGATCATGCGGAAGTGAGTTACTTGGAACACTTTTGTCTTTATTTCTGTTACTCCACTCCTTGGCAAAAGAAGTCCTATAGTGGCTGACAGCTATGAAAGTACAATATATATGACAGCTATGAAAGTACAATATATATCCTGATATTCAGGGCTCTAGTCGGGGGGGAGCTCTCAGGTACGGAGCTCCGGAAGAGAACCTCTAGGGGGCTGTCATCTTTCTCTTTGTTTTTCTGCCTCCCCACTTCCTCACTCTTTCTCTCTCTTTCTACCCCCACCCCATCATTCTTTCATTCTGCCCCCATCACTCTCCCAACCATCTTCCTCCCCCACGCCGCAGAGCAGCAGCAGTGGTGGCAGTGCTCCTAGCCACCCACCTGCTTCCTCTCCCCCCACAGCAGCAGTGGCGGCGGTCTGGGAATCACAACGAATCTCCCAGCTACAGAGATCAATTCACCTTAGGGCTGCCAGCTCCAGGTTGGGAAATTCCTGGAGATTTGGGGGTGGAGCCTTGGGACAGTGAGGCTTGGGGTGGCAAGCAGCCTCAGCAGGGTATGATGCCACAGACTCAACCCTCCAAAACAGCCATTTTCTCCAGGGGAACTGATCTCTGTCACCTGGACAACAGTTGTAATTCTGTAAATCTCCAGTCCTCACCTGGAGGCTGGCAATGGTGGTTCTTGTGGTGGAAATGGCTGGAGTGGGGAGTCTATGACATTACACCAGTCAAAAGTTCCTCCCTCCCTCAAATCCCACCCTCTCCAGGCTCCACCCCTCAAATGTCCAGAAATTCCCCAACCTGGAGTTGGCAACCCTACTTCCTTCCCACCCAATAGCCAACCTACCTTTATCTGCCTCTCTGTCTTCTGCTTTCCATCACCCCCCCCAGCCTCTACCTAGAAAAATTACAGTCTTTCTCCACAGTGGGGACCAAAGCAGCTTTCATTGTTCCCTCCTCCTTTTTATCTGCACAACAACCCTGGTTAGGCTGAAATATGTGACTGGTCAAAAATCATGCAGTCAGCTTCCACAGCAAGATGGGGATCTGAACCTGGGTCTTGTAGACCCTACTTTGAAGCTCTAACTGCTGCACCTCACTGGCTTTCATAGGGTGGCTGCTGATGAACAGTAGCAAGCAGCTGAGGCTACGTGAGTCATGCAAATCAGGGGGGACCTGGCAACCCTAGACTACTGCCAGGCCTAGAGTTGCCAACCTCCAAATGGGACCTGGAGACCCCCCAGAATTACAACTGGACTCTAGACAGCAGAGGTCTGTCTCCCTGCAAAAAAAACGGCTGCTTTGGAGCGTGGACTGTGGCATTATACCCAGCTGAGACCTCTCCCTTCCTAAACCCAGCCCTCCTTAGAGTCTACCACAAAATCTCTAGAAATCCCCCAGCCTGGCACCGGCAACTCTTGTGAGGCCTGGCCCCAAGGCTCCCTCCCTCCCTCCCTGAAAGGCCAAAAGAGGCCTGGAAAGGGCCCTTCCCACACCCTTTTACTGACAGAGCCAGTTAGAAGCCACCCCCCAAAAACATTCTAATCTCTCACTGTTGATGCCTGAAGCAGATCCCTGCAGAGGCCATTTCAAAAGGTTTTGGGGGGAATTCAGCCATCCCTGAAGGGATTTTTTTTAGGTTTTGGATTTTTCTACAAACCCAGGAAGTCTACTGACAATGTAGGAAAAGCTGTTGGAGGGAGAGTGAGCCCCCTGTTGGTGGAAATAAGTATCCACACAGAAAAAAAAGCTCTGGAAAATAGAATAAGGATATATCCTGATGAGGTCCCTCATCACAAGCACTGCTGTACCCTTGAAGACAGATTTATTTTGAGTGCTACAAATGGTTCTAAATTGTATAACATGTGTGCTTGCATGTTCTTGTGCTCCCCTCCCAGAACTGTTGCCATCCCCCATCGTCTGAACCCATCTGACAGAAAAAAACTTCAGAAGAGATTGATTTGGCTTGTTTTGATCCTGCTGATGTGCATGGGGAGGAAGGAAGCTGTATATATGCCTTGTCACTGTAGCTTTTCAACCATTTCCATTTCGTCTTTGTGTTATGGAAAGCCAAATGTGTTCATTGAGCATTTTGAAAACTGGATAGCAAATACTTTGTGCATTACCTTACTGCTGCCTGGAAATGCTCATTCAACACAGTAAATTCTGAGCATGTGTTAACATGCTGCATGCTGCAGAAGGTGCAGGCACAAAAGTAGATGATTTTAAGCAATGTACAACATCCCCATGATGACCCTAGAGGATCAGTCATCCTAGCAATTCTGTAAATTACAAGCATACGCCAACAGTTAGTGAATGTTGACAATTTTCCATTTATAAAAAATACTTGAAACAATGCTCTCCTTGAATAGCAATTCAATCGTTAATGCAAGACTGAGGCTCAGAATCCAAAAGAAAATGAGCAAACACATGCAGGGGATCTGCAAAAGTTAGAATTCACTACTTTGGACCTTGCTATGAATTCTGCCCTGCCAATTTTGTTCCTAACATCCAGAAACTTGAAATGGCTCTCCAGTTCAGAATTTTGTTCAGGGCATAATGTTATATGCTAGGCCTTAGGTAAAGTGATTCATTTATAAATGTGTTTCCCCAGACCATTTGGACACATGTAGTTGTAACTGGTAGTAAGCAAATAGTGTAGTTTGAACATGATGAATATTTCCATCAGAGTATGAATATGAATAGAACATGCAATGTAATTTCATCTCTCTCCCCTCCCCCCACTTTTTGCAATCATCAGTGACAGATATCTGCAGCTGGCAATTATTTTTGCCTGACATTATCATTTATTGCAGCAGTATTGATGAACAAGAAGTAAGGCGCTTTGAGATGCCAAACCCCATTATTTTAACTTTATTTAGAGCTGTCAAGCCATAATAATTTCAGAGCCATTATAGGGCAAAGAAGCACCAGGGAGGTCTTCATAGCAATCTAAAAACTATTATAGCCTGTCATGATGTAAATGGTTATGAATTAGCAAATACCTAATTTTTTAAATGACTTTTGCTTTTAAATTATATGTCCCGATCTAATGACACAACAGATGCCAAAAGACCCTTAAGCAGTGCAGCAAACGATCTAATTATTTGCAGTTCTATCATGGAATTGTGACTTATGGAAGTACTTAACCTGGGACGTTTGTATTAAGCTTTCGGTGTTGACAGCCAATGTGCCATAATTTATAGCTTTATCCTCTTACCTCCTGATATCGGGGTTAACAATTTGCAAGACCAGTCTTTTTTAATGTCACTTTTGAAAAGCAATAATCCATAATGGATATTGCTGTTTTATATCTGTAACACTTGCACAAAATCCTATATGCAGAGTTCCAAACGGTTGGCCTTTTCAAGAGGCTTGAGTTTTGTCTAAATAAAAGCATTCCATGAAAAACTGTTTGTATGTTCTTTTCTCCTCCACCCCCTTTCCTCTTTTTCTTTATAGACTGAGTTGTGAGTTTTCCTAGTAAGACTCTGAGTCTTCACGATCAGGGGCAATAGATATCCAAATACCAGTTATTGTGGAAGGATAATATGGCTCTCTTGTCCTCCACTTCCTGGAGTCATTTGGTCATCCACAGTTGAAAGCAGTGATGAAGACGGCCCCTTGACTTGATCTAGCTAGGCTCTTCTGCCTGTTGTGCTTCATAATAGCCTCCCTCCATAACAACATGGTAACCTTGGTTGCCTATATTACACATATGTTTGAACTGTAATAATATGATTTATGAACCAGTAGCCCATAGATTCAAACTACCTCTGCTTCTCACTTGCCATGAAAGTCCCTTGCTGGCTTGATGGCACTTTACACACACACATGGCCTGTTCCGTCTGGTGCTAAGTCAAGAGTCAACAGCGCCTTCTGGATGTGATTCAATGCACGGCCAGAGTAAAGTAGAATTAAATCATTTTTATTAAGCTCCTCCACATGCATTCAGAAGATTTCTTTACTTGCAATCAAAGCTGAATAACTGGTGAAGTTCACATCTTTGTAATCTAATTCAGTTCACTGGCTCATGGTGAAAAAGATTGTGTGCTCCCACCTCCTTTGCCGTTTAAAGAGTAGACAAAGAAATGGGAAGAAAGCTGTAAACTCAAATCCTTGTGCCTCTGGGTGCAGGAAATGACTGTTAATCAGCCAGTAACAGGGATGCTTTGGGATGTCTAACTAAAGACTTCAATTCCCAGGGGCAACTGCTCTTAAAGATATATGGCAGTTCTACTTAACTACAGTTAAACGCTGGCTGGGGGCAGTACATGGCCCATGGATTGCTGCCCCAGTAACCTTCCTGATCTTCTCCAATTTCTGTTTCATACATAGATGATGCTATGACGATGCCTCTGAGAAATTGTGTCACCAGTCAAAACCCTGTTTGGTTTCTTAGAATTCCTGAATGGTTTCACCCTGTGATGACCTCTTCTCTGGGGAGGTCTGGTTTTCCTTTAAAACTGTACTTTATATTTTATTTTACTTTGGGTATCCGGCTGCCACCAGGAAAATTTTAGGCTTTCCAAACCTTTATACTTTCTGTTTCTGGTTTTGGTATTGTGACCCAGGGTCTTGCCTTTCGAGGAACTATGTGTTTCCTGAGGAATAATGGATCAGGCTTCTGGGATAAACTTAAATAAAAAGGATTTATTTGAAGAGGAACAAAACTAAAGGTTGGATATTATGTAACTGGCTGGGAATAAGGTTCTTGTAACTGTCAACTGTATCACACACACTGTCAGTTTTAGTGCTGACAGGAATCTCTTACTTAGGCAACCACAAAGTTTAATCTCTTTGTAAATTTAACTGCTTTCAGAACTTTAAAGATTCCTTATTGAAGATATATGCTGTGCTCTCTCTCAGATATCACACAGAACAAATTCATTCCACACAGGAATGCTTCTCTCTCAGAGACCTCAGAACAAAACTCCTATCAACTGCTTTTACACAGCACTCTCTGCTGACTCCCCTGTTTTTCTGTTCTCCTCAACTGACAATCTCCAACAGTCACTCCTGATAGACATTCAAATCATCCACACAGCCTCCATTCCAAAACCCCTCCCCCTCTCTGTCACTCACCAATCACACCACTTGCATGTTTCAGCCACACTAGACTTTCACACAGCAATGTAAACCAAACTTTTAAAGACACACACAAATAAACATGAAATCGTTACACACCCATACCCAAACTTTCAAATTTGCCATGGAATTGCATTTTAGACAACTTGGTGGCAACTCTAGTTCAAATGTTGCTTGGGTCTGTGACTCCAGCTATAGGAGTCACTTACTTCATCACCTTCAAATACCTAGCTCCAGAGAACGCCATGGCAGAAAATTTTGCTGGATGGTGCATGCTGGGTGGAATGTGCTTCTAGAGTAGAAGATCATCCTTCAGTTGTATGTTGGTCCCGATCACACACAGAAGTTGCTGCGGGATACTCACGGATGCCGGGCGTGTTTTACGGACATGATCAAACGGGCACATCTGGCAAGCGTCATGCACCCATAGCCAAACCGTCTTGTCCGGCCAAATATCTGGAGTTAAAAGGTACCTGTGAAAATCCAATATCAAAAGCTTGCGACGGGCCACAGATGGACCTCCTCTGTCTGATGGCTCCAGCGCACTCCTCTTGCTGTGATGAAGTGCGCCGGAAACACACACCGCCGGAAATAACCCCAGCCTGCTGCCACAGTGTTGGATCAGGTAGTGGTGGATTAAATTGAGGTGGCAAAAATAGCCACGCCTCCCCCTGCATTATCTGGCTCGTGTGACCAGGGCCGTTGTTTCCTATTTCCTGAACGTTTACATTGAGGCTACCAATACTTATGGGCTACATATAAGTTACTTCAACATGACAAATAGCAATTCCCTGGGATTATTTGAAATCACAATGATACAACAGGGGGAAGGCATAAGCCAGGGGTATTGAACTCATTTGTTATGAGGGCCGGATCTGACCTAAATGAGACGTTGTTGGGCTGGGCCACGTGTGTCATAAAATGTAGTGCCAAGTAGCAGAGATATAAACTTTATAAAGGACACAGACACAAACAATCAAAGATTTTTTAAACTTTAAATAAAACATGCTTAAAACACTAGCACTCTTGCAATATTTTGTCTATTTAACAGTCTCTAATAACTGACGCGTCTGCTCTGAATTATTGCATCCAAATGTCTGTTCTGTAGCAATCTTTTTTTTTTAATCCCCGGAGGGATATTTTTATTTTTGCAATACACTACAGACTAGAAAGAAAATATGGAGGAGGGGGACTACATCTAGGGATAAAGAAAAGGTAACCACACTATACTAAAACCCCAAGAGGAGGAGATCTTATCCCTGTTAGTGAAAGTGTTAATAATATAAGTGTTAATAAAACAATATACTTGTAGAGTTCTTGTTTGTTTCGGCTTCAATGTTAACATGTTATTTTGTTAGTTGTTATGAGAGAGCTTTCTGATCATCTTCTTATTCTTTGCTTCAAAAGGCAATTTCCAGAGTCCTTCTGCCTTTACTTCGGTTTTCTGTCTCTAAAGTCATATACCACTTTGGCTGCCTCTGCACTGGTTTCCACAGCAGAGTCCTCCTCCCTTCTAGAGGTGGCAGAGTCACTTGATTCCATTTCTTCCTCTTTGGAATCTTCCTCCATTCCCAGCTGGAATTGCAAAAATTCCTTGGCTTTAAAGGTGGAATCAATCTTTTCTCTTTTATCGTTGATCTTGAAGATGGCACCCTCCGGGATCGCCCACCTATACGAAATTCCATTAGTTTGAAGAAAATAAATCAAATCCTTATAGTTTTTCCTCTTTTGACGAATTTCAAATGGAATGTCTTTTAAAGTTTTAATGATTAAATTTCCCATTTTCAGTGGAGTTGCTGATGTCGCCTTTAAAATAGCATCTCTGGTTTGTCTTCTTGAGAATCTGATCACAATTTCTCCAGGCAGGCTATTTTTAAATATATATTTGGAGTAAGCCCTGTAAACTGTCTCCATCTCTTTTACCCGTTCATCCGCTGTTAAGCCTATTGCTGGAACGATGATCTCGCTAAGTATCTTCCTCAGATCCTGCTTCTCTGCCTCAGGAACTCCCTGGAATCTGAGAATCATGTTGGCTTTTTCCATCTGCAGCTGTAACAAACAGCTTGTAGATTTTGCTTTGTTTCCACTTCTCCCATCCTTTTCTTCATTTCCTTGCTTGTTGTGTCCAACCCCTTAATTTCCCCAGCTGCCTGCTCCACCTTCTTTTCCGTTTCTTTCAATTGAAGCTGCTGAGATGCAAAGTTTTTATTCATTACAGTCAGTTGCTGGTTAATACCATCGAGTTGCTCCATCACTGGCTTGAGCATATCTGCTAGCATTTTCATGATGTCTGCTCCCCCTTCCGGTTTTGGGCTCTGGCTGCCAGGCGGTTTCATTTTCAGCTTTCTTTGCACTGCAGCCATTTTTTACGATTTGTTTACAGTTTCTAACGCTTCCCTCAGACTCTAAAGATCACTCCCACGCTGTCAGCAATCAAGTAAGCCTCTCAAAACACACTTTCTGTTTTTCCTCCCCCTTTCCTCCTTCCTCTCGCTTATCAGTCTTTTCGCATAAGAGGCATCCCTCCTTGCGATCCGCTTTTCCGGGGGGAGGGGGTAATTTGCTTTTTATAGTCGTCCGCTTAGTTTGAACTCATGTTCATTGTTGGTCAGTTTCTCTGACCTCGCTTACTTCAATGCTGTTCCGCTCGATCTCCAGTGCTTGTCCCAGTCAAACCAGCTTGTGCCCGAAGGCCACACAGCAGTCGGACCGTCAGGGCGGAGGGGAGCCTCAATTCTCCAGCTTTATGCCATCGAACAGGCTACACCTCAAAAGCCCTCTGGCTTGGAGCCTATCCCAAAGGTTCCATGGGGGTGCTACTTGAGGTAGCGCCCCTCCAACCTGCTGGTCTGCGGATCGTTCCCCCACAATCCTGGGAGAATATCCGCCATCGCTGCTCCATAAACCGGAAGTCTGTTCTGTAGCAATCTTGAGTATGCTGTTCAGCTGTGTATCTGTAAGCTGCAAATTTACTTTTGATTTATTGACATTTATTACAAATATCTCATGCTCAGTGTTCCTAGCCTAGGACCTAGGGGAAAACATGAAATGGCTGGGCATTGCAACCTTTTGTACATAAATTGCTTCATGTGCTGGTCAAGAACATGAGAAGACATCCTAACACAGACTGATTGCCATGTGTTTGTCTACAAAACTATACTATTCCCCAGAGAAATAACTACAACTTCCTACGAAGGAAGTCTAATCCACCTCATTGGCTTGTTGTTATTCTTCCTCTAAAGTAATTCACATTGCTTTCTTACTGAGAAAGACGGGATCAAAAGTGCATGAATACAGTGAAAAGGGGGAGGGAACCCACTTGCACCCAGAAGAGCCCTGGCATAAAGAGCCCAACAACACACACACACACACACACACACACACTGTAGCAAGGAACACAAAAGCTCATACCCTGAACAAAACTTTGTTTGTCTTAAAGGTGCTTGGTATTTCTCCTGTGTGACTGAGGCAGCTCAGCAAAGCAAACTCTCCCTCATTCCCTCCCTCCCTTCAGGGAGAAGCCTAAGCCAGGGGAACGAAAGAAAGACTTCCCTTTGTCTCCTGCAACCTGGCCAAGAAGCCAGCTCTGGCTGTTCCCTCCCTCCCCCTGGGAGGAGGAGGGGGAGGAGCCTCAGCCAGTTTTTTTTTACCAGACTGTCTCAATCACACAGGAGAGGCTTGCCCATCTATCTCTCCTGTGTGATTGAGAGAGACTGGTAAAGCAAGCTGTAACATGGCAGCAGCAGCAGAACTTCAAATGGAAGTAGGAAACAGCCAGGGCCTTGCAGGCCTGATAAGGTCTCTCCAAAGGCCTGAACCAGCCCATGGGCTACATGTTTGACACCCCTGGCATAAGCCCTCTCTCTGTGCACACTATGGTCCTGATCCACACTAAGCCTCTATGTTCCTGACAATTAAACTTCAGTATGGAACTCCCAGTATATATCTAGTTTGACTGGATCCAGAGCAGACCCAGAAACATTGTAATGTGTACTTGGGCTCCTTGAGAGAAGGTGACTGGCTCAAAGCGACATAGTGTCTTTGTGGTTAAGTGGAGATTTGAAGGAGTATACCCTGCTTAAATGCTGGTACCTGCCACACCCAACATACACACCCAACACCCGTGATTGGTTTATTTGCAATGCACCCATAACCATAGGTCCCTTTTAGGATCCAAGCTGACCGATTGGTCCATACTAGGATCCTCTGAATCCATTGTTCTGGTCATGAAGCTTTGCTTGTTCGCGTGCAAGCAGGGAGAGGGTATGGGGCTTGACCACGTGCAAGCCCGACCATGTGCACGGTCCTTATGTAGTACATAACACCCTCAGTGGAGACATGAGGGTGGGTATGGTTCCTGGCCCACCCAGGAAACATATGACCCAGAGAATGGGGGGGAAATCCAACACTTAAAGCACAAAAATGAGAAAACAGGCTCTGTTCCGTTTTTCAGTGGTGGTGGGGGGAAGCATTATCAATATTTACTTATCAACTTTAAGGCTGTAAATCAAGCAAACCAAACGAGATTTCCAAGCAAAAGAATCATTTGGTTTCCTTCAGAGCTCAATACAATAGGAGAATTAAGCATGGAGTGTTACTTTTGTGGACACAATACCCATAGAAAAACAAACAGAAAAAAGCACTGATTAATGCTGGAATGAAGTCTAATGTTGGGTTCCAAATCTGATTTATTATTCCAATTCTATTGGAGATTACTTCCAATTAAACAGGAGGAGTTACTTCCAATTAAACAGGCAGTAAATGGGGGGTAAGAACCCTGTATTTTGAGTCAAGAACTGTCTCTGGGCTTCTCAACAGGGATTGGGACTCAGCCCCCTTTCCTTATAGGAAAATAAAGGAGAGGAGATGATGAGATGTGAGAAGATAGCTGTCTGAACCCACCTCTGACAGCATAATTAGAGTTTTGATATGGAAGCTAGCCGAGGATATGGTTTTGGGCTAGATCTATATAGAGTGACATGACATTGGTGCTTATTGCAGAGGGATTTGCTTCAGCTTGCATTACTGTCAGACCCTCGCCTAGCCCCTGTGTTTGTCTCCGTTTCTCATTAATAGTTATTTTTATCTTCAATTTGTCAAGAGGCAAAGCTGACACTCTGCTTTGCTTCCTGACAACTCACAAGTCCAGCACAGCCTTCCCAAACGGCAGCATTTTTACTTCACTTCTGGGTTTGCTGCAAATGATTACTTTGGTGGCTGGCTGACTTGTTGTTTGCTGCTTAAATGTGCAGCTTGCTAACTTTGCCAGGATCACAGTAATTTGTTGCCATGACTGTTGGATGATATCCCTTCCTTTGCGTGTTGTTTTAATGAGCTGAATGGTTCAATTTGAGCTTCCGCATCTGGTAGAGATAATAAGCATGACATCTCTGTTAGTCACAGCTATGACTGGATGGGTGGGTGTGAAGGAGTTTGAAAAGAGGTATGTGTACACTGGGTTTTTTTCTAAACCTGCAGGAATGTGGTGGAGCAATATGTTCTTAGGCACTGATCAACTCCAGTCAGGCAAATGACACTGTTTATGAAAGTGAATGCTTTTTCTTACAGTATGTATCTAAACATCTGTCTTCCTTCCTTCCTTCCTTCCTTCCTTCCTTCCTTCCTTCCTTCCTTCCTTCCTTCCTTCCTTCCTTCCTCCCTCCCTCCCTCCCTCCCTCCCTCTTCTAATATTTTTTTTAATGCCTTTAGTAGCTCGCTTCTTGTTCTCTATGGGTCCTAAAAATGAAACCCCCTTAAGATCCATCCTTTTAGTTTGAAACAATTTTGGAAACGGCAATTCAAATAATGAAGCCTAATGAGTATTGGTTTTAGTTAAGAAAGAAGGTCACTGTGGGGGGAGGGGTAGAGGTTTATAAAATCATGTATGATACAGGTAAAATGAAGAGAAAGAGCCCCCCTCCCTTTGTTAAATTTCAGTTTGAGGTAGTCCTAAGAAGTCAATAGATTCAGAAGAGACAAAACAAAGTATTTCATGCAGTGAAGTGCATTGCTGTATGCAGGGCTTTTTTTGTAGAAAAAGCCCAGCAGGAACTTATTAGCATAATAGGCCACACCCAACAGCAGAAACTCATTAGCATATTAAGCCACACCCTGACATCACAGCGCATTAGCATATTAGGCCACACACCCCATGTTACCACACTCACCTTTTGCTTCTTATTCTGTTTACTTTGTTTGTTGTCAAAATCCTGGGCTTTTTTTGTAGCAGGAACTTCTTTGCATGTTAGACCACACACCCCTAATGTAGCCAATCCTAATGAGTTTCTGCTGTTAGGTGTGGCCTATTATGCTACTGAATTCCTGCTGGGCGTGGCCAACTCAGGAGCCAGCCGGAACTCCGTTCCTGTGCCATTCCTGCCCAAAAATAGCCCTGGCTATATGGAATTCACTGCCACAAGATATAACAATTGCCACCAGCACAGCCCTTTGAAAGAGGACTCGACCAGCTTTTGTTCATGAGGGCAGGTCTATCAACAACTAATAGTTCACTGAACCTGCAAATTCAGGTGCACTGTACTTGTCATTGCTAGTTGCTGGAAGGGAGACAAAATCGGGGAAGTATTGTGGCTTTAATATCTTGTTTGTGTACTTACTGGAAGTATCTACCTAGCCACAGGGTGGTGGACTAGATGGAACTAGATGGAACTCAGCCAGACACTTCTTGTATTGGGAGAGGCTGTGGCTTCCTTCCCTTTCCCAGCACTGAAGAATTTAAAGGTATTCAAGTGGGAACCCACAAGGACTTGTGGGGGGGGGGACTCATTTTCCCTCCCTGAAAAACCCCCATAGGTCCTGGTCTTTTCTTGTTCTTTCTCTCCTTCCCACCCAACAGCCAGACTACCGTTATCTGCCCCTCCATCTTCAGGTGCCCCCAGCAACCTTTGTCTAGGAAAACTATGGCCCAGTTGTGTGGCACCAGTTGCTGGGATACGCCCATTTGCATGGTAGGGAACCCTCAAGGACTTGTGGGGGGCACATCACTTTCCCCTGTTTCCTCCCACATTATTTCTCCCCTCCCTCCTCCTGGCACCCCCATACCCTCTCCCTGCTTCATTCTATTGTTGACAGCCATTCATCAACCTACCTTTTATCTGCCTCTGATCTCCAGCTATATATTCATTATTTATTTATTTCATTGATACAATGCCTTTCTCCATAGTGGGGACCTCTCCTACTTTTTATCCTCACAACAACCCTGTGAGGTAGCTTAGGGTGAAAGTATGTGACTGGCACAACATTACGTAGTGAGCTTCCATGGCAGACTGGTAATTTGAATCTGAGTCTCCCAGACCCTACTCTGAAGTTCTAACTGCTTGGTGAATCATGCAGTCAAGTGGTATCAAGTTACTCAGTGGTTGCTGCCAGACCTGTTGTATATATAAAGATCAAGACATTCCAGTCAGAAGCCTGGACAACCTGAAGTCTCTGAAGCACCTTCAAGGGCATCCCTGTATAAAGTGAATTGCAATAGTCTATTCTGGAGGTGACCATGACATGAGTCACTATGGCCAGGTCTGGCTGGGGCAGATAGGGGGCCACATGAGGGGCCTGGCATAGATAGAAAAAAGTTGCCCTGCAATTGTGGACACCTGCTTGTCCAGGGTAAGTGAGGCATCCAGCCAGACCCCCAGACTCTTCATGGAGTCCACTAATGAAAGCTGGACTCCATCCAGAGCTGGAAGCCAGTTTTACTCACATGTCTTCAGTCTTGGATGGATTAAGTTTCAAGCGGCTCTGCCTTTACCATTCAACCATGGTGTCCAGGCACTGGGTCAGAGAAGAGAGAGCTGCTTCTGGTTGTTTATCAGCATACTGGCGACAACCAGCCCCAAATCTCCTGATGAGCTCTGTTAGAGGGCGCATATAAATGTTAAACATTGGGGACAGGACCAATACCTGGGGTAACTCAGAGACCATGGGCCACCCAGGAGACCCCCTGCCCCCAAAGAACCCCCAAAGATAAGGCTGTGCCACAAATCCCAAGGGACACCAAAGAGTAGACCAAAACTGAGTGGTCCACCATATCAAATGCTGCAGAAAGACCCAACAAGACCAGAAGTGCTGCCCTGACCTGGATAGCCCAGGCAAGCCCAATCTCGTCAGATCTCAGAAGCTAAGCAGGGTCAAGTCTGTCAAGTACTGGATGGGAGACCTCCTTGAAATACCAGAGGTGGGAGGTGGGGGGAAGGCTTTATTCAGCCACCTCTGTATATCTTCCAGGCCCCCAGTAATGGTCAGTCACCAGAGGTCACCATGACTTCCAGGTGCACACACACTCACACACAATACAAAATACAAAAAAAAGAGAGAGATCAGAAATGATGAACCACCTCAATCCAACTGCAGCTGGAGGTTGTCCAGAAGAGCTACAAGGCCCATTTCCCTCCCAAAACCAAGTGCAAAAGCCTCTTCCAATAAGACCTGAAGCTGTTCAGCAACTGTTCACCAAGAATGGTGAATTTGACACTGGCTAGCTCCTTTTTATCTAAGTATAGATTGTGGAGTAAGAAACATACTTGGAGCTCATGTACTCAGGAATGTGACCCTATTCATTTTGGTGGAAGCAGATTTTCTGATTGCGTGTTACTTGGGAGTAGATCTGCTGTCACAGTTGAAATGCTTCTGTGAGGTTGCTTTTGTGCATCCTCATAATATAAGTGGAGTTCTGAGTCACAGCCAACAAAAGATTCATTGTATTAACCTGAATGTAAATTCAGTCTGGTGCCTTTTTCTTATAGATTGCAGGAAATTGTTATTGTGCTGCTTGTGAAACCAATTTTCAGTGTTTGTTTTCGCTTGTCCTACTATAAAGACCTTTCCAGGTGTTCAGATTTTGTACAAAACATGTGCATAGAGGGGGAGAGCAACTGGTTATTGGCTCTGGCCTGAATGCATACAACTGAATGTCTCCAGTGACTCTTGTGTGCCTAAAATGTGCATGTGTAGCTTTGTACACTTGTTTGTGACCCTGCTTTCCCTCTTGTTACTCATCATGTTTGCAACTCCTATGCATGTGCTCATTGTACACATTCAAATGTATGTGCGGACATCCAGGCCGGCATGTGCAATCCCATTCCTCTAGAAGTGCACACAGAGATTGTGGGTTTTGAATGCTGTGTTAGTTTTGCACTGATAGGGAATTATTAAGGCTTAGATATTCTGAAGTGGAACAGTCCATTCTGTAACCTCAGCAATCTGCCACTTCCCTTTTATCTCATTCTGTTGCATGTATAGACCCAGCCTATGCATGTGTTGGTGAAGGGTGGAGGGGAGGAAGAGGTTTAAAATTTACAGGGAAAGTGTTTCTGATGAAAAGTAGATGCATTAATAGTGTTGGGGAATTGTGAGTGTTTACATCTGGAAGAGAAAGACGATTACACAAAGAACTACCAATTTCTTTTTGCTTGCTTTGTAGTTCCTACAAGAAATCCATATAAATCAGCTGCCCCCCCTTTCTCCTGTTTCTTGAAAGCTACACATGAACCTTCCTTAAATAGCATCTTGTCAAGGAGGTACTTGGGTCTGAAATTTCTGCTTAGCAGAATGTGGCACTGAATGTTGTGACTTAATAAATAAAACCTTTCAATGACCAAAGAACTGAAGTTTTTAATATATTGTTTAAAGATCAACAAATAATTGCACTAACATTTGTTTGCGATATGGGTACAAAAATGATGATGGAACTGAAAATTTAATAAAATCAGTTATATACCAGCATATAGGTATATATTATGCAGAGGTTTATTGTTGTGCTTTGGCTCAGCGGATAAAATTAGAGAGTTAATGGAGCTGTGTAGTGGAAAATAGGTACATATATTGCATTAAACCTGAGAGCTTTTATGTTATTCATATACCTGAAAGCAATTTAAAGCATTTTTAATCTGCTAAATAAATAAAAAAACCTCTAGCCCTCTCTAAAATATTTAGACCCATAAATGGTTCTTTGAAAATGATAGAGTGAAATGTTGTAGAATTGGGAATCTTGAGCAATGTCTGCCAGACATGAAAAATAAATAGAAATTCTAATCTTAATTCAAAGGTCAAAGCAGCAAGATATTGCTGTTAAATAGTATTGGGTTAGATCTTATGAACAGTAAGTGTAAATCTCTCATGGAAGTAGCCCTTCCTCTCCCTCCATCAGTCTCACATGACCCTCCCAAAAGGCATTGCCAGGTAGGATCCTTCAAGGACAAAGAGGTGCTCCATGTGTTGTGGGAAGGGGGAACTGCTTGAAATTTCCCCTTCTCTTTTCAAGTAGAATCATGAAACCAGAGGAAAGATAGGGGTTTTTTTTAATAGCAAGGATCTTAGTAGCACCAACATTTTTACAACACAATGACCTTTTCTCCCTCAGACTGTGCCAGAGAAATTGATCTTCATACTTGACTTTTGGCCACATGATTTTCATGCCCCATGATCTCTCAACCCCTGCAATCATTGTTTTGCAGATCTACTGCAGAACAAAAACAAAAGAATTCTCATGTGAATGGGAACTGAAGGGAAAAAACCTCAGCAATAACAGCCAATGGAAACAATTGTTTAAGTACTGCAGGTATTTATAGTGTATATGAAGAAATGCATTTTACTTTGAAGGTTTGGATTGTACAAAACCTTCACCTTGAGTTTTAAAATGCTGCTGTCTCTTAGTAGAGAACAGGCTGGGTGGGGTGCAGAGAGGTCAAGCCTCCCCCAGCCAGGCTTTAGAAATGCTAATGGCCTCCTGGGCTAGAGAAAATGCTCTGGCAGAAGCTGATACCTAGCAGGGAAGAGAGATTTGGGAGCTCTGAGACACACAGTACTTTGCTGGAGATTTCAGGAAAGGGTTCTTTGACCACAGGTTGTGAGGGCAAACAGAGATGAGAGTGGAGATTCTTGGTGTTCTTGGGAGCTGGATTGATTGGTGTCCAATAACAATTTAGATATAGTAGGTATCTCAGAAACATGGTGGAATGGGAAAAATGGGTTTGAACTCTATAGACAGGACTGGGAGAGTTGAGTTGTTGTTGGTGCTGCATTGTATGTCAAAGAGGGTATAGGATTCAGTTAGAAGACATAAGGGGAATTAACTCCCCAACAGAAGCGATATGGGTGGAAATACTGGGCCCTAAGGGTTACTTAAAAGTGGGGGTGTACTATCAACCATCTGATCAAACCCTTGAGGCTGATCTTGAGATGGAGAAGGAAATAAGGGAGATGACTAAAGCAGGTAATGTTATTATACTGGGAGACTTCAGCTACCCTCATATTGACTGGGTAAATCTGCACTTGAGCCATGTCATAGAAATGAGATTCCTAGACATCATAAATGACTGTGCACTGGGACAGTTGGACATAAAGCCAACCAGAGGGGTAGTGATCTTGGACTTGGTTCTGAGTGGGTCTCAAGACCTTGTGAGAGATGTAGAGGTTGTTACACCATTTGGGAACAGTGACCACAATACTACAAAATTCATCATTTAGATCAACTGAAAGTTATCCCTAAAGTCCAAAAGGGTAACATTTGATTTCAAAAGATGAAACTTTACAAAAATGAGGGTAATAGTGAACAGGAAGCTGAAGGGGAAACACAAGAGAGTCAAATCCCTAGAGGATGCTTGGAAGCTATTTAAAACCACACTAATTGGAGCCCAAATAGAATGCATTTGATAGGTTAGGAAAGGCACTGCCAAGTCCAAAAGAAGGCATGTGTAGATAACAACGTGAGTCAAGGAAGCTATAAAAAGTTAAGAGGCTTCTTTTTAAATGTGGAAGGTCTGCCCCAATGAATAGAACAGACTGGACCACAGGCTCTGGCAAAAGAAATGTACATTAATAATTAGACATGTACCTCAGTATGATAAGTATATGAGAAATAAAAATGATTTTTAACTTATGGCATGATGATAAACACTCAGGGGGAAATCAAGTCTTGACAAGATATTAAAGTTGAAGGTGTAAACATTCAATGGCCGATATATTATCAATTAGTCTCAAGACTAAAGGAGATAATGAGTATTGAAGGTGGAGTTCTAAAAGATGTGACAATTTGTACAGCTGATTATAAAACAAAAAGAGCATTTACTACCACAGCTATATAAAATTTTATTCCAGCTAGAAACAGAAAATAAACAAGCATAAAAATGTATGATTAAGTGGATGCACATATATTTATGCAACAATGGGAAAAACGAATTTACAGTAAGCCAAACACTAAGAGAAAATTGGTACAAAATGTTTTTCAGATGGTATATAAATCCAAACGACCTCAAGAAAGCTCATAAAAATTCAAAGGAAACTGCTGGAAATGTCAAGACATAGATGGAACCTTATTTCATATGTGGTAGACTTATAAAAAAGCAAAAAGATATTGGAAAGAAATACACCAAAAATGCAGAATATATGGAAGTTTAAATTCCCATTGGTAGCTAAGAGCATGTTATTAGGTATTCTGCCTAATGAATTACCAAAAAATTTAGAAGAGCTATTCAAATACATGGTGACTGCAGCTAGAATTATTTATGCAGCAACATGGAAACTAGACGTCTGTCCATGTTTTAAATAAACTTGCTGCGTATGCAGTAATGGCAAGATTAACAACCTATTTGAGAAACAGATCTATTATGAAATTTGAGAAAAAACGGAGTGTGTATTATGTGTATAATGCTATTATGTGTATAATGCTAGCAGGAGGCAAACTTAAAGTGAGAAAAATATCATACACAAATATATGGTAATGAATAGAATTAAAATATGTTCCAAATGTTCAAGCACAAACCAGGCTGGTTCGTGGTTCTCAAACCAGGGGTTTGGGAGAATGTGTCTTTCACAATCCACCCATGATCCTCCATGTTTTTCATGGAGGTTCGTGAGGTTTGTGGTAGACTTCTGTGTTTGATAAATCTTGATATTCATGGTAGTGCTGTCTTCTCAGTGATGTCATTTCATTAATATCACTGATAACATGAGCTCTGACTAACAAAAGATGATGCTGAAATACAGATAGTGTCTGAAGTGCCACCATGTCTGTTTTAATTTGTCATTATAGACTAACATGACTATCCATCTGGAATTATCATATTGATCAATGTCTTACCCCCCCCCCAGTCCATATAGATATATGAAACTGACTCTTAGGCAATGGGTCTCCAAGAGAGATTCCAGCCGTGTTAACCTTTAGCCAGAAATTCTAGGCACTGAACAAAAAATGTTTGTGTGTACAATTATAAAGCATTTGCTTTATCACTGAAGTGATGGGTCCTAGATTAAAAATGCCAAATTAAAAATGGCAACCCTGGGATTTAAAAAAAAATGTCATAAAGGGATGATCACTTTGGGGACACTATTGCATCAATTCAAATGATAAGCATAGCATCACATTTCATTGCACTAGGTAGCTCTGGGAATTAATCAACATATTTATTTTAATCATTTATAAACCTACATTGATCCTCAATTTACTCAACACATATACAGAAATATTGGCTAAACTAAATTCAGTGTGAAAATGGATTTAAAGTATG
This sequence comes from Gekko japonicus, assembly GCF_001447785.1. NCBI lineage: Eukaryota > Metazoa > Chordata > Lepidosauria > Squamata > Gekkonidae > Gekko > Gekko japonicus. The sequence continues at coordinate 1,225,270 of NW_015169180.1, read as the reverse complement.
AGTGTACCCTTTATTTAAAATATTTTAAGCAAATTAATACACTATAACAAAAAATAATTCTATGCCAAAATATGAAGGTAATATATCACTGATAATTCTTTCTTGATTGTCATTTTTAAATGCAATATTGTGGTTTCTACATGGTTCCCATAGAAACATTTCTAATGAAACACAGCAGTTTTAGTTTTGAAATGGCAATATGTGTGAGGGTTTCCCTCCCTCCCCAAGGGAAATTTTATGAAAATTCTTGTCAGGCTATAGGCATGGAGTTGTAATGCAATGTCATTGGTGAATTTTCCAAAGTAGAGAAGCTAAGATATTAGAATGGCTAGCTAGGCTCTGTGTGGATATTTTGATTTAATACCCTCTGCCACTGGGGACTCCTGGAGCGCCAAGGAATTGTGTCTTCAACTTTAATGTGCAGTGAAGTGAACGTAGCATTAATCTTCATAGAAAGTTCAATTCTCTCCAGACCGTTAGAAAGATAATATAACCCACATTAATCGAAGGAATGAGCCAGGTAACATTAGATTGCTTTATATAATACATAATCTTGATTAAAAGAAACCTTAATATTTGGTGTCCTTGCAATTTGTCACAATCAGTTATTCAGAATGAAGTATAACTACCTTAATATTGTCTTGATGTGTGCATATGATCTGTAAGCCTGATTTTCTTTTGCAGTTGATGGTTCAATTAATGAAAAAAAATCCATTAAAAAAACAAAACCTCATAAGCATTACCATATACCAAAGCCCCTCTTTGCATTACATATTAAGAATAGCCACATATATTTTTAGCCTTCAGCAAATCTTTTTTTTTCTGCAGTGCTGAAGCCAGAAGCAAATTAATAAGCAAAGTTCCAAGTGAATTAATTTGCAAAGTTCCATAATTTGCAAAGTTCTAAGCCTATGTTGAAGGAAAGCATCATGCCATTTAAGAAGAGTGGAAATAGCTTTTGGTCTTCAGACTGTCAGGGCCTCCACATTTTCTTGGAGGGCCAAAAGAGCTAAGCCCCTATGCATCTTCATTGGTCCTTAGATTAGTTACATCAGTGGCATTGCAGATAAATCAAGAACATTTTCTTTATTGATTCCTTAGGTTTCTTCCATGTTTACTGTAGAAAAATGTGGGGGAGCTCAGATCAAATTGATTCAGAGTGTAGGCTGAAACACTGATTGCTTGGAGGTAGAACATCTTCATTTAACACTTTGTAAGGGACATCACATCACATATCTAAAGAATATGGCTGGCTCAGAACCAGCTCAAGGCATATATAGGCTATACTGATAACACAGGCTGTGGATTGAATGTTCAGCAGTTCCACCAGTGCTCAAAGCACAGGGCTCATTCCATTTTTCCAAGGTTTATACAAAATTACTTCAGATGTCTTTTCTGATCTGCTTATCATTATCTCCTTTGATATTTTTGCTCAATATATTTTTCTCTCTCCAGATGTTCATTTCTTCCTTCTAATTAGACCGGTATATTTGGAAACCTTGTGGGCAAGCCATGGAGGGCTTGTTCACAAAAGCAAGTCATCACTTGATGTGTGAATAAGAGCTCAGAGGATGCAATGATCATAGGGAGCAGGATATTCAACATTGCCTTCCCATGTGAGAGTTGGTACACACATGAAGGCGAATCAACTAATTTCTCATCCCCTGTTGACTCAGTCGAAGATGGCTCAAAAATGTTAAATGCTTCCAATGAAAAACAGTGGTGGTGGATAGTGTCACCAAGTGTCACCAAGCTGCAGCTGACTTAAGGCAACCCCATAGGACGGTGGAAGACCAGAAGGCCTGGCGTGATCTGGTCCATGGGGTTGCGAAGAGTCGGACTCAACTGTGCGACTGAACAACAACATAGGGTTTTCAAAGCAAGAGATGTTCAGAGGTGGTTTGCCATTGCCTGCATCTGCGTTGCCACCCCGGACTTCCTTGGTGGTCTCTCATCCAAATACTAACCAGGGCCAGGCCTGCATAGCTTCTGAGATCTAATGAGATTGGGCTAGCCAGGGCTCTCTTAAGGTAATATAAGGTGATATGATATTTTGGTGTTAGGTGATAGAGTTGCTGTAGCTCATTCAGACATTCAAGTCATCATTTAGTATTACACTTACCAAGAGATGGACATGGTTATGTTCCAGCTAGGGTTGCCAAGCCACCAGGTGGGACCTGAAGATGTCATGGAATTACAAGTGATTTCCAGACTACAGAGATCAGTTCCCATGGAGATAGGCTGATTTGGAAAGTGGACTCTTATGGCATTATATCCTGCTGATGTTCCCCCTCTCTCCAAATCCCGCTGTTCCCAGCCTCCACTCCAAAATCTCCAGGAATTTCCCAACCTGGAGTTGTCAATCAATGTTCTAGCCTACACTTGCTCCCTCACATTAGCACAGGTCTCTTAGGCCTCAGTTCAAACAGACAGGGTTGTTGACTAAATGATAATTTGTTTTCCTTCCTTGGGTGGGCCCTGGCCTGGACGACCTTGGCTAGCCTAATGTCAGTCGATCTTGGAAGCTAAGCAGGGTTGGCGGTGGCGCAGGTGGTTAAACGCCTGCCAGTAACATCCTTGAACAGCTGCTACAGCTGTTCGATTCCCACCACGGCCAGTGTGAGCAACTGGCCCTCGTCCCAGCTCCCGTCAACCCAGCGGTTCGAAAGCGCCGATTAATACCTATGCGCAAGTAGATGAATGGGTACCTACCTTAGAGGGTAGGGGGCACCCTCCCCCGTCGAGGGGGTTGTTGGAGTGTCAAAGACTGGTGGAGCAGCGAGGCGGCGAGTAAGCAGCTGGAAGATGGCATCCCGGTACAGCTTGAACGACGAAAGCAGAAGGCGGCGGAGAGGCGGAGTCGGACGACGTGGGGAGAGCGGACGGCGCAGGCACGGCGAAGCCGGAAGGACAACGCGCGCTGAACGCCGACTCAGAGACCGTCCTGTACCTCCACTGGGTGCTGATAGGGATTGTCCCCCACCCTGTGTTTCTGTGGCCATAGATTAGGTATGAGAATCAAGTGTAAGCCGCTCAGAGACCCCTTAGCGGGGGTACGATTGGGGTAATAAATCAAATAATAATAATAATGATGATGATGATGATGATGATGATGATGATGATGATGATGATGATGATGATAGGAGACCACCAAGGAAACCCAGAGTCGCTACACAGAGGCAGGCAGTGGCAAACCATCTCCAAATGTCTCTTGCCCTGAAAACTGTACTGTGTCGCCATAACTTGATGGCACTTTTCGCCATCACCTGAGTTGGGAGAAACCACAAAGAGCTCGGAGTGCATTCTTGTCCAGGATTGTGAGACAGAAACTGGGAATCTGCTCAGATCTAGGGGCTTCTCTTGGGGTGAGTGATTTACTTTCTTCCAGTTCCTCAGAGATACCATTAAGCCTTTTAAGCTCTAGCTCTGCCCAACTCCTCCCCATGAGCAACAATTAAATCTTCAACCACTGATCTTCTTTCTGGGACAGGGATTTAGGAAGCTCACATCCCAACATGGGCTACCCAAGCATCTGTAAAGTGCTTTGGGTCTAATTAGATGTCACGGTGGATGGCTACCCATCTCTCCCAGCCCTCCATACATCTCCCTTAGTAGGATGGTAACTGTACTTATTATTTCTCTCAGTTACAGCAGGTGGAAAATTGCTGAACGTGATAACACATATCATACATTTCTTTTACTGCATGTTCGATGGGAAAAACCAGGTTGACAGAAGCCTTGTATCTCCCATGATGTCTCCTTTGACCTTAACTATATCTCCTGTTTTATTGCACGGCTTCTGCTCTCCAGTTTACTCCAGTGTATTTTGTAAGCTCTTAGAAGATGGCTTGTTTTCGGGTTTTTACAGAATGCATGCCCATCTGTCTTCTAGGCATGGCCTACTAAAGCCTTCAGACACACATTTTAAGTGCATGGGAATATGACCAGTCTAATGCTGTTCTATACATACAGCAGCATGAGGTAGAGGAATTCTGAGGTGATAGAATTAACTGTACTATTTAAGACTGTAAATGAGGACACCTACACTTGTAGTACTCTTCACAGTAAAAACTTCCTGTGAATTACAAATTAACACATTGGGGGGGGGGGTTTCAAGTCAAACCCTTCTCATGCTGTGATATTTTTCCATTTAGAAAGGTTCATCATGGTGGCACTGTGAACAAATTAATCCCTCTATGTAGTCTGAAGTGGTAAAGTCCACTCTGTCACCTCAGCACTCTCTCTTCTCATTACCAGAATTATGACTGATCTCCAGGCAACAGGGGTCTCCCTGGAGGAAATGGCTGCTTTAGAAGGTGGACTTTATGGTATTATAGAAGAAGAGGAGGAGGAGATTGGATTTATACCCCGCCCTTCACTCGGAGTCTCAGAGCAGCTTACAAACTCCTTTCCCTTCCCCTCCCCACAATAGGCACCCTGTGAGGTAGGTGGGGCTGAGAGAGCTCTTTCAAGAACTGCCCTTTCAAGGACAGCTCTTGTCAGAACTACGGCTTGCCCAAGGTCATCCAGCAGCTGCAAGTGGAGGAGTGGGGAATCAAACCCAGTTCCCTCAGATTAGAATTTGTGCACTTAACCACTACCCCAAACTGGCTCATGTTAAGGTCCCTCCCCTCCCCAGGCTCTACCCCCAATTCTGTAGGAATTTCCCAATCCAGAGCTGGCAACCCTCTCTCATTCTGCTGTTCATTCTAGACTAGACCTGATCCCCCCCCCCAGCTAAACTGGATTTAAGAGAAGACCCTAGAAAACCAGCATAGCAAACTTTAGTATATGAAGCACCCAAACAATAAAAACAAAATGAAACACACAGAAAAAGAGGATCCTTTATATAGGAAAGAGATTAAGCCACTATAGCCTCAGGCAGTAGTAATTTATATGCAGGAGTTTATGAGTACTTTACTGACTTCAGTATTCAGAAAGGAAAATCTATACTTATTATTTCAGCTGCTTCGTTGACACATACTTTAGATATTTTCAAAGCTCAGAGCATCAGTTTAGTGAATTTATATGCACTTTTTATGTGAATTACTAGAGACACCTAATGGGGTTAGATCTTGTGTATATGCAAAATAACAGCTTCCCAAGACTCCTTTAATGCTGTTTGGAAACACAAAGACTCTAAAACAGTTAAAAAAAGAAAACCACATTGTATCGAAGATATGAAACTCTTCCCCACTGTACTTGGGCTAAGCCTCCTTTCATTCTGGGATATTATTTATCTTGGCTCTAGGTGGCTAAAATTGCTACAGTTTCTGCTATCCTAGTGGTAGCTACAAAACTCATTACATGTGTATTGCTAGTTCTTATGCTTCTGCCTTTATGAAGAAAGTTCATGGAAAACTTCAATGGCATAATTACAGAGAGTGAACAAACTGTATGTCACACAATCTCCATTATGTTGTGGCTCTACAGATCTACATACCAGGACATGAATAGCTTCTGTACCTCTGGTGACCATCCTTCCCCAAATTTTGTGTGAAACTACAGAGAACTTGGGAGGGAACATGAATGTTCCTTATTTCTTCCATCTTTGTAGAAGGTAGATGTAGGGTTGCCAGATCTCCCCCAGTCACCAGTAGGGGATGGGGAGGTGAGGGTTTCCAGATCCAGGTTGGGAAACTCCTGGAAATTTGGGGATGGAACCTGGGAAGGGCAGGGACAGTGGGGTACGATACCATAAAGTCCACCCTCTAAAACATCTATTTTCCCCAGAACTGATTTCTGTAGTCTGGAGATTAGCTGTGATTCTGGAGGATCCCCAGGTCCCACCTGGAGGTTGACATCCATGCAGCATGAAACTCAGACTGTTTCTGCCAAAATTCAGTACAAAGTGACAAAAGACCCAGGTCATCCCCAATTCCTGTGGTACACCCAGAGGTCTCAGGAAAGTGAAAGGGTCTCTTCTCTCACTTTGTAGCAGGTTTTGAAGCAGCGGCCTTGTTGCCCGGTCCTCCTCTTCCAGCACATCCACAGGATGATGAGAACATATGTATCTTCTTCTTTTCTGTTTCTTAAAGAAGAAAATGCCATTCTGTCTCTTGAGTCTTTTGTGCAGGTCAGAGGGCTTGGGAGGGACTGGGTCTCTGCATTAGGCAAAAATAGCAAAAGTCCTCATGCTGCAAATGCCCCACATGCTCTGGACTATGCACAGGACCTGGGGAAAGATGCAGAACTGATGCTCCAAAATGGCTGGCTACTAAGCTGGACCCCTACAGACACACACACAGTTGTTACTATCACCTATAACCAGAGTTCCCTCTAAGCTGAGTTCGTGTGAGCTAGCTCACAGTTTTTAAGCCTCCGGCTCATATATTTTTGTCTCAGCTCAGGTAGGATGGCTTCAGAGCAAACTAATTGATGCTGCAGCCAAATTGCTCCCTCACAACTTTAATGCCAGTAGCTCACTAAGTAGAATGTTTGCTCACAAGACTCCACAGCTTAGAGGGAACACTGCCTATAACTTCAGTCCCTGAAAATTATCCCAGAAAAGTTAATAGGATTGGGAAAGGGGAGCTGAAGGATTATGGAATCCCTCCCTTCCTGATTGCTACCTTCACCTCATGCTGGGGGGGGGGGGCTGGAATCTCATGAAAAAGTTTGAAGTAGGGGCTTGCAAATGGTAGACTCATAACAAACCTCTGTGCTTGTAATTATTCATTTTATTTAAAGTAAATCCCTTCTCTTGAAATTATGACTCTATTTGCAGTTAAACTCATTATATATTTGAACATATGCTTCTCTGTTGCACCTGCACAGGTGCCATTCATCTGGCAAGGCACTACAGCCATTCCCAGTGGCCACTGTTGGTGCATGCTCAAAACCTGATTACTTCCCACCCCCACCCCCCACACACCTTTGATGAATCTGTCCTGACTTCTGAAGCTGACTTTCCAGTACTGTAGATTTAATTGTAAGTGTAGTCAGGGATGCTGCCATTGTCATCTTTATATATTTTTAATTTGTACATAATTTTTAATTGAACCATAATGAAGATATTAAGAAGTTCATTTACCATGTGTGCCAGGAAATACTTTTTTTATAGAACATTAAGCACATGAGAAGAAACGAAGTTGAATCATCTGTTCTGTAACCATGTGAAAAGTAAATTGTTAAAGCAAAGTCTTTTCTGGTCTCAAGCCCGTCTGACTCAAGTTAATTTTCTTATACTTGTAATGTACAGTTTCCCCCCATATATTATTTTGTATCCAGAATGCCGTTTGACTCCAGCATCAAACACATGTTTTGCTGCTAAAAATACATACATAACAAACAATCTACCACTGATACATGCATTAGTAAAAATACCCGAGAAAGTTTGATTTGGATCCTTCCTGATTCTGGGACTACTGCACAAATAAAACCATAACCTGACATTTTATAGCATGGGGGCACAAACAAGACGTGTATTTAATCTGCATCCTTTTAGTATACTTCAAACATCAAAACTTACTTGTATTAGACAATAGACACTTGCCATTTTCAGGAATTTCATTCCTAGGATCTCCACAGATGGCAAAATCTTCAAATACTGGCAGCCAGACAAGGGAGACCACAATGGCTTGGAAGCCCCTTCACCATCTCCCCTGCCCCATCTGTCCCCTCATCTCTCTTCACCTCTCCCAGATAGAATGCTGAACCAAGGTGACATGTGTGTGGTACCTGAGTTTAATGCATCACCACTGATTGGACTGGCTGGACAGGTGAAATAGCAAGTTGTGCGATTGCCCATAAGCTGTGCAACAGTAGCTGTTGCTGATGCTGTCTGAATAAGTTGCATAGCTGTCATTGCCATTAGGCCCTTCAGCAGAAGCTGCTAGATAAGTACATAAGAACATAAGAGAAGCCAATGTTGGATCAGGCCAATGGCCCATCTAGTCCAACACTCTGTCACACAGTGGCCAAAAATACCAGGTGCCATCAGGAGGTCCACCAGTGGGGCCAGGACACTAGAA